>NW_024744190.1:740000-797500 GCF_018991925.1 Homarus americanus | reverse complement strand
CCAGAGAGAGAGAGAGAGAGAGAGAGAGAGAGAGAGAGAGAGAGAGAGAGAGAGAGAGAGAGAGAGAGAGATATCAGGGACTATACAGTGACCCAGAACAACTATTGGACAGTCGATGTGGGTGGTGGTGGCGGTACTGGGCGGCAACGGGTGGTGGTAGTGTAGTCGGGGTGGCGGTGAATAAGCAGGGTAGTGGTGGTGGTGGGTGGCAGCGGGTGGTGGTGGTGGGGTCGAGGTGGATGTGGTGGGTGGCAGCGGGTGGTGGTAGTGGGGGGTCGAGGTGGTGGGTGGCAGCGGGTGGTGGTAGTGGGGTCGGTGGTGGCGGTGAATGAGCAAGGTAGTGGTACAGTGGGCAGGTGTACTGAGCTCAGGGGCGGCTACTCGCCAATTACGCCGTGTCCGATACAAATTACCTGATGTACAATGGGTGGCCGGCGGTGAGATAAGTCCATTGTGAGCCCGTGGGGGAGGAGGGAAGTGGAGGGGGCGGGGGAGTGGGAGAAAGGGAAGTGAAAAGTATAAAATGTGAGATAACTGTGGAGAAAGAGAAAAGAGAATGAGGAAAAATGAGGGAAGGAGGAAGGTAAGGGATGAGGTCTGAGAGAGAGAGGGAGAGGTGGTGAAGGGGGAAGTGACAGAACTACCACACGGAAACAACGCCAGACGGAGATAAAGCCAGACGAGGACAACGCCAGACGGATCATGTTGATGATTCAAGATTTGGATTCGGGACCAAATTACGTTGGGTTAGGTTATTTTAGGCTGGGTTGGGTTAGGCTAAGTGGGGCTAGATTATGTTGAGTTAGGCTAGGATAGGTTCAATTAGCAAGGTTATAATAGTGTAGGCTTGAGCTAAGTTGATCTGGGTAATGTTAGATTAGTTCAGGTTTGTTTAATTACGTTCAATTAGTATGATAGATTAGATTAGCTGCTTCTACTAAATATTAAGCTTCAACAATTATAGTGGTTTAGACTTCTATCCGAATTTAAAGTTAATAGTACATATGAATCCAAATCTGAATCCGGATCTTTAATGGAGAACGTATTGTAAAAACCCACTGTGTCAACAATGAACCAAGCTACAGGGAAGGCTTAACGCGGACGCCATGGAGAGCAAGAATCCTAGCTGCCTCCATCCTCAACTCTCCTTCTCTTTATCCTTTATCATAAAATTCAATAACACTCAGACATTCAATAAACTTTCCTGCTTATTTATTTTTTCTCCTACCTTGTGTTTAGAGATCCAATCGGTTGTTAGGTTTGGTAAGATAAGCTAACGTCACCTAACTTAAGCAAATCCACGGTCTCAGTGTAATGTTGTTGCCAATTTGGATGTTATTATTGTCGTTTAACTCAGCCTGTTAGATACGCCATTACGTTTCTAGATACGAAGGAAGTTTAAACACACGAACACTAGAGACTCGAGGTGTTGTGGCGGGCTTGTAAAGGGTGGCGTGGGCGGTGTAGACTCCATCTTGACTTGCAGGAAAACAAGTGAGCATCAGAACCTGAATGTTAACTAGATCATCCAATACTACCGAGAATTGTAATAAGTTTTCCATGTATATTTGCCAAGTGCCACTGTGCCCCTAATCACAACGTCATAAACTGAGGCATTTTACGGCACCATGATTATATTCCTCACTGACAGCAAGTGTCATTTATGGATTCCTTTTGGCGTTTATGTAAGCATATTTCTGCCCGTGAGAGTTTATGAGTTTGTTTGTTCGTGGTGTAATGGTGTTTTCCCTGTCAAGTGGCGCGTTTGTTTTGGTTTTGGAGTCTGTGGTCGCCCAGGGTGGTGTGTGGAGTGGGCGGGTGGGTGTGTCGGGGTGGTGGGTGGAGTGGGCGGGTGATGTGTAGGGGATGGTGGGTGGAGGGTGGTGATGTCGGGGTGGTGTGTGGAGTGGGCGGGTGGGTGTGTCGGGGTGGTGGGTGGAGTGGGCGGGTGATGTGTAGGGGATGGGCGTTATGTGGGAGTCTGGGTGGTGTGTGGGGACTGGTTTGGTGGGTGTGGGTGTGGTGTTCTTCTCTCGTTTGAACAAAAAAAAAATATATATATATATTGGCGAAAATAAAATGGTAGCACGAACTCTCTTTTTATCAAATAAATACAAACTTAAACATTTATGCATATTCGCTCTCTTTCAAGTGATAACGTACGCGCGCGCGCGCGCGCGCGCGTGTGTGTGTGTGTGTGTGTGTGTGTGTGTGTGTGTGTGCGCGCATGAGCAAAAGGCAGTTTGCGAACATGTTTACATAAGTATAGTGTTCCCGAGGCCGTGTATGTACACTGGTGAGGCAGGTGGACCGCAAGTTCCCACAAAAGTCAATCATCTGTACCGCACCTGGATCTGCGTTAGGCAGCCGCAAGTAGCGGTTTTTCCCGCAGGCGGCCATCACTTAGAAACTTCCCTTTACTTGCAATAATACCTGTCATCAGATCCCGAGGATAAGCTGGACGGTAGCCAGGACGACCTGTGGCTTAACACACACACACACACACACGGGTCAAGTCCAGGGAAAACCAGTAGGACTTGTGTACAATGTGTGTACTGTACTATACTGAGGTGACCTAGAGTCAGTGTTTGTGCGGAATATGGAGCCGCTGATACCATAGTGGACAGTCAGCCACCAGGAGTGTTCTTGTACTTATTGAAGTCTGATTTATTGACCTTACCTATGTCTTATAGTTGTTAAAAGTATAATATTTATCTTTGGTAGCACCTGTAGGCGAGTGGTGAAGTGTATTCTGAAATATATTCCTTATTTAATTCTCGTGGATGTTATTGTCCGAAGCTAAAGATGATGATTAGTTGTAGATATCTAAGAAATAAAAAATAACCTATTATTTACTGTAGGTGATACTGTTTTCTTGGTCAGCTCTTGTTTATCCGGTATGGTTAATATTTACATAATAAGTCGATGTTATTAAGTTCTACTGTATGACAGTATTACTAGGCACAGAGGATCACGTAGAACCTTTACTCAAACTTAACTTAACCTAACCCTAATGGTCAAGTTTTAGCCTAGATCACTGCTAACTTATCCAAGGTCAAGTTTTAGCCTAGACCACTGCTAAAAAAAAGTCACTCAACATACATGCCTCCACGTTTAAGTCATAACTTCGAGTTGTTCATACTGCATGGAGTGTATATCTGGATTAACACATTTACAGTGATAAATGCATCCGCGGCTGCATATTAAGACTCTCATGCGTACACGAAGACAAAAAAACAACTTTACCTGCATTGTTCGTGTGTAGTATGAAGTATTCGTAACACGTGTGGCGTGGGGAAGAGATAGTAGTGTGTATGAAAGTATGCGTTGTATGTGTATTCGGGGTGTGTATACGTCTATGTGTCTGTTTGCCTTTAGCAAATATGAGGATACCAAAATAAATTGTTATTATTATGAAAGAAGGTCAAAATTGAGTAAAAACAAACATTGTAATTTAAGGACATGTTCTAAAATTAGTACAAGACACTCATTGAACGACTATTTTCCCAGGCTATAAAAGCAACGTGAACTCTGGGAGAATGTTCAGTGGCAATTTGTTGATATGTGAAGAAAAATAAGAGTAATCAATTTAATTTTTTTTCTTCTCGTTAAGTGGATGATATTTTCGTGACCTTTAGCTGCAGACGGTGGTAATAAGTGACAACAGTTAGCTTAAAGTGATTAATATTAGCTCATACAAATCATACGTCCAAGGATATTAATTTAATTGAAGCTTTTCTTACTCCCCCCTCCCCCCCGTCTGTCTGTCTGCCTGTCTGTCTGTCGGTCTCTTTCTCACTCTCTCCCCCTGTCTGCATTGTCTGTCTGTCTTTCTCACTCTCAGGAACGTTTACGATAATTGCTTAAAATATATGAAGGGCGTATGTGCAATTAGCGTCGCGCAGAAGACATACCGCTTGAGAGGTAGATGAGGGAGGTGGTGGTGATGGTGGTGAGGTGGAGGTGGTGGTAGTGGTGAGGGAGGTGGTGGTGATGGTGGTGAGGGGTGGTGGGTGGTGGTGGGAGGGGTGGTGGTGGTGGTGGTGGTGGTGAGGAGGTGGTGGTGGTAGGGAGGTGGTGGTGGTGGGAGGGGAGGTGGTGGTGATGGTGGTGAAGGAGGTGGTGGTGGTAGTGGTGGAGGGAGGTGGTGGTGGTGGTGGTGGGAGGGAGGTGGTGGTGGTGGTGGTGGGAGGAGGTGGTGGTGGTGAGTGGTGAGTGGTGAGGAGGTGGTGGTGGTGGTGAGGAGGTGGTGGTGATGGGGTGAAGGAGGTGGTGGTGGTGAGGGAGGTGGTGGTGGTGGTGGTGGTGAGGAGGTGGTGGTGGTGGTGGTGGTAGAGGGGAGGTGGTGGTGGTGTGGTGGGGAGGTGGTGGGGAGGGAGGTGGTGGTGATGGTGAGGTGGGTGGTGGTGGGAGGGAGGTGGTGGTGGTGGTGGGAGGTGGTGGTGGTGGTGAGGGAGGTGGTGGTGGTGGTGGGGAGGTGGTGGTGGTGAGGGTGGTGGTGGTGGTAGTGGTGAGGAGGTGGTGTAGGTGAGGAGGTGGGTGAGGAGGTGGTGGTGGGAGGGGAGGTGGTGAGGGAGGTGTGGTGAGGAGGTGGTGGTGAGGGTGGTAGTGGTGAGGGAGGTGATGGTGAGGGAGGTGGTGGTGATAGTGGTGAGGGAGGTGGTGGTGGTGGTAGCGGTGATGGTTGTGGTGGTGTGGGAGGTGGTGGCACTGTGAAGGGAGGGTGGTAGCTGTGTTATGAACGTCTCACGATGGTAACCGGACGATGCCTGGAGTACAACACGGCAATAAATGACACGTAACAGCGTTCACTAACAAAAACTTGCCAGCTGTCACACACACACACACACACACACTCAGCCAATGTTTTTAATTGCGTCAGCAGCTCCATGAATACCAATTTTCACTGATTAAGGTAATTTCTAGACCAACCCGCACTGCCAAACCTTATGACCAACTCTTGATAATTTTTAACAAACGGAAGCTAAACCATGGTCCTGAAAGGGTTAAACCATATTCGTCCAAGTTGTAAGCCATCGATCTTAAAGGTTTAAATCAAAATCCTAAAAGGGGTAAAACATCGACATTAGAAGTTAAACCAAAGTCCTCAAAGACCTAAATTATTTTCCTGAAAGAGTTAAACCACAGTAATATTCTCAAATGAGGTATCCTCGGCATTAAATTAAACCATAGTCCTTAAGGGATTAAACCATCAGCCTAAAAGGGACAAATTATCGTCGTCAAATGTTCAAAAAAAATAATCCCATTTATCCAATATGTTTCTAAACCCAAACCAAACTAAGTCACTAACACATACAACCATCACACAATACAGTACTCCAATTACCTACTAAAATATTAATTAATTCTGCTGAAAAAACTAAAGAATAAAAATTACAGTTGTGTTCTGGTGTATGGTGTGCTAAAGGTTAACGTATCAAAGGGTTGGCGTAGTAGGAGGGGGGTGTGGTGGTGTTGGGATGTGGTGCTATAATGGTGTGGCTATGTGGGTGTGACGGTATAGGAGTGTAACGGAGTGGGGGTGTGGAGGGTGTGGCTATGTGGGGGGTGTGACGGTGTAGGGGTGTGACGGTGTGGGAGTGTGACGGTGTGGGATTATGGTTGTGTGGTGGGAGGGCGACACAGGGAATGAAAGACTTATGTCCACAATGTAACTGACTCGCTCCGCTTGTTCAATTGTATACACCAGGGTAGACAAAGGGTTGGTTACTGTGTGTGTGTGTGTGTGTGTGTGTGTGTGTGTGTGTGTGTGTGTGTGAGGGCCGTATAGGAGACCTGCTATGGTTTAAGAACTCACTGGTCAGATCGAGTCCTCACCTGCAGGAACCAAAACAATATTATCAATGAGATAAACACGACACAGATGAATGAACTGAGAAAATAGTGAGAATTTGTATATATGTGTGAGTACAATCATACCTGTTCCTTGTTATTTTTCCTATATTAAATACATTATCCAATCTCCCATTATCCCCTGCCCTTCAAATCATGCATCCTTCCCAATCTCTGTTCCGTAATCTTTTCCACATTGTTCACGTATTCACTCTCTCGAATTCCAACCCTCTTGCCATTCTCATAGTTCACTAATTCCCTTTTCTCCCTCATTCACCCTACCCTATTTTCATTCCACCGTGATCAGTGAATGGGTCATGTTACGCTGGCTGCCGTCTGAGTGGTGTCATGGAATGGGCACACGAGAGAGTATACCTTGGAACGACCTTGGCTACGGCAGGGGTCCCACTAGGGGGGTGTCTGCCTCCCGGGTGCTTTGTGTACGACCATAATGTGCAATGTTGTGTGACTTGTAATTCCTCCTCGTTGGTATGAAATTGATGAGGGATACAAGGAGTATATATGAGGGTGTGTGTGTGTGTGTGTGTGTGTGTGTGTGTGTGTGTGTGTGTGTAAAATGTGCATATATGTACAGTAAATGTATGTGCAAATATCCACACATACTCACGTTTATGTATGTGAGCTCTGTTTATTTGCGTATATAAAATTTGGACAGCAATAAACGTTTCCGTGTTGCTATGGTAACGACAACCATCAAGCCACCGCGACTTCCGGAAAAACACAAACAGCTGGTACTTACACATCAGGACGCTTGAGTGAAGTAATTCATTCATAACAAAAATCGAACCTCATTTTATGAATGAAATATACATAACAATTATGACGTCATTTCGGGGTTACAGGCAAGACCATAAGGCTTTTGTTATTAGAATAATGCTGATAAATTAGGTGATGTGGTTTACGATCACCTGAAGATTAGATACCCAGCTTATTTCACCTAATGGTTAAACACCCTAACACTTACCAATTTTAAACTAACTTAACCCCCCCTATAACTTCCCCCTCCCCCCAGGTAGGGTTTGGGTGTTATCAGATGAAATAAGGTGGGGGTGTCTAATTGTCAGGTGAACCCTAATAAGATATGTTTGTTTCAAGATTCATAAGGATTTAAAATTGGAAACTGTTGTATTTGTTGACAATGGAACAAAATAATTTTATGTTTAGTGATAATGATCGTAAGTGCTTGATGAATTGTGTTTACTTTCTCATTCAATACGAAAAACACACACACACACACACACACACATTCTTAGTCCCTATTTCAATTTTTCTGCATACCACCTTGACTCTCTCTCATTTACATATAGTAACCACGTAAACATTTTCTGCCCAAAATAATAAGACTATAATTCACTAACACAAACTGGCGGGAATAGTTCGTAAAAACATTATCAAGAAAAGAAAACGACAATGGCATTCATTTCTATTCAACAATACACGTGAAAATGACACAGATTTTAGCCATTCATTGTTTATATAAAAACTCATTATCAAACTATAAAAAATCTCATGTTTAAATGGGATCGCGACAGAAAAGTAATTATAATTATTATTTTTATCGAATTAATTATCAATTTATTTCTGATTGAAATCCGAACTGAAAAGTAAGCAAACATTTTATTTTTTTTGCACAATTAATAATTTATTCATGTTTAATTGAAATCTAGATATAAGTAAACATAAATAATTATTTTTTATTCAATTAATAATTTTAATTTATTCGAACTTTAATGAAATAGAATTAGAAAAGTAAACACAAAATTGGTTTTCTTTGACATTCAGTAATACATTCGTAAATATTAAATATTTTTAATTTCTTATTTTTATTTTTTTTTATTTTGAAATATTTTATTCACTCATCAAAAGTATATTTACCTTTCACTATTCCATAAAAAAAATGTCATATTCTATAATAATTGACACCAGCGTTAAAAAATTGTCGCCCCTTTTATAATTGAATACTTTTTTGAAGGGGGGCAGAAGGGAGTGGGGGGGGGTAGAAGGAGGGGGGGCAGAAGGAGGGCAGAAGGAGGGGGGTATATGAGGGCTCGTTTTATGTTTTGTAAAATGAATGTGCAATTGACTTGAAGGGTTTTCACTGTGATTTACAAAAGAAGGAAACAATGGGTACCGTTCACCACCAGCTCCCAGTGGGTGTACTGCCCACTACACCAGCCCCAGTAAAATGTCAACACACCAGGCTCCCAGTGGGTGTACTGTTCACTAAAACCAGAGCTCCCAGGGTGTACCGTTCACCACACCTGTTCCTGTGCAGGTGTACTGCTCCGGCCACACCACCCCTGTGGTGCACTGCCTGCCACACCAGTTCCCAGTGGGTGTACTGTTCACCACACCAACTACCAATGGCAAAATGCTCACCACCAGCCCCCAGTGGTGTACCTGCTCACCACACCAGCTCCCAGTGGTGCAATACACCAGCTCCCAGTGGTGTACTGTTCCCCACACCAGCTGCCAGTGGGTGTACCGCCACCACACCAGCTGCCAGTGGATGCACTGCTCACCACACCAGCCCCAGTGGGTGTACCTGTTCACCACACCCAGCCTCAGTGGTGCACGTTCACCACACCAGTCTAGTGGTGTACCGTTCACGACACCAGCTACCAGTGGGTGTACCGTTCACAACACCAGCTACCAGTGGGTGTACCGGTAACCACACCAGTTCCCAGTAGGTGTACCGCTCACCACACCAGTTCCCAGTGGGTGTACCGCTCACAACACCAGCTACCAGTGGGTGTACCGGTAACCACACCAGTTCCCAGTAGGTGTACCGCTCACCACACCAGCTCCCAGTGGGTGTACCGCTCACCACACCAGCTCCCAGTGAGTGTACCGCACACCACACCAGCTCCCAGCCTATAAATTACAGGAAAGAAAATAACTTATTGCCCAGTTCAAAGTGTGTTTGTATACTGGATCAACTCTACGGAATTCAATATCCACGATGCCAACCACTGAAAGGAAGACTGAAAATGACAGTACCTGTTAAGTCTGTGTCACTGCCTTACATAACCGACACACCATAAAGGACACTGAGGGCCATATGATCCACAGTATGGGCACCGAGAAACTAATCAATAACTCGATTTGATGTTTTACTGTGTGTTAAGATGTCTAATTATGGGTTCATGATTGTGTTAACCCAAGATGATTAGTATTCGGTATGTTAATATATACACCTGAAGAAACTATTATTATTATCACACAAGTTTTGACCAGATAAGGGAAATGATGTTGTAATAGGTCCAAGAATATATATTTGACACACACACACACACACACACGTAAGTAAGGGGTGTGAGGAGGGTGTAGGGATGTGAGGGGAGTATGAGGTGGTGTTAAAGGGTGTACAAGCATGTTGAGGGTGTAGAAGTACGAGAGGGTGTAAGAGTTTTAAGGGTGGGGGAGTGGGGTGGTAAGGCAGGAGCTGTGTGTGGTATACTTACATTCACTACCTGATATTTGTTGCCACTAACTCCCTGAAGGTCAAGGTCAAGATAAACCATGACTGATGGTTGTATTTGTCTGTTTGTTTTATGAAACTGTGTGTGTGTGTGTGTGTGTGTGTGTGTGTGTGTGTGTGTGTGTGTGTGTGTGTGTGTGTGTGTGCTGAACAGTCCCTTACTAAGATTATTTTCTTAAACCTAATTGTAAATCTCCATTCCCTATGTTCAATTCTGAGAGAGAGAGAGAGAGAGAGAGAGAGAGAGAGAGAGAGAGAGAGAGAGAGAGAGAGAGAGAGAGAGAGAGAGAGAGAGAGAGAGAGAGAGAGAGAGAGAGAGAGAGAGAGAGATTTTTAAATATTAAATGGAGGAAAATAGTTACCGTCTTGACCTCCGAGAACAGACGTAGAAATGCGGACCAAACACAATTTCTCCTGATGCTATCGTGGACATAAGCAACAGAGACCCATACAATCTGTAAGTGAATGTCGAATTTTTTGTTTCTAAACTTTAACAAGGGAACAGCACCTGACATAGGGAAGGCTGTCTGGCCGTGTGTTTATCTTCCATCTTGATGTTTATCCCCACCATAACCACCGACAGCCCGAGGGGGAGGAGGTATGGTCTTTCCAATCATACCTGTTGAGTCTGTGAGACCATCCTTCGGTATAATTAACCTAAATTGAACGAAAGTAAAATGACTGTCTATCACCTTGCTAATTATAGGTAGTGATGTATACATTGTTTTGATTAATGTTGTTATAGATGAATAGGGAGAATGTTGATGATGGTGTCTAATAAGTTAAGGTGTTTTTTTTTGGAGTTCATAGGAGATATGTTACTGTTTTGGGTGTGTGTGTGTGTGTGTGTGTGTGTGTGTGTGTGTTTGTGTATGTATGTATGTATGTATGTATGTATGTGTGTATGTGCGTGTATTTTCTTAGTGGGTGTGTATGCGTTTGTGTGTATATATATCTGGACACCTGAACTAAGTAACTAAATCAGCTAAAATACAAGAGACAAATAAAAATACAAACAACATCAGTCATAAACAAATAACTACAAACCACGCAAAAAAAAATCTTACTTATAACCCAAATCAAGGAGCTAATCAACCCACAGGTAACAAAACAAAACAAGGAGTAATAATATCTTACAGGAGTAGTGAGGAAACAAGCACGCGGATATGAAGGAGTTGGATCTGGTCCCTTGCCAGCACACGTACACACAAACAGTGGCAACGAGGCGATCTTACGTCCACTATCTGTCATAAATATACTACTGCATCTTAAAGGCATTTATAACCTTACACATATATCAATCATATATATAACTCATATAAATTGAATATTTTTTATTATTTATTATAGGAATTTGTTATACGCGTGTTAAGAAACTGTGAAAATGTTTCGTAATACCGGAAGGAAGTTTTGGAGACTAAACGACCAGGTTAATGGTGACGTCAACCAAAACAAAAGAAAACTTCTCGAGGTTTATGGTCGACTTGAGTCATAAAGAGGATTTAGATGGTCAGATTAACTCGTCTAGTCTTGTGTGAATTAATCTGAGGTATTTGTTGGGAGTATGTGAGTGAGTGTCGGTGTTGTGTGAGGTGGCCACCAGCGTGTTCCTTCAGGTCTTGATTATGAGGAATAGTAAATTAAATTATTCATGTAAGTATAAGCATTTATATATTCGGTACTAGGGGTGTGTGTGTGTGTGTGTGTGTGTGTGTGTGTGTGTCTTTATTGTTGTCTATGATGTCGAAGGAATCCAGCAGACATTGAATATAATTCCTACAGAACACCTGAAATAACATAGGCCTTTAACTTTATATATCGTAACACACACACACACACACACACACACACACACACTTTTCAAGCTCTTTTCTTGAAATATATTCCTACTGTGCATTTTCCTACTATCTTATTATGAACTCATTCTTGTACACTTTCTAAATATAAAAATAACTACCTTACAGTGGCTAACTACCAATTATAGATAATTTACCTACTTTAATATACCGTCAATACTCTCCTAACTGAAAGGTTCATTTTCAGTTCGACTTTTTTTTTTCCTTTCCAATAAATTATGGGGTCAGGCTGTTGGTCGTCTGGGCTTAGACAGGTCAAACAGCGCCCCAGAGTGTACACGGTACTTAACTATCCATGGTCGCTGGATACACCTGGTTTTTCAACACACCTGATGAGCCGTGTTTTTCTTCTTGTAAGAAAGGAGTGAATTTTGTTGTTTATGGCGACGGTTGATGGGACAATGTTGGATAGAAAATACTGTTTTTATCACCTATTGAGAGGCGAACATTAACTGTAGGCGCAGCGCAGGTAGGCTCCGATAACACAAAAATTACACAGGTAAGGGCACCAGTTGTCAGCGCGCAAGACACCTACACGTGGTCTGTACTTCAGCAGTAACACGCCAGTAGTAAGTCAACATTACTATGACGATTGCAGGCATTACACACACAGGAAATATTATATATTGCATTATGGTGAGTAGCAGTTTGTGGCTCCTCGCTACCATCCTGACACATAAATTGTAGAGAATTTGTCCAGAGATGTGCAGGTTAGTTTATAGGGCGACGAGGTAGGACGGATATGATTACAGCTTTGCCCTATCTGAAAATGCAGGCCTTAGATTACACATTCCTTAAGTCTGGACCCTCACACATGTTGACGTGCAGGTGTTGTGTGTGTGTGTGTGTGTGTGTGTGTGTGTGGAGGCTGAGTCATTGATGGCCAGGTGTTGTGTGTGAAGGTTGAGTCATTGATGGCCAGGTGTTGTGTGTGAAGGTTGAGTCATTGATGGCCAGGTGTTGTGTGTGAAGGTTGAGTCATTGATGGCCAGGTGTTGTGTGTGAAGGCTGAGTCATTGATGGCCAGGTGTTGTGTGTGAAGGCTGAGTCATTGATGGCCAGGTGTTGTGTGTGAAGGCTGAGTCATTGATGGCCAGGTGTTGTGTGTGAAGGCTGAGTCATTGATGGCCAGGTGTTGTGTGTGAAGGCTGAGTCATTGATGGCCAGGTGTTGTGTGTGAAGGCTGAGTCCAGGTGTTGTGTGTGAAGGCTGAGTCATTGATGGCCAGGTGTTGTGTGTGAAGGCTGAGTCAGTGTTGCTCAGGTATTATTGTTGTCTAAGAATTGCAGGTATTTGATTATAGGTATTTATGTTGCTCTTGCTATTTTTTTATTTGAGCTTGAGGCAGGGAGGGATATATATGTACCAAGTTTGGTTGTAATATGAGAGAACAATTAAACTTTGCATGTGAACACGAATATATAAAGAGTCGTTTGAGTAAGGGATAATACAACATAATAGGCCTAAAAGCGCTAGCATTCTTCCTATACTAAGTTTTATTGAAACTATATCAGTTAAAAGTGAGTGAACTGGAACGCGAATGAAGAACGTAATCACATGATACTCCGCCATTTTATTTAGTGGAACACGAAAGGGGAGAGACCTGAGAAAGACATAACTATTGACTGTAAGTGACGTGCACTACAATCAAAATAAAAGTTACACAAAACAAAACGCTAAGAACAACAGGTTAAGACGAGACTGGAGGTACAGTACTAACACAACTTCTGCGGTATATATAAAAAACAACACGACGTATTAAGAGTGTTACTAAAATTATAATACTCGAGTTACATCATTGATAACGTGTATCTATGAGTAAAATAAAACTAGATACGGAACTTCTTGATTTTTTCTTTTATTTACCTTCGCAAAATTTCCACTAAGTATCCTTGTACAATATTGTCTATGTGTTAATAAAGTATATTATCTGGTTTACAGGTCGGTGTGTGACCATCCCGTCCGAGATGTCAACAAGGCGAAGCTCCACCGCCTCATGAGAGTGTTCTCCTTACAGTCAAGGCCCTAGACGCTGCCACAAGACACCACTATTACCTCCAAGGACACGTTTAAGACGCTCGAGTCCCTACAGCTTCGGTGGATGCTGTGTAATTTGAGTATCTCCTGAAGGTGGACACTTTAATATTACGTAAATATTGAGTCTTAAACAGATAGTGAATATTGAGTCTTAAACAGATAGTGAATCGGGATCGAAGACTAAGTCCCACAGGTAATCCCCACACAAGTCTTAATTACAGGTGTGCAGCATATAAGAGAAGGACAAACACTTAAGAAAAGACAATCTTCATAAAATATTGTAAAATATAATGTACATTTTATATTACGATCAACAATGGTATGTAATATTCTTTTTTTTTATAAAGATTTAATAACCAAGTCAGTTTTCTTTTCATAATAAGGAAATACAATTACAATATATTTCGCTCACAACAGATAATACCGTGAAGATTTACGAAGAATTTGTACTTGTGGGATGATGTTCTAAGTTGTTGTTTTGAAAGACATTTAGGAATTATGCTTGTTTCCGTTTTATCTCGATTGTGTTAAGAACTAATCAGGTATCCACACACTGTACCTTTAATCACGTGATGCGACGTTTCGGACACTAATACCAATTACTTCTTGTTGACACATTATGTATTGTTATAATTATACACACGTGAAATTAAGTCATAAATTAAAGAGATGAATTTAAAAAAAAAATATAAACTAAATAAATTATATGAATCCAATACAATCTACTTTTTACTGCCCTTCCTAATCTCTGATCGCTGTTATGAAAAAATTAAATAAAATTAAGTGTTACATTTCTGTTAATGTTATTTTCGTCTTTAAATGTACACATCAGTAATGAAAATTACTCTGGCAAACGTTCGCACCAGCAGCTTGTAAACACGCCTGTGAGCTTGTAAGCAGGGCTGTGCAATTGTTTTAAATACTTATATGAATTTGATTTTGCACATCATTTAATAAAATAGACAAAAGAAATTAATAAATAATGACAGGATTATATACATTAGCGAGACACACACACTCACTCTTGAGAACGGCTGATAGTTTTAATTGTTAGTCCCATGACGAACAGGTATATAGAACCCATTAACAAGTATGATACCAACCCACCTGTCCCCTGACTAACCCTTAATGAGTTTAATTAGAACGAATGCAGGTACGGAAATCATTGTTCATTTATGTAATGATAAACCGTATACACGATTTTGTTTTATAAAAACTCGTTCGAATAAAAATTTAAGACGACAATGACGTTAAAATTGACCGAAGAATAAAAATGAATCTCAGTCGTATTAAAAATTGCTCCCGAGAAAAACAAAACAACAACATATCTTACTGGTATTAAACTGCTCTCCGACGAATAAAAAAATCATACATTGAAATTGGCCTTAAAAATAAATACTTAAATGGCTATAAAAGCTGCCTAAGGAGCACATAAAACAAAATATATATAAACTGCAGCTACGATTTGTTTCTGTCTCACTGGTATTAAATTTTCCTTACGAATAAAAATCATAATCTCGACAATAAAAATGAACATATCACTAACATATGCCACTGCCCGTACAGATAAAAACCTCACTGGCAAATATAGAAATAAAACCTTACCAACATAAAAACTGGCTCTTACGAATAAAAATTAAGATCTCATTATAGCACTAACAAGGGGGTGTGACGGCAGGACGCAAGAGACGGACCTTTGAGATAGCGGGGCGTCTCTCTGAGTGTCTTGGTCACCTGTGTTCACTCATTAAGAGATGGGGGGCAGGTAGTGGAGGAGGGGTGGGGTGGAGGAAGGAGGGGGGGGTAGTGGTGGGGGGGTAGGGTGGAGGGGGGGTAGGGGGTGGGTGGAGGGGGGTAGTGGTGGAGGAGGGGTAGGATGGAGGAGCCTGGGTAGGATGAGGGTGGTGGTGGGTAGGATGGAGGAGGGGTAGGGTGAGGAGGGGTGGGGTGGAGGGCAGGGTGAGGATGAGGGGTGGTGGAGGATGAGGGGGGGTAGTTGGGGGAAGAGGAAGAGGGTGGTTGAAGGTTGGTGGGGATAGAGGAGGATGGGGTGAGAGGGAGGGGGTTGAAGAGGAGGGGAGGTGAGAGGGTGGTAGAGAGGGAAATGAGGGTAGAGTAGGGGGGGGGTGAGGATAGGGGGAGGATATTGTCTCTGTGGTGGAGTGAGAGGAGGGGGGGGAAGGGAGGCTCTTATCCTGCTTAATAAACGACCTACAGGATGTGAGGAGAGAGGATGGTCGTAGGATTAGTTAAGATGGACGACTTGTAGGATAAACCAGAGAAATAACTGGTAATTTTTATCGTAATTTTCATCACTCATGGCAGCCACTCATGGTAGTCATTCATGGTAGTCATTTAAGGTAGTTACTCATGGCAGACATTCATGGTAGTCATTTAAGGTAGTTACTCATGGCAGACATTCATGGTAGTCATTCTAGGTAGTTACTCATGGCAGCCACTCATGGTAGTCATTCAAGGTAGTTACTGATGGCAGACACTTATGCCACTCACTCATGGCACTCATTTAAGACATTCGCTCATGGCTGTTATTAATGGCAGGCACTTATGCCACTCACTCATGGCACTTATTTAAGACATTCGCTCATGGCAGTTATTCATGGCAGGCACTTATGCCACTCACTCATGGCACTCATTTAAGACACTCTTGGCAGTCACTCATGGCAGACACTTATGCCACTCACTCATGGCACTCATTTAAGACACTCATGGCAGTCACTCATTGCAGACACTTATGCCACTCACTCATGGCACTCATTTAAGACACTCTTGGCAGTCACTCATGGCAGACACTTATGCCACTCACTCATGGCACTTATTTAAGACACTCATGGCAGACACTTATGCCACTCACTCATGGCACTCATTTAAGACATTCACTCATGGCAGTTATTCATGGCATTCCTTCTTATAATTATTTTTCTAAATTTTTCTTCCTCAAATCTCTTCCTTCTTCGTCTATCTGTTATTATCATATTTATCATAATTACTTGGTCTCTTTCTTTTCCTATATTGTTTTTATAATTGGCTTTATACTAGTATGGTTTATGTATACTGTATATTTGCATTGTCTATATGAATCCTGAACTGCATACCTATATTGTCTACATACATGCTGAACTGTATACCTGCAATATCTACATACATGCTGAACTGTATATGTTTGGTGAGGAAGACGAGACGAGTAGAGGACAGGTAAGAGACAATATGAGAGGTGAAGCTCTTAAGAGACGTTGGAGAAAACGAGAACCTGAGAGGTAGAGATACTTTTTGTCTTGATTAACTCATGTACTTCCTTAGTTAATTCTCTGAAGGACAAAACAATACCTTATGTTTTTTTTTTCTACTCGGAGTCTGACACAACAGACACTCCGTCATTATTGTTTTTTTTTACTTTATGGATAAGGTTTTTATGTTTGTTTTTGGTCGTTCAATCTCACATCTGATAAACACTCGGCACTTGGAAGGTGAACCAGCCATTGTAAGGTTATCCATCGAAGGATTTATATGTCTCACTGAAGCGCGACGACGTACGTTGATTTAACCCGTAAGGTACACCTGGTTATTATCTCGTTACCGCACCTGGGTTAAATCACATCCATCGGCAGGTGTCGAGCCAGGGCACCGACTCCTTATGATTCATGTGGTCCTGGCGGAGCTGAACGTGGACTAAGGCGATGATTAAGGAGTTCCACCCCAGCGGTTTGGTGGGTCGCTGGTCCATTGGAGGCACAAAAGAGGCGTTCATGGTGCCATTGTGGGGAGAGGAGGGGAGAGGAGGGTCTCACTCACTCGGAGGCTGGACGGGGGGAAGTTTATACTCATTAAACGGGTCTTTCATGTGCCGATGTGTTCAACGAAGTCCATCTCAAGGACTGTCTGACTGACGTATAGGTTCATTCATCTCGGTCTTTTATTATCACCGTGTCCGAGACTCAACCTGCTGCACCACAAAACATTCAGCGCCGTCTACAGGAGCAGTTAAAAAGAGCTCACTTCTTAACACCTGAGATTCATACTCAATACAGACAGACAAAGAAACAACATCACACACCCACCATCGTCATTTCAATCAATTTTTTACTTTCCTTTGAGTTTTTGGTGAATTTTTGCCAACTGCTGCCATCAATGGTCAGTTAATTACGGCCCGTGGTAAAAAGATAACACTCATATGTTTGATGTCCAAAACAACTGAACGGGGAGAGGAAAAAAATCACTCCAGCATCACACTGAAGATACAGACATGAGGCGATACAGACATGATACGATACAGAAATGAAGCAATACAGACATGAGGCAACACCGTACAGACATGAGGCGATACACACACATGAGGCGATACAGACATGATGGGAATGAACGAGGTATATAAATTCGTTTCTCTGGCGCGTTGAATATACCACTAGCATTAAAAGAGTCACAACGAGAGAGAGAGAGAGAGAGAGAGAGAGAGAGAGAGAGAGAGAGAGAGAGAGAGAGAGAGAGAGAGAGAGAGAGATTACACAGATGACCAATTTTAGAAAGTTTGTAAGGAGAGACGTACGTGGAGGGTGTGAAGCCATCCATATGATTTTTCTGGTCCATAAACACGTGTTGAAATCTTCGAGGCGAGTAACCTATATACCATGACGCGTCTAAATTGCTTGTTAAGGTCAGCATTGCAAAGTAAGTGTTCTGCAACGTGGCTTCGTTTTCCTGAGTCCATTAACATATCTATTATACTGTGTACATGATATTTACTGTCGAGCAAAATAATAATGGGGAATTAATTTTTGCCTAGCCCCAGAAGAACAATTTGTTATACCTGCCAAATGTTAGTAATTATTGATAAGAATACACATTATTCAGGAAAAAAAAAATATTATACAAATAATTTGACTTTAATATAGAATAACAAGTACTTCAAAGGACATTTTTTATGGCTTTTATTAATGAAACTGCTACATATTTTTCTTCTGGTTTCGTGTGATAGGAAACAAATTTCAAAAGCTATATAAAACAAGAATTAAATTTTTACATAAATATCTAATATATTCAGACGATGTTCACGTTGTTATGAGGTTCTGAATGATGGTGTATTATTGTCCAGGGTAAACATAACATAACGTAACATAACAGTAATGATATCAATTCACTCTTAAGACAAGGAAGTTCAGTAATGGACCCATGACAGACGTGGTTAATGTTATCAGGAATAAATTATCTTCATCGTCCCGATAGTACAGTATCTTTACAGTGATAACGTCATAGCTGACTTGTAAACGTGAGTGACTAAACGATCACTAAACATGTTGTAGGCTCAGGTGTCATCAATTGCTACCAGATTCTCATTAAGTGAACTGTACAGGTGTGTCCAAGAGTTAATTAGTACAACAGATCGAGATTAATCCGTCAACCACACTCTGATTATTAGACAGAAGGTAACTGTCCAGGTGTCTCCAAGTGCCACCTAATGATAACATTAACGAACAGTACACGTCTTGACACCACTAAGAACAAACAATTGATGATGGAACAGGAGGGAGAGGTCAAAATGTTTCTACTAACCCAAACTATCCCACCTTGGCCCCTTGTGTACGGGGTCACTCTGAGCTGAATAAAATCGTCTGAAATGGCGCCCCCGTAGAGAAGGAGTTGAACATCGAAGCTGGATATCGGTTTATAAGATGTTGTAGAGTTCTTCACCTCGCTATTGTGACAAACTGTAGCCATAAGGGACACATTGTAAAAACAACAACAGCAACTCATATTCTGGTGACTATTTGGATGCAATGATTGAAAAGAGGGAAACTTTTATCACTGAAAAATAATAAGGCATTGTGTGAAAATCCTTCGACCTGATTACGTAATCTGGAAGCTGATTAGAAAGTCCGTCTAAGATAGTGAAAGGAGATTACTGGTAGCGAATAGGACTATAAAAGCCTCTTATACATATATGTTTGACTAGCCGTTCATATGACTGACAACCGCATCCACCTCAACCTAACCTAACCTAACCTAACCTCGACAGTTGGTTTTAAACTCGAAGAAATGCAACTCGTTTAGAATTAGTTGAGTAATCATAAACACTACAATTATATAGGTGACCAGGTAGTTCAGGTGACCAGGTGGTAGTCCAGGTAAGCTCTCCTCCTCGATACGTAAGTGGACTACAGGTTACCCAAAACACACCTCCAAAAACCTTAAGAATTTCCAAGTGATTTTTCAGCATCCTCACCACATGTTCTTAGTCTTTATAAGTCAAGAAGTAAATTGTTAAATCTTACGCTCGTCAGTCATGATAAGTGATTGCCGAGGAATAACCTGGAGGAATAATGGGAGATGCAATTATGAGCGTAAGAATCTGCTTTCTACTTCACTGAGTTTTTGTCAGTACCGCAGCCTATCTCCCAGACGTACTGATGGTAAAAACTAATGCCGCGCTTCTCCCTTAAATTACTTTATTTTTTTTTTTACTGACACTATTCTGAAGTCCGTTAATGTTTAAGATCTCTCTCTCTCTCTCTCAATAGTTTTGATGGGGAACGAGAATGAAAACCAATGTGGGAAGAAAAAGTATTAGCTGAAGTGACCGAGGGAGTCTAAATATGGATTGGTCTGTTCCGGGGAGGATGAGAAGCGGCGACAAAAGAGTGAGATGATGAGGAAATAAAGTAGTCAGCCATCACACGTTCACCTCGACATGAACAAGCCGTCAGTACCATCACTTTACCACAACAACCTGTCTTTTATAGGTTTTCTACGCTACCAAAACTAGCAATAGGATCACTCTTCATAAATGACACAGCCATCCACGTAATCTCTCCACGTCATCTTTGGTCTCTACATGTTAAAGTCTCCACACTGCAATCCTCTACGTCTCTGAACAAAATCTCCACAATTCCATGTCACTCTGAACTTCAATAAGCAAGTATTTACATATGTGACTCAGGTAAAACAGGTGTAAGTCAACAGAGGTGTCCTACAGAGGGTGAAGGGGAAGGTCAATGTCGGGTATCAAACTCTTGTCCCAGACTTTACCGAAGCTAAAAGTTGTTTATTCTACGACAGGTGACGGCGTCTAAGTCTCTCTCTTGTTTCTTGCTCTGTGGTGGAGGGAGGAGGGGTACAGGGGGGAAGGATGGGGTAAGGGAGGGGAGAAGGAAAAAGATTAAGGAGAGGGCGAAGAAGATGAAAGAGAGAGTGAAGGAGGAAGAAGAGGAGGAACAAGAACCGTGGACCATGACAAGAGTAAATTAAGCGATCTGGTCTGGTTCTCCACCCCGAGTAACACAAAACACTAAGGTCTTCCATGCGTCCTGCACAGTCCTCTGGGATGCTTGGCCTTCATCAGAGAACCTTCCTCTCCTTGTAAAGAACGATGAAGGAACTTAGTTATGTACGTAATTAATATTGAGAGAGAGACCAAGCTGTGCTTTTATCATGTCATCACCCTGAGGCAAATCATAATATATTATGATTGTGATGATAATAAAAATGAAGATTAATGAAGATATATATAACTGTCATGATAACAAAAGACAATAAATAACCAGCGAACAGCTACTGAAAACAATCCATTTCAAACCTCATAGTGACGGACGACTTTGGTTACTAATTAAATGAGAATGGCCAGAGATTTAACGTGTCATAAAATCTTTCATATATTGGAAAGTTTTTGCAGTTCCCTGTTGAGACACAGAAACATAAAGTGGTAATAAATAACTAACACCTGTGGCTAAGCATTTAAATATACCTGGCTTCTGGTGGAGACGCTGCAGGAGGAGGAGTACACCTGTAGGAGACACTGAACATGGTGTTTTGTTTATTATTTTGTTAACACGAACGTTGGCCTTTGACTGACTACTCCAGATGTTATATTCTAAATTTCTTCTAAATGCTTAGACTTAAATCGTGATTACGTAACTAACAAGATAAAATAATTAATAAAAAACAATAAAAAATAAATTTCAACATTAATTACATACTTGTTAGGCAGTGTCTTGTGATTGAGTCTTGACTGTATAGATTAAACAATAAGAGTAATAAAAGCTTAATATACAGAGGGTTAAGATCACTAACACATTAATCACGGATACAAAAAAAATTATCTTGCACAGGTCCCCTTAGTCTTATATACGCTGCGTGTAGTAAATAATAATAATAATAATAAACAGCATCAATATGGATTAGAAACCAGGTAGTAAGAGGCGTGTGTGCGTGTGTGTGTGTGTGTGTGTGTGTGTGTGTGTGTGTGTGTGTGTGTGTGTGTGTGCGCGCGCGTGTGTGTGTTTCCATCGGTACGTCAACCTCTCCTTGTCGCTTTCAACATTTGTCTGAAACCACTTTTGTCCTTCCTTCTTCGGGTTTCAGCATCCCAGGACCTACACCTTATAGTTATGAGAGAAAGAATTAAAGAGGGAAAGACTCCTGAGCATTAAGATGTCGATAATAATAAAAATGTAATTATTTACAAGTGTCTTCTACATCTCTGTTATTGTCTCTCCTAAGGATTAATTCACCATAACTGATCGTAAGTAGATGCTCCTTCCTAGTTACTTCTTGTTAGTTATCTGCCGACGGCTTCTTGTTATGGGTTGGTGGTTGGGATTGTCTCTTACAGTTGATTTGTTAAATTTGGATCAAATGACTTTCTTGCGGGTTTTTTTTTTTTTTTTACTCCTGACTACTTGGGTAATCTGCCCCCACAGGTGAGTGATTTGATGCTAGGTAAATAATTGTCTTTTATGAATCTAGGGAAAAAGCTTTTCCTGAAAGAAATTTAGTTTTGAGCCACCCTAAAAAAGCACTACTACTACTACTACTTTGCTGTCGCTCGGAATCGAGTATGACGATCATCCAGGTATGATACAATGATATGAGTTATTTGGGATGTCACCTTCATTGGTTAGTTTTGAGGTGGCTAAAGAGGCCGATACGGGACCGGCAAAGCAGATCACATGTTGCACCTGTTGAGGGCTATATCTAGTGCGGGAGGGGCAGCGGCAGCGTCTTTCCAACGTTGACGCTTCTCTGCCTCGGTTTGCAGTCGGGCTAACTCGAAAGTATTGACTCCTTCTCGTGTGGTGCTCCCCCAAGCGTTACGATGTGGAGTAATCGTCTCCCAGGTGAGGGGATCGATTTGGAACTTTTTCAGGTTTGTCTTCAGACTATCCTTATTACCTTATCAGTTGCCCGCGCGCACACGCACACGCACGCACACACACATTTTAAGTTAGCTCCTATAAAGTTGTTTAGTTTCTGCCACCCCACCCCCCCCCCGCAAAAAAAAAGACTTCAGTTGAGGGCCTCACTACACAACGTATCAAGGAATATAATGTATATATATACTCTGTTATGTTCACCCAACCGCGAATTTTATGCCTCCTTGATATTAGTTTATGAATAGTCAGTCTCCATAATGTACAGGCGAGTGACTTTGTTTGAAGCCTGACTGTGTTCTCGGGCCGTGTAAGGCAGATTGAGTTGTTGTGAAGCTTGAATCATTTTATACAGTGTACGATTTGAACCATCAGTCACCTTTAATTGAACCACCGTGTGTGTGTGTGTGTGTGAGAAAGCTTAAAACATTATTTGTGAGTGACTATGATGAGAATATCCATAGCATTAACCACTGAGCGATTGTTATAATTTTTCACAACTGACAGTGAATTTTTACTTGTCCCCTTCACACGATTACACTGAGGATTCGACAATATTCAAAGCTCAATTATAGGCTCTATTAGGAACAAATGAAATAATAACACAAGAGGAGCCGACAATCTTATACATAGAGGAAAAAACTTTTCTCATTTTCTGATTTGTACTTATGATTTGTATACTGTAATTCGCCACTACTCTCTAAATCCTGGGGCGAGAGCGAGTGTTGGGTGTACGGTCTTCACCCCACTCCGCCACTGACTTCTCTCTCTACTGATGGTTCAGTAGAGCGGAATACGGAAACAATTTGGATAGAATTAATCGATGGTAGGGAAAAAATAATCACAGGAGTAATATATAGACCTCCTAATCTTGATAGAGTTAATGAGCGATTTATTTGGGATGAAATGCACAGGGCTTCCATACACAGGAAAGCCTGTATAGTAGGTGACTTTAACTTTAGCCAAATAGACTGGATTGACCTTACGGGTAACTCAGAATCAGAGGATTTTCTTGAAACGATCCAGGACTGTTTCCTAAGCCAACATATAACCGAACCCACCCGGGGTAATAATATACTCGATTTAGTTCTGTCAAACAGAGAAAACCTCATTAGTAATGTCGAGGTAGGGAACTTGCTAACAGCGATCACAAAGAAATAAGATTTAAATTAGAATTTCAGGGCAGCGGCAAGGAAAATTCCATTAAAGTCCCAGATTTCAGAAGGGCAAATTTGATAGTTTCAAGAGGCAGCTGAGAGAAGGGGTATCACGCTTGGGGGTAATTACGTGACCTCACACAATGTACCCAAAGGAAGGCTATAGGTAGGAGAATAAATCGTGGTGAAGTTTACCTCCGAGATTATTATAAGGTATTGGCCGGTAGGGTTAAGACCGAGATAAGAAAAGCAAAGAGGAATAATGAATTGAAGGTAGCAAGGGAGGCGAAGTCAAACCCTAAGGGATTCTTTCAAATGTATCAAACTAAAACACGCGAAAAGATTGGACCAATACAGTCAGACACCGGCGAGCTAACTGATAACGACGGAAAAATGAGCAATAATTAAGCTGAATAAATATTTTTCAACAGTTTTCACCACCGAAAATTTAAACATGATACCCGAGGCACCGACTCTATTCAGAGATAGTGAAGAAAATAAATTAAGCGAGATAGTAGTGACTAGTAACGATGTTAGTAAGCAAATAGACAAACTAAATCCTAATAAGTCACCAGGTCCCAATGAGATATTTGCCAGAGTATTAAAGGAATGTAAGGAAGAGCTTAGTATGCCCTTAGCAAAGTTGTTTAACATGTCCTTAAAAACGGGTGGAGTACCAAAATCCCTGAGGATAGCGAATGTAACACCAATTTTCAAGAAGGGAGATAGATCACTATCCTCTAACTACTGTCCAATCAGTCTAACATTCAATTTTAAGCAAATTACTGGAAGCAATCATTTCAAATTCTATTCGAAATCACCTGGAGAAGCACAAGTTGATCAATGATTCCCAACATGGATTCACAAGCGGGCGTTCATGTCTAACTAATCTATTAACATTCTTTTCATCTGTTTTCGAATCAGTGGACAAGGGGCACAATTATGATGTGGTATATCTCGACTTTAGCAAAGCCTTCGACAGAGTCCCCCACGAAAGACTAATAAGAAAGGTAGAAGCACATGGCATTAAAGGTAATATTCTAAAATGGATTAGGGTGTGGTTACAGGACAGGAAACAGCAAGTGAGCATTAAAGGCACTAAATCCCATTGGAGCAACGTCACTAGTGGAGTTCCCCAAGGCTCAGTACTTGGACCATTATTATTTATTATATACAGCAACATAAGTAAATTTGCTGATGACACTAAAATAGGGCATGTAATTAAATCTGACGAGGACTCCGCAAAACTACAGGAAGATCTAAACAAATTTTTCGAATGGTCAGAAAAATGGCAGATGAAATTCATTGTGGACAAATGTAAAGTACTCAATATAGGAGATGTAAACGGAAACCAAATACCAGATGAACAACGATGTTATTGAGAAATTCGACTGCGAGAAACATTGAGGAGTAATGATAAGTAGGAATCTTAAGCCAAGTAAACAATGCGTATTTGCTCGAAACAAGTACTTGGGTTCATACAAAGGAGTGTTAGTTACAAGTCTAGCGAAGTCATCCTAAAACTATATCTTGCACTTGTGAGACCTCACTTGGATTACTCGGTTCAATTCTGGTCACCGTATTACAGAATGGATATAGAATCCATGGAAAGAATTCAGAGGAGAATGACAAGAATAATCCCGGATATTAGAAACCTTGAGTACAGAGACAAGTTAAAGCATCCGAATTTGCACTCCCTTCTTATGTTCTTAATACCGACCAAGACCGATCATCCACCACCCACAAGACAGTCTCTGATGGCAGGAAGCTAACTTATGACAGCTCTCAAACATAATATCAAATACCATAATCAGTGAAAACCAGTATTAGAAGAGAAGGTCTTGTGACGTAGACACTTGATCACAGAAAATGGTAAGTTTTCTTCCACGATGTTCTAATGGCAGTCTCTTGGATGTGAGGACCGAGAATGACGGAGTGGCTAGGAGTACTGAGTAAGGTAGGTGACCGGAAGTTCATATTTCTCACGAGAGAGAGAGAGAGAGAGAGAGAGAGAGAGGCTCATATATGGGCCAGTGTGGTGCTGGACTCTTGAGCTAGACTACAGGCTCTGGGGGAAGCCTGTATGTCCACAATTCGTGACGCTACGATTATAATTTGCATCTTATCTGTACTAAGAAGGTATGGTAACCTACGTACTAGTTGGCATTTACTTAACTAGTTTTTTGACCATCATCGTAAAGGGTTGAGACTGAATGTAGTGTTATAGCTGGCCTTTCACTTTAGACATACTAATTTGAATAATATTTTTGTTTTTTGTTTTCAAGTTTGCCGAAGGTAAAAAAAGGTGATTTTGTTATTTATGATATGAAGTATTGGACAACAACAATTTCATATATTAAACGCTGAGGCATTTTGCCGCTTTAAAACAACTGAAATAAAAGTACTTAATAAGGTTCTCTCAAAGCGAACTCTAGACGATTGAATCTGCTCGTCCGTCGATTCAGATTTGCAAAACGATATTGACATACTGTACTTATCTGACTCACAAACAAGAGACGTTCTTATTAACTTTTACCAATAAATTCCACTGATTTATATTTCTCTACGTCGAAAAAAACAAGACTTTTACTTTTGATTTAGAGCAACACTTTTTTTTTTTAGAATATACTTCTAGGTTATGTGCAGTGATACTAAAAGGTAAACAGAGTGATACTAAAAGGTAAACAGATCAGCCAACCATAAAAGCCGCCGACATTGTAGAGCTTTTGACCTCCGCGGAGACAAGGATACCCAGGTGGAGCGTAACTCAAGCGTTAGACTCAGCCCTCAGTGGGTACACACCTTATCTGATGACAACTCGCCTTACTTTCTGGATTTAAGGTCGCAAAAAATACAGAAAACTCACCTAAAACCCACTTCTGTAATGTAACGAGTCTCGTGTGTGTGTGTGTGTGTGTGTGTGTGTGTGTGTGTGTGTGTCGTGTGTTTGAACTTGTTTATAGTTCCTCTTCAGCGAGGGGATGTCTAGACACATTGGGAAGGAGAATAATAATCCACAATTATCCCCCGGACTTGTAACCCATCTTGGACGGGATGACTCGGGTGCTGATCGTCGGGGGAGGCATCACGCACGGCTGGCCAATAAAAGCGTCTTGATGGGGGAGGATATATATTGGCCACAACATCTTTCCGCCTCCTGCTGGCTGCCGACACATGCACGGTCCTCAGGCAGGTAATGAGTTGTGACTGAGAATGCAGGGGGTGACTGTTCAACCTGAGGGCGTGGCTGCTGGGACAACAAAGACCTAGGCGACAGTGGCAACACCCTACTTCCACTTGAAACACGTCACAGGAGGTAATATATTGGCCTGACTGTGAGTGTCTGGCTTCGCTATGTCTTGTGAAGTGTGTAATTTGGTTTGTATTCTTTTATGGCCGTACGAGACCGTCCACCATCATCAGTCACGCAGAGATTCAGAGCCAAGGAAGACTTGTATATATACTAGAGGCGTTCTTCAAGTCTGCCTCAATCCGAACCTAAGTGAAAATGAATAATGAATATAAATAAATAAACAAATGAAGCGATAAAAACCCTAACAGACAATCAAATACGACGTCCCACACGAAATAAAATCTGGTAAAATCTCAGTAATCGCAGGAGTAAGGTGGTCACTCTTAGCCGTGAAATATGCATCAAGATCGGGTTATAACTGTAGAAGATCCGGTGTGAGGCTTTTTTAGGTAACCTTTTGAGCATGACCTTTGATAGCCCTTGCCTATGTCGACCAGGTATAAAAATGTCGTCAAGAACAGTTCAAGAGGTGTGAACACTGTAACAAGAATGAGGTCGTGGTTTATGGTGATCTATGAACTTGTCTAATACTGATCTATAAACAGCTCAACTAGGTGTGGAATCTCTCGAATCAATCACCAAGCGTCAGTCACCCCCATGTTTCTACTACCTCGTTATTGTTTACACCTGACGCGCACCTGTTGATTCGGAAGGTCATGGCGGGGGTCTCACACACACACACACTACTGTAGGTGAAGGTGATTCGACTTAACCCTTTAGTGATTCACAGACGTTCCAATCCCATATCACCTACAGGTTTATAGGATCGATTCAACTCGGAAGACGCTACTGAATATCAAGTAACTTATGTAATTATTTATTCTATGAGGTGTTTCTTTCAAACTAATATAATAACCAAACAAACAAGAAGAGTCAAGAATATTAACCAGCCTCATTAATGTATGTTTCTTAATTTCCAGGACCTAGTTGTCATGTTCAGTTTACGACAACAACAACAGCATCTCACGTTAGATACTACTCTCTCCCTGATATCCTTACCTGGTGGGCACTATCAACCACCAACACAAAGGCCATAAAAAAACGATACCTGAACTAATTACAAGACTAATTTCCTTGATTTTTTATTTTTACATGTTGATTTATCTGTTTCTTTCTTACAATTTACTTACCGAAAAATAGTAAACTACATATATAAATTTTTTTTTTTTTAAATCTTGTCTTTGTGTAAATGGTTTTGTAAAATGTAGGTACGACTTATAGGAACAACAACTTCATTTTCTACAACTTGAAATGTCTGTTTTCTACCAATTGATTCCATAAAATAAGTTTATTATAAGTAAACAAATCGGTAAAAGTTCTGTATAATGTATTTACAAATAACAAAAATAAAACCCCGTTATTTTTACACCCTGAGTGGTAATATTTTTTAACCATATGATTATATAAATTTTGAATCGCATTTCATAAATAAAGATCAAAATGCTTTACTAAAATATAAATAGTAATTGTGAGTTTAAATAAAAATAAATAGTGTTGACATGTTGACCCCTGAGATCTTCAACACCCCTGACAAGCAACAGTAAGCTGTCTCTCTCACCTAAGATCAATATTTCCATTCTTTTCCCCGTGTAAATTTATTCCACTGCCACACCTACGTTAAAATGATTGAAGAAGCTGTCAAGCGATAAGATTTAAGAAACATGAGCTTCGTTCATTATTGAGAAGGCTTCCTAAACATGGTGTTATGTTGGAGATCAGTGTGCCAGCTATCTCCCTGCGACCGAGGCCGGGTAATGGTGAGATCTCAGGCCGATAAGATTACGGATCTTAATGCCTCTACTGGAAGGTTTTACCACAGCGATCTTTATCTCTTAAGCTAGAGAGAGCTAAATCTTTATCCCCTTCCCCTCCCTCTCTCCCCCTTCCTTACTTACTCTCCCTTCAGCCCTTCCATTAAGAGACGGACTGGAAAACTAAGACCAGCTTAGTAAACAACATCAGCTGATCTAAGAAGTAAACAAAGGAGTCGTGCGTCTGGTAGTGGGGTGAAGATAATATCAAAATAGCAGTGAGGAGAAGATTCTGGTTTAAGCTTCTACCTCACTTCCTCTTTATTTCGTCTCCTTTAAAAAAGAAAGATTTAAGGTAAAACTTATCCTCCTCTTCCTGATTATTTTTTTATACGAGGAAGACTTCGGGTAAATTTCCTTCTCTCTTCCTCGTTTTTTTTACTCCTCTTCGTTCCCCCTTGACATTTTATACTCAAAGGCAATAAATAAATTACGGAATAAAGCAAAAAATAAACTGAATAAGTATTAATAGCTAACGGAGGGGGCGGGGGGTGACCTTAAGCAACTCGAGGGAAATATCAACGATTAACTTTAATAATTCTTAAAAAAAAAAAAATAAGATCACTGATACGAGTTTAAAATTATTGGGATTCGAACCTTTGTCTCGAAATAAAAGCTGTGTTAGTTACAATACCACTTGCATCTTCTTTATTTATTCTCTTGAGGTATTATGGGAATCTGTTCAGGGCAAGAAGAGTTCCAACGACCCAGTGGAAAGGCCAAGGACTCGGTATCAGTATAAACAAATATGTAAATAAAGTCAAAGTGGATCCCGTTGAAGGAACAAGATCACACAAAAGACAATAGAGACTGGTGTATGATGTATTAAATGTCTATGTTGATCTACGGAATTTAGAACTTTTGTGTATTCTGGTGTATGGAATGATGTGTATGGTGTATGTTGGTTGGAGGAGGGTAGGTGTTTAACTCCCTCCCTCCCCTCGCGAATACAGTGTCATCATACGCAAGAGAATTGGCTATCGTATTCAAAGGGTTAAGACATCGTACTCGAGGGATGAAGTCATTGTACTCAGACAATTAAGTCATCATACTCAAGGGATTAATATATCTTACTTCGTGGACTAATTCAATGTACTCACAGGACTGCCATCATACGCAAGAGGTTAAATACCAATCTTAGTGATATAATTCCTGTCTTTTAAATAACACTTCTATAGCACAAACCTATTTCTTATTCTTCAGTCATATTGTGCTATGGTGGTATATAAAACAGACCCAAATAGGTGAGGTGAGGTGAGGCGAGGTTAAGTTAGGTTAGGGTGAATGAATAAATAGGCGCCGCTGAGGGAAATACATTCTGTTGTGTGAAAATGCAGTGGACGTTCTCAAATGGTTAAGGAATCGAAATGGAATTATATTGTGTACAGTACATACAGGCGAGACATTTTCTAGCGGTAGTTAACACAGAGGAATGTTATCTAGTTTTCTGGAGGTGGAGCCTCTCTCTCACACTACAGCCAGGTAGGAGGAACATGGTGTTGGTGAGGTGTATGAGAGAAACTATGATGTGGACGTTTCATGTGCAAGAAAAAAGCAAGACTAGCGAGGTTATCCTAAAACTTATCTTGAGCTTGTGAGACCTCACTTGGATTACGCAGTTCAGTTCTGGTCACCGTACTACAGAATGGATAGAGAATCTCTAGAAAGAATTTAGAGGAGAATGACAAGACTAATCCCGGGCATTAGGAACCTTGAGTACAGAGACAGGTTAAAGCATCTTAAATTGTACTCCCTCGAGAGAAGTGGAGTGAGGAACGATATGATCGAGGTGTATAAATGGAAGTCAGGGCTGAACAAAGGTGACATAACATAGGTACTCAAACTATCCAACCAGGAGCAAACTCGTAGGAATGGTTTTAAATTGTACAAATTTAGATTTAGACGCAAGATAGGTTAACATTGATTTAGAAATAAAGTAGTGGATGAGTGGAAAAAGTTACCAAACATCATCATTAACTCGAATACGCTGGATAGCTTCAAATATAGGTTGGATGGATATATAATCAATAGAGGTTGGGTGTAAACGGGACTGCCCAGTATGGGTCAATAGGCTCGCTGCAGTTTCTTCCATTCTTATGTGCTTATGCTCTCTGGTGATGGCTGGGAAAAGGTTAAACATTCTCCAACTGTATGAACGGTGAAGTGGGGACGTTCTTTAGTGGTGGTGATGGTGGACCACGTGTTGATAAAATGTGTGAATGTGTTACTGTATGGTCTGAGCTGAGAATGTTATGGCACCTCCGTCGGTAGCCAGCTGGGCTGAGGCAGGTCCTTGAGAGGACAAATAGCAAAATAATAAATATACAGATACAACAAAACAAAAATAAATTTATTGTCTTTAGGAACAGTTCATAGGTAGCAGAAAAACATTTACCTCGATGACTAACGATTAATGTTGGGTAAAATGTTTTCTAATTGGGATACAGTTGATTTTACTTGTATTTATTTATTTATTTATTTTCTTATTGAAGGGATTTCCATGGACGAGAGGTAAAGTCAGGTATAGAGTAGAGCTGGAAGATTCTAAGTCAGGTATAGAATAGAGGTGGAAGGTTCTAAGTCAGGTATAGAGTAAGATGGAAGGTCCTAAGTCAGGTATAGAGCTGGAAGGTTCTCAGTCAGGTTTAGAGTAGAGCAGGAGGGTTCTAAGTCAGGTACAGGGTATAGCTGGAAGGTCTAATACTCGGGTGTGGAAAGGCTGCTGTAACCTCCCATAACCTCGCGTGTCACCTTCAATATACGACTTATATACAACTACTGAGGAACAGAAATGATAAGTTAACGTTCAATAATTTTAAAGAAACTTTTTTTGTGGATAGTTGACCTTAATATCTAACACATTAAGCAATTATGAAGCATTTTTTTTATGTTTCAGCTAAAGTAATTACAATCTAAAATTACCAATATATTTTAGACAGTGATATAAAATAGAATGGATTTAATACAAAGCGTTGAATAAGAGACCGAAATTGCATTGCTTGACCTCAGGACTGGATACGATAAGCCGTTTTGGTCAGCTCGAGTCATTCATCTCTACCACTCTAAGGTTCATTAATTAGTTTTTATACACAGCGTGAGGACACCTTTGTGCTTCAGTGTGTTTGTGTTGTCGACCAGCCTTCATCTTACCCCTAGATGCTTTTACTACACTAAATGTAATATGCTCTTAATTCACAATCTTAACAACAGTGTGATTGGATAAATATTTTATTACGATGACTATTATGAAGCGCTTGAGTACCTGTGTCCCTTTAGTGGCAGATATTAGTGTCAGTTTGAGTGTAAGGCAAAGTTTTTGTTTGATATATTTATGTTAACATCTAAATTAAAGCGCCACCTTTATGGTACTGTCACGATATGGGACTTACTTGACCTGTACTTTAAAGACAAACCAGTATTTCCTTTGATAATTCTTAACAAACTCACCGATTCTAATTGTCTGACACATACAGACAGTAGGATACAGATATTGATGTAATGTCACAGATATACAGTTATGCATAAGTATACATCCACTAATACATAAGCAAAGGATAATATACACCATACCGTCCAGGCAGGTGTTTATTCACCGTCCCTAATGACCTCAGTAACCAAGGTGAGTAAACCAAAAGAATGATAACAAGAACAAGTGTTTACCCAAGCTCGTGCTGACGCATCGTCCTATCATAAATTAATCGTCCCTTCAAAAGCACAAACACAGGCTCAAGCAAGCGTGAAATTCAATTTGTCTCTTACGACACAAACAGACCCGAGTACCAGCGGAGACGGGCGAGGCTTCCTTTGGCGGTATACCACTCTCCCCCCCCCCAAGTGTCCACGGGGCCAGGTGACAAAATTCCGTCCTTTTAAGATTTCTCCTCTAGCTAATCTCTTTCTACCTGGTAATTTATCCTATTTTTTTTATTTACACCTTAATCAACTTCTCCTTAATCAACATCCTCAGTTTCCACCCCAGCATCTTTATATTAGTCTAAGGTTGTTCTTCATTTCCTGGCTATATTTTTACCTTTAAATACTAAAACATTCTGTCAATCTATGGTTTATATTTCCCAATTTATAAGGATATTCCTATATACCTGTTTAATGTACAGTATACTAGTTATCTTTCCTGTAAGCTTATGCTAGGCCATGTAATTTCTCCTTCTTGTGCTTCTTATCATTCTCTTACAATCTCAGAGTTCAGTTGATTCCGGCATGATTTTATTGTCCGTGTATCTCTTGTTCTACCTTCCGTCTTGTTTCTGCAGGTTACAGGTGCGTCTATATTGTTCTTCATAACTACTGTCTCTATCTCTCTAAACCTTTCATTTAACTACTGTTCTTAATTCTTCGTTTTCTTTTTCATCTTTTCTTTAAACACTGTTCTTAATTTTTCGTTCATTTCTTCATCTGGTCTTAATTTTTCACTTCACCATGGGATTGTTTCTTTCGCCATCCACTTGTTTACTTCTTCCCTAAGGTGTCTTCGGTCACCCCATTTAACTTTTCTTCTTAATTTTGAGTTTCTTCATCAAAAGGGTCCATAACATTTCCTGGCCCACCTCCCTCCTTACTTATTCCAGCATTGAAGTCTCCAAGTACAGTCCCCTTAGAAAGTCCGCATCTCCTTCCGAATGAATCAGTATCGAAACTAAATGAGATAATGCAACGCCAGCTGTGTTGAGATCCTGAACTACATACACCATTGACCAGTGAACATTCTTGGTTATAATGTCCCTTACCTGAGGGTGTTATACGCATTTCCTCCATAACATTCCGTTATGGATGTACTGTAATAGCAAAAAACATGAAAAAAAAAACGATTCGTCACTTTCCCTTTCATTGAAGTTGTTACACACACACACACACACACACACACACACTTCACCACGATATATTTTAATTGAAAAGCAAAACACGACATTCAAGTAGGAATATTCTGTTTCCTTCTAATAACTACCAGCGCATGAAAAAATACAATGAAGAATTAATTTTGCATATAGTAATTCAATCTGGACCAGATCTTTGGTAATCACAAAAAAACACTGGACAACATGCCAGTTCTAAGATGCTGGAATGTAAAATGACTCAACAGATCACATAATAAAACTGTCCAGTATTTCAAAGTTCCGGAAGTTGATCAGATTCAGATTTGCCCCCGAGGGGGCTAGTTTATTGGGCACCCCCTTGCATCGGAAGTTGATCGAGTTAATGATATACGCAAGTCACTATCTAGAAAATTACTGGATAAAGAAAATTTCCCGAGTGACTTTATACAGCAAACGTGATCCCGGTTTGTAATACGGGAAGTAACGACGACTTACTCTAGTATCATCAGCTAGACGTACCCACAGAACTCTATCTACAAGCCAGTAAGGATATATTTATTTATGTAATTGGCATGTAATTATTCATAGCTTTCATCACCTATGTAGCAGTTACTTACACCTTAACCGTTTTCTTTTATCAGTGTATCAACAGAAATGATTAGATAAATGAAATCTTTACACCTTGTTCATTTGTTGCTTTTATTTTTCCAAAGGGCCAAATATACATTATTTTCCTGTGGACTTATAAAGGACTATGGCAATTATTCACTGATTGAGTTATTTTTGGGTTTGCAGGGGAGACTACACAAAAGTTGATCAAATCTCCTATTGCAGGTGGTGATGGCTGCAAAGCGGAGCTTCAGAGATGCATGGCTGAACAATGAAAATTTCCAGCCCTGGTTGTCCCGTGTTGAGGACAATCCACCTAGGGTCTTTTGAAAAATATGCAAGAGGGAAGTGAGTGCAGAGTTGACAGCCATCAAACGTCACAAAACGACAAAGATGCATTCAGTTTATGAGGCCTCGGGACAACAGGAGGTCCAGCAGGAGAGGATCCCGGTCCACCATGGGAACTATGCAGCAAATGGAGTAACCGTAGCAACAATTATTTTTGCTTGCTTTATAGCCGAGCACAACTTGACATTTACCGCTGCAGATCATTTAGTGGACCTCATGAAGAGGATGTTTCCTCATTCTGCAATTGCTCAAGGCATGAACATGAAAAGAACAAAATCCACAGAGGTTGTGAGGACGTTAGGACGGTGTGTCACCGAGGATTTAGTAGTGAAACTTACAGTAGAGAAAATAAATTGTCCATTATTGTTGACGAAACAACAGACATTAGTACGATGAAAGCATCCTCTGTTCTTGTAAGATTTTGGGATTCAACCACAAACAGCATTAAATCTGGGTTATTAGAGGTGATCAATGTATATGGTGATGAATCATCTACAGGGTCAACAGGGGAAAATTTGTATAATTTAATTATGAAAACATTATAAACGCACCGAATTACACATGAGAACCTGATTTGCTGCTGACGGCGCTAGTAACATTATGGGAGAACACAATTCTGTAAGCAGCAGACTACGTATTACTATTCCTGGTATAACCATGTTGAAATGTATTTGTCATTCTATTCACTTATGCGCTTCGGAGGCTGCAAAGACGCTACCACGGCGTTGTGAAGACATGATCAGACTTATATATACCTATTTTTCCCATAGTGCTAAACGACAACATGAATTTAAGGAATTTCAATCATTCTGTACTGTCAAACCACACAAAGTTCTGCATGTTAATCAGACCCGCTGGTTATCATTCCACCAGGCAGTTGAAAGAGTATTAGAGCAGTGGCAGCCCCTAAAAATGTTTTTACTTTAAAAGAATCAGAGGAAAGATTGGTGGCCGTACAACAAATAGCAGAGAGTCTTAGGGACCCTTCACCTGTACTACAATTTTCTTAATTTCATATTGGCCAAATGTAACAAGTTAAATCTACTGTTTCAGAGAGAGTCACCAACTATACATTTGTTACACGATAGTATATGTCAGCTTTACAGGAATCTGTTGGGATATTTTTGTCGTCATGAAGTTTTTCAAACGGGTAATGTTGATGCAGTTGATCCTAGAAGTGAAGAAAATCACCTCCCAATAGGCCAAATATACTTGGGAGCAACAATACTCGGCCTATTGCATAGTGAACAATATAGAGAACTCCCTAATATGGTCAAGGATGTACAATTCAGATGTCGTATCTTCATGATAAACCTTTGTGTGCAATTACGTGAAAGATTTGAGTTTGGCAGTAAGTTTTTATGGATGTGTTCATTTCTGTCATCAAATAGGGTATTTGATAATAAATCCAGGAAGGAGATGCCATCCTTATACGACTTTGTGAAGGCGGTGCCCCGTATATACAGTGATTGCTATACCACCCGAGATTAAGGACAGCAGTGACATAGTGGACGTTTATACAAAACTAGGGGAACTTAAGGGCGGTGTAGGTGTTTCCCAATTTAAGGACCTTTGTACATTTGCTTTGCAGGTATTGTCTCTTCCAACATCCAATGCAGAGAGACTATTTTCTAAATTGAATTTATTGAAAACAAAATCCAGAAACGCTCTGCAAACTCCCTCTATTAATTCATTAATAGCCTTGTCTGAGGCTGTGAAATTCCAGGGTGGATGTATACATTTTACACCAAATCAGAGGATGCGAACTTCTGTTTGATATTTTTTGTTCAATTAGTGTTTTATGTCCCCATGTTATGTTATAATATTTTATGATTGTAGGGTTTTTGTATGTGCATATTTATATTTCGCCAAGACATTACAATAATTATACCTAAAATTCATGCTTTTTAATGCCCATTAATACCGAACGAAAACGTGAGGAAAAATGACGTTATAGAGTTGAGGAATAAACGGCAGCACTGTCGCTGATGACGAGAGCGCTTACCATATCCACGGACGAGAACAAAGTGGGGTTTCACACAAATCGAGGGTCCCATTTTGATTTTCCACGTCATTTATTACCCACAATCCATTTATACTATACATTATCTGTTGAGATACAGGTATACTAACGGATTTGATAAAAAATACAAAACCAACGACATTTGATATATAAAACCGACTTGGACATACCTGAACTATGATGTGTTGGGGTCTCTCGAAGAGCTGTTAACATTCACCTCCCTGGAAAAAAATAAAACAATTAGATTAACCTTCCATACCATTTTACTCGTATAAAATTTTTCGTATTAGTTAAGAAGAAAGTCTGCAGCAATTAAATTGACTGTCACGGTTCATGACACTGATTTATGAAACATCTTAAAGCAGGTGTCGGAGCCTCATGGGACTAAACGAACCTGTCTCATTACTGTGAGAAGTCTTGGATTGTATCTTGCTTTTTTTAATTTAACAAATACCGGATTCGTTGATCTAAACCTGACAGCTCTATCCTTTTGTTCCAACCCATGTTGTACTGTTTCCCTCCCTTATATATATCAACACCACTGTAAAAAAAAAATAATAAATAAAATTAATAAATATATAAATAAATAACGAAATGATAACCGTAGTAACATTCTGATATGTTCTTACTGCCACCGTGTTAGTTGTACAGTACTTCCTTGAGATAAATGTACACTGTAAAAAAACTACCGTTACAATTCCTGTGCGAAACAAACTGACACTACAAACGAAGCGTTTCAAAAAGGCCCCTGAGGCATTCCTCGCATTGGTAGCCCTGCGCGTGTATGGGCTAGAACATAAGAAAATAAGGAGTCTGCAATAGGCCGGTTGGCCTGTGCATGGCAGCTCCTGTCGGGAGTTACAGCCACCCTCTATCGTCCATGAATTATCTAGCCTCCATTTAAAACTTCCCAGCGTCCCAGCACTTACTACAAAGTTGCTAAGCTTGTTCCACTCATCTACCACCCTATTTGTGAACCAGTTTCTTCCTATCTCCCTCCTAAACCTAACTTATCCAACTTAAATCCGTTGCTCCGAGTCCTATCCTGCTCGGATATTATAAGAACTTTCTCTATATCCCTTTTATTGATTCCTTTCACCCACTTAAATAATTCTATCATATCTTCCCGCGCTCTTCGTCTTTCTAGGGAATGCAAGTTTAGTTTCTTTAATCAATTTTGACAGGGAAGGTTTCTAAGTCCCGGAATCATTTTCGTCATTCTTCGCTGCACCGACTCCAGTGAATTGAAATCCATTCTATAATAAGGGTATCAGAACTGAACAGCATAATCGCGGTGTGGCCTGACTAGAGCAAGATATAATTGCAATATGACCTCTGCATTATTATTACTTACACTTCTAGATATACAACCTAATACTCTGTTTGCCTTATTTCGAACATTAACGCACTGTTTTCTCGGCCGAAGGTCCGGGCTTACGAGTACCCCTAGGTGTCTTTCACAAATCGAATTCTGTAGTTCGTTGTTGTTTAGGCTGTATAAGTTTACAGAATTTGTTTTTCAATATTAAGTACGCTGCACATGCTGGTGTTGAATTTTATTTGCCATTTTTCTGACCACTCCTGAAGTTTATTTGAATCCTCCTGTAGTGCATTTGCATCCTGCCCTGAATTAATCTGCCGCCCTATTTTGGTGTCATCCGCAAACTTGCTTATGTCACGTGTTCAAACAAGTGATCAGCACTCTGATCAGGACGCCCTCTGGATACCATTTAGGAGTGGAATGCAACGCCATCTAGGAAGCAGAGGTACCTCACGGCAGCTTTCACCATGAGAAGACAAGAGAATAATATAAATCTAAATTTATTTATCTTATTTATTTCTTCCACTTCCAGTTTTGCATTGAGGTGGATCACAGAGCACGGGAAGGGAGTATTAAATAGGGAGACCAATGAAGAACATATGTAGAAGTCCAAGATCAATAAAAATAGGCAAATAAAAAGAGGAAAAGACGAAGAAAATGAGCAACAACGAACCATAAATATTCGCTCACGACAAAACTTTGTGAGAATATACGTGTGTTGGTCCCTTAGACCGGTTGGGAGATCGTATTACTAATTAGCCTCTGTGATTTTTATTAAGGCTCCCAAACACCAGGAAACATTGTGAGAAGGGTGTTGGTGTTGATCTATGATTCTAACAATTTCTAGTAAGGTGATGATTTTTTTTTATTTTTTTCGCATTTTTGATGGGGGAGATTATCGTGAGAAGTGGTGAGTAGGAATATAAGAAATGTTGTGAGAGTCAACACGACCATATCAGGGTTATGCTTCACAGAGGTCAGTCAGTGGCAGGAATTTTAATGGTGTATAATAATGTCTGGTGGAGCGATTTTTAAAATATCAACACTGTTTTACACAGCGAACGTGACAGAGGAGGGGGAAGAGGAAGAGGGTATGAAGGGTCACTGAGAGGAGGAGGAAGACGAGGGAGGGATGAGGCCGCGTCTCCATTATCAGGAGGTGTATCAGGAAGCGGACAGGCCCCCCACACCTCGCCCTCTTGAAAGTCCTCCCCGCGGTGGTCGAGTCGCCTGACCACAACACCTACGGGAAGGGTGGTGAGGTGGAGGTGGTGGTTGGAGGTGGTGAGGGGAGGAACAGGTGGCGAGAGGGGAAGCACAGGAGGAGGTGGAGAGAGAAGGGTGAAACGTAAGGAGTGTGAGGTTGGAATTATTTTGGAAGGTAGGAGAGGAAGGAGAGAAAGGTAAACAGTATTTGGTGGTAATCGATTTGGGGGAGGAGAGAGGAGAAGGATATGGTGGTGTTAAAGAGACAGAGAACACGAGAGGAGAAGAGAGAGAGAGAGAAAAAAAAAAGGGAGGGAGAGACTGAGAGTTGAGATGACGGGTGAACAAGGCTTGAAGGGGTGAAGAGTTTGTGGCACAGAAGGAAAGTTACAGGCAGTAGATTTACACAAGTATACCAGTAAATAATTCGCGTTTAATCCATCTAACACACACACACTCTCTAACGTGACTGATGGATGTTTTATCGTGCGTGAAGGATCATTTATATCCATTAAAGAGAAGTTTTGATGTGTTAATTTAAACTTGGTGGTATGATTATAACTTTATCTATATTTAACATGTCTATGCTTGCCTCTCACACGTTCAGATGACTGGTTATGTGGGCCCGAGTTTTAACCTAACCTAACCATTAGATTTAGACCCCCCCTATAAATAAGTCTTCTTCCAAATGGGCCCCAGTTTTATTTCTAAAGGGCAACAGTTCTAATTCTAATGAGCCCCAGTTTTAATTCTAAAGGGCAACAGTTCTAATTCTAATAGGCCCCAGTTGTAATTCTAATAATTTGATTTTAATTCATCATTTGATTTTAATTCTAGGCTGATTCCTTCTGAGACTTGAGTTTTAATTCTAAAGGGCAACAGTTCTAATTCTAATAGGCCCCAGTTGTAATTCTAATAGGCCCCAGTTTTAATTCTAATAGGCCCCAGTTCTAATTCTAATGGTCCCTAGTCCTATTTGTCATATTACGTTAGTATGGCGCATAATAAGACCAGGACCAAATTCACGTACAGATTGTTTCATGACTCGCCTAAAATCACACAGACAACAACAATAATAAAAACACACACGATCACAAGACGATTAGACGAAAATCCATTAATATCAACAACCACACAAAAAAAGACCACGCCAAGGTATAACTAAATAAAAACTCAGTTCCCCAAAGTTCCAAATTAGTAAACAAACGGGAACTTTACCTTATCATAAAAGAACAAAATAAACCTGAAGATATTTTTCGGCTTCTTAGAATGTCCTATTACGCTGGGGTATTTTTTCCCCCCCTTAGTGCAATGTGAGTGACAGGCAATTTCACACTTACTTGCCAAAATACGACAGGATAATGGAGATACTCCCCCACAGGACAGGGACATATTTTTGTTTTTCTTCCCTATTGTGTTTATGAGTGACAAGATGTAAGTGTCCAGTAGATTAATGCATGTTTACAATGGTTCACCTCCCCAGTCCTTCTCCTACCCTCCCCTCCTCCTTCTCTTCCTCAAACACCCACCTCCTCCTCCATCTCTTCCTTCCTACCCCACATTCTCCTCCTTCTACCTCCTCCTTCTCTTCCTCATACACCCACCTCCTCCTCCATCTCTTCCTTCCTACCCCACCTCCTCCTCGTCGCCTGTCGATTTCTCCCTACACCCTGGCCAAAAAAATATGGTGGTCCTAAATAAGATACAATATATAACTAAGAGATAAATGTATCACGAGTTTTAGATTAAACTTGAAGAGTTATTTAATGTGTTGATGATTTTACAAGGGAATTATTGAGTTATAAAAAAACTCTTGAAACAATAATTTTAAATGAGATTGATAAGGTTATCTAAAATATCTACCAACACTTTTAGCCTTCTGAGTGTTCTGTCACACACACACACACACACACACACACACACACACACACACACACACACACACACACACACACACACACACACACACACACACACACACACACACACACACACACACACACACACACACACACACACACACACACACACACACACACACACACACACACACACACACACACACACACACACACACACACACACACACACACACACACACACACACACACACACACACACACACACACACACACACACACACACACACACACACACACACACACACACACACACACACACACACACACACACACACACACACACACACACACACACACACACACACACACACACACACACACACACACACACACACACACACACACACACACACACACACACACACACACACACACACACACACACACACACACACACACACACACACACACACACACACACACACACACACACACACACACACACACACACACACACACACACACACACACACACACACACACACACACACACACACACACACGCCCCCCCCACCCCCCGGATACAGCTTCTCTAATTATTTTTGTCTGTTGTGGATATCGTTTCAGTTAGCAAAATGTCCAGAGCCAAGAGGTGACAAATCTGAAAATTGAACAAGTTTAAAAAGAGTGGTGTAGTGGTGTTAGTAGTAGTAATTGGTGGTGTTAGTAGTAGTGGTGGTGAGTGGTGTTAATGAAATAGTGTTAGTGGTGTTAAATGTAATGAAATGGTAATTGGTGTTAAATAGTAATGGTGGTGGTGTTAATAATAGTGGTGGTGGTGGTGTTAATAAATAATTAATTGTTAATAATCGGTGGTGAGGTGTTAAATAGTGAGTAATTGGTGGTGTTAATGAATAGTAGTGGTAGTGAGTGTTAGTAAGTAGTGGTGGTGGTGAGTGGTGTTAAATGTCGTGGTGGTGGTGTGTAACAAAATGGTGGTGTGTAATAGTAGTGGTGGTGGTGATGATGTTAATAATAGTGGTGGTGAGGTAGTATTAGCTCAGATGGTGGTGATGTATTAATAAATAGTAGTGGTGGTGTTAGTGAAACCAATGGTGGTGGTGGTGTTAGTGGTGGTAATTGGTGTTAGTAGTGGTGGTGGTAATTGTTAGCAAGTAGTGGTGGTGTGTGTTAGTAGTGTGAGTGGTGGTGAGTGTTAAGTGTAGTGGTGGTGGTGTTAGCCAATGTGCTAGTGGTGATATTAATGGTGGTGGTGTTAGTAGTGCTGGTGTGTAGTGGTGGTGGTGTTGTGTGAACCTTAGCCAGTCCTGTTGTGGTGGTGTTAGCCAGTGTGTTGTTGTCAGCCTGGTGTTGGCCAGTCCAGTGGTGGTGGTGGCCACACACGTGTTAGCCAGTTAGCCAGTGTGATGGTGGTGGTGTTACATGTCCCACTGGTGGTGTTAGAGTCACTACTAGAGGTGGTGGTGTTAGCCAGTGTGTTGGTGTTGTGGTGTGTGGTGGCATGAATAAACTGGTGGTGGTGCCCTTCACACTTCATATTTAGAGTGTGTGTACATATGTCATGTCACTCCCTTTTATTAACGGCCAGTAAATAAACAGTAAGGTCTTTAGATACGTCAAAAGTACTAATAATGAAATGTGTGCAACCCGTATATAGGCGAAGGAACAACGACATTCCTATGTATTCACACAAGCAAGTCAACGACCTAAGAGGAACCTAAATGTAAAATAAATAAGTACTTGTTACAAGGAATGAATTCTCAGGCATACAAACACACATGTATATGAATACACACACACACACACACACACACACACACACACACACACACACACACACACACACACACACACACACACACACACACACACACACACACACACACACACGTCGTATAAAGAGACAGTCCTGACACCACAAACTTCTGAATTCTAAGATTATCTTCGTTACAGCAACCTCGTGTGTGTCATTTTTTATACTACTTGAGTTCATATTTCGCTAAGCATTATTCTTTGATAAATAATATGTGGGGTTCCTGCCTAAATAGTTTTTACAATAATATCCACCTTTTGCAATGTGGGGTTTTCTTGTTAATTTCTTACCCTTCGTGAGAGCTATATAGCACTAGTTGTTGCTTTAATTCCTTGTGTACAAGGGTCTCTCTGTGCTGAATAAAATCGCCTGGCAAATAAAATATTAAAACCTACATACCAATAGTGACGAGATTAGTGGTCTAAACCATAACAGGAACACTACTAAGACATAACAAACCCTTACATATTATTTATTCTTTCATGTATATAAAAAATTTATCACACTTGGTCTGTTTATCCACATTCACCTGTAATAAAGATCCTTGTACCTATAGTTTATACCTGAGTTTTGACATTCTACCAAGATATGATTAAACTTCTTAAATTTGAAGCCTTTAATTAATCTTATGAGCCTTGATGACACACTTTACACTTTAATTAGACCTTCATGGTTAATGACTCGAAATATTTATGTATTTGTGATATGAATTTCAGCCTGTAATTGCATTTTGGTTTCACATTAAACATTTTGAATAGATCCATTTTATTTAGCCGATAAGACTTGGTGTAATCCTTATTATGCTTACTAGACATCATATCACCAAGAACCTAAGATATCTCTGTACCTACTGTAATCTGTACCTCACACTGTAATTAAGATATCCGTATTATCTTTCTGTACCCGACGTCACACACACACACACACACACACACACTATATATAGTTATTTGTGAATAAACTCTCTGAATCCGAAACGTTTTATGTATCCTATAATGCTTGATGTAATCTTAATTATGTATCAGTAAGGATGGTATATATGTACCTGTAATTTCTACCTGCAGCTATATACCTGTGTTGGGAATTATGAATATACTCCCAGAATTCGATTCCTTTCATTCATTCTATAAGATTATGATGTAGTAATTATGCTTTACAATAATGAGTCTAATTCATCGTCATCGACCTCAAATTATATGTACTTCCCATACCGAAACCTATAAATCTGTAATTATACTGAGAAATCTGAATAATAAAAGGCTTCAGCAACCCAATTATACTTCTTAGTCCAGACATTTGCATCGTGGCGGACCCTTAAGAGATAACAGGCGACCAGGTGGAGGTTTGTGTGTCAGGAGAACATGATGGTGAACGTCGGAAAGTGAGTTACTGCCTAGGACAGATACATGACGGTGATGGATGAATATTGCTCGAGTGAAAGTGAATGGGTAACGAGCCTACTGTAAGTGAATGTAAACAATAGTATTATAATATGACTGAAATTTATGATAAATTCGAGATCAGGATTATTTTGACCAGCGTTAAAAATACAAGTGTAAAAATATTTAAAATTAACAATGAAATAATGAACTCAGCGTAATACAAAGGAATTAGACGGAATAATTTTTCATGGTACGAATCTTTGGGAATGTGGCTGTTGGATAGTAAATTATGACTTGAGAAGACAAATAAATAATTCTTAGTAACAAATGTCAAGTAGTATTATAAGGAATTACTAGATAGATTATATTTAACCCGTACAGTGCTCTCGACATTTTAGGATTCTATTCCGGCTACCGACAGGCGATTTTATTCAGCTTAAATAAAGCCTCCATCACTGAAGGGGTTAAACCACATGATGTGTTGTTCATCTCGAGTCACCTGACTGCTTGACCCGGGATTACTAAACGCGGAATAATGGCCGTCCCCGTCTGACTCGCTTCTCAACATGTAATCCTACTTTAATGATTCAAGAACATGACACTGGGTCGAAGAACTCACTGCCCTCAAACGCTCGCGCTCAAAGGATCAGAAAAACCCATAATTGCATGTTCGTATGGTTATAATTTTCATTACACAAATGTTTTTAGAAACACGTTACCTCAAGGTCTATTTTCCTGAGCCCACAGATTTAGCTCTACAAGGTGTGGTCTGTAACACCTTGTCATGGCAGACGTTCACCTACCCTCCCAGTGTACAAACGTCTTCTTAATTTCCCTCCATGTTAGAATATGTCAATAATAATATGTTATAGTAGTTATACTAACACGTATCTCGCGGTCAACGGGGACTCCCAGGCTTGGAATCAGAGGGTGAATTCCGCAACGGGTTGTCCCAGCAGATGTTGTCATACCTGACCTGATTTGCGACTTGAGAAATTTCAACATAAACATCCTTACTGTAAACCTCGAGCTGTGACATTAGTTCATCCTACCAATCACAATTTATTTTTACATCCTATGAGTGTTTTGTGATGTCTGTTATCCTATCAATTTAGACAAAAACAGTATAAATGCTATGATATATTTGTCCACCACTCAGAGCACTTTCACTGCCATATTTGGTTAGTCAGACGTCGTTCACAGCACTCAGTAGATCAGTGAGGTCGTGTGCTGAGCCTGTGCCCTTGTGTCCCACATACTTGCAATTAAGTGCTCGTAACACCCTGCTTGCTGGGTGACACTCAGTCAATTGGGAATTTTTATGAAGGAATTATGTATATGAGAGAGCATAACACAAAATGTTTATAAATCTAATATTCAGTTCTCTAATTTACATTATTTCGCTCGGGGCGAACTTACGGTCCGTGGGTCTCAACAGTGACACACAGTACCTGAGGCTGATCCTGGATTGCATTACAAATCGCAACGTTGCACGAGAAAGCGGCCACTTGCATGAGCAGTCGTTGCAACATATGATAAGGCTCTTAATCACACGAACGAACTGCATTGTCCATGGGCGATGGAGTGTGTCTTGCAGTGACCAACTAATGCATCGTGATGAATCATCTGGCATGCCTCAAGTCAGTATTAAAATGCATTAGTTTGGTAATGAAATGATATTCACAAAAAAACTTGACTGAGAAAATTATATTTGATATGTATTTAGTTTGATAATGAAATATTGTGTACAGAGACTTGAGAAAATATTATTTATCTTCAGATGTTTCTCTTGGTAACGAAATAGTATGTACAAAAACGCCTTAAGAAAATCAAATTAATATTACGATGAATTATATTTGCTAACGAAATACTAAGCACAAAAACGTCTCCCGAGAAAGTTGTATTACTCTTAAGATATATTTGTTTGATCACGAAGCATCAAGCACAGAAACCTCTTTTGAGAAAATTTGATAATAACAAAACTCTATTTGGCATCTTCCTCTTGAAGGTCAACCTGACACTAATGTTTGTATATGGATACAGTCATACAGATATGTCTATATTTCTCACTGTCATGTCCGTACACCGTGATTGCTTGTGATGATTTACTGTACCTATTTACGGTGCACTTGTTCAACACTGCACAGTTTGTCTCCACAGCAGTCAAAATATTTTCTTACTGTCATATGCTATTATAAATTGGACACGGCCATCCTGTTGTCTGGATGTGGTGGTGGTGGGTGTGGTGATGGTGGGTGGGCGGGCGTGTTGGTAGTGAGAGTGGGTGGGTGGATGGGTGGTGAGGGTTTGGTGGCTGTGGTAAATTTGAACACTTTAAGGGTCGTATGGGCGAGGTAGTCTTCACCCTCCCACGCCTATCCTCCTCCTCCTTGCCACCCACCAGCCACGTTCAGCGTCTCTTGACCAGGCGAGATTATCATACTGGCTGGTATTAATTAGTGTACTGGAGTTAATTTTATAGCTGGCAGTAATTATGTGACGTTGATATACGGGTTTGGTAGCGTAAAGAACCAGGAAGCCTTAATGATACACCTGTAGTCCGATATCATCATTACGCCCACAACACTTTAGTACACACAGCTTGATGCTCCTATAATTAAATACAATGACTTTGAATCTGTGAGTTCAACCTGTCAAGGACGCTGTGATCACCCAGTTCTCATAATAGAAATAAATTCAAGACGCATCGTTTCAGGCATTGGCTCCTGGAGACGTTGTCCTCTCAGTACTGCAGGAGGACCAGGTGGCGAGGAACACACTGGCCTAGGGCGTTCCTGAAGACACTCCAGCTACTTACTAGAAGAGAGGAGGAGTACCTGAACTGCCGTGTACACCTGAGGAGCAGTACGGAGCTACCTGTATCTTCTCTACCAAACTTCCCCCTTGATGGATGTGGAGCGAGGTGACCCGTCCAGGATGTTGGTGGCCGAGGCCCCCAGCACGCGATCAGAGGCCCGGGCCCCTGGCTCAGACTGCTCCATCATGCTATATCATTCATCTCAACACCTCCTGGCCAGACTTGCTCCTCTCTCTCCCTCTAAGATAACTCCAGACCACGCAACTAACATTTTATTTACTTAGTTTTGAAGATATGACCCGCTGTTGAGTCTGCCAGATGAAGCCTTTATTAAAACTTTACTAAATGTCTACAGGAGAGATCATGAGAAACCCGAGAGTCTTCATCATAATGTTTGTGACGGGAAAGACACATCAAGACTGCTTGAATGTTGTTTTAATTGAATACCAGACGTTGAGTGGTGAGGGGCCCCTTCATCAAGAGGCTGAAGCTGGCTACTGTGATTTCTGTAACAGGTTATCTGAATTATTTTCTCCTTTCACCAAAACTCCAACATAATACTTGTACTTTAAGGTTGAGGTAAGAACCATATTATAAGAAAATGATAAATATAAATAACATCTTCAATCAATTGCCTAATTTTTAGCCGTAAACTTGAATTAAAGTTTTTGAGGTTAATTAACATGAGAGGTATCCGACGCCGTGGTCAAGTCTTATACACGTACAAGACATAAATCAAGCCACGAAAAAGTTCTTCACTCTAAATTACAATAAAAATACACGTTTCAAAAAGATATAATTTATTTTCTTCTGTTAGCATCTGATCTTATAGACAATACTATTTGAAATCGTGTCTGGCTGCTTTAAAAGTTTACTTAGTGTATCTGCAGGTGACGAGTACACCCAGATAACAGCACAAGGGAGTTGACTACTTTTACGCGGATGTGAACCAGAGTCGATAACAACACATCATAGAACCTAAGTACCGTTATAGTCTATTGCTTAATACCACAAAAAATGTACTTGATGTTTAACGGAGTGTAACAGTTTCACTAATGTTTAATGAAGAAAAAAAAAGATTATTTGTGTTGTTTCAAAATATAAGACTTTCAACGACAAAGTTTATATTATATTATCTATACTTTTATCTTTACATACACTTAACATACCTTCATCGATAACAACTAGAGACTCACACTAAATAAATTCTCACTTAACATTACTTCACACACGTGTTCGACCACTCAAGACCGTAAAGCATCATATAATACATTAAACTATCTAAAAAAAAAAAAAAACTAAGATTACAATAGCATATCCCATTACTTAAATTTCCTGCTCACACGATTCTAGGAACTAATTTCCCAGAGGCGACCACAAGACGCTAGTTATCTGACGCTATATTTCTGACATTATATACAAACAATCAATTCCAGACACGATGCTTTAAGTCACTACTACCTCTATACCTGCACCATCTGCCTGGCTGATGCTGTTGAGAGATAAAGAGATCCTGAAAGTACCAGATCCTGATACCAATTGTGGATGAGACTTCAGGTGAGAGATAAGAGTCCCCTGAGAGTACCAGAACCTGTTACCATCGTACTCGTGAGGCTCCATATGAGAGACTGAAGACACTCAAGAGTACCAGGACCAAGATACAACCCTGGATTAGACTCGGGTAACAGATCAGAAACAATGACAGCACCGGCAGCAGCAAAGGCGGTGCCCCTGCAGAGCGAGAACAGTGAGAGAGGATTGTTTCTGGAGGGGGCAGGGGGTGGTGGTGGTGGTGGTGGTGGTGGTAGTAGTAGTAGTAGTAGTAGTAGTAGTAGTAGTAGTAGTAGTAGTAGTAGTAGTAGTAGTAGTAGTAGTAGTAGTAGCACCTGTCTCCCGTCTGCCCGTCAGCGTACCCAGCAGGAGTCACCCACCACATGACATCTCTACATCGTCCGTCTTGGTCTTACTATACACCACAGATGAACTTGGCGTAATAGGTAGCCTCTCAGGGTTTAGATTTGCATTTCTTAATATATGTACAACAAAATAATGATCACCTAACCTAACCCACCCAGTTTATTTCACCTGATGATTAAACACCTTAACCCTACCTAATGGGGGGTTAGGTTAGATTACATTATGTTGCCATATTTTTTTTTTTGTCTTCTTGTTGTTAGGTCAGGTTAAGGTTAGGTTAGGTTAGGTCAGGTTAAGGTAGGTCAAAATCGTTTCATTAAGGAACCACACAATAAAAGTGTTGTGAATCTTAACTGCATGGACCCTGCTGCACCACACTAACTCTTCCCTCATGTTGTCAGGGCGTCTACAGACAATAACACAACCCACGACTAAGTAAAGCATAACGGGGCGAACTATATATTGAAGCTTAAAGCCATTTAACTCCACCATATAAAAAGAAGAGCAAAGTTCTTGCAAAAAAAGAGACCTTGGCAAAGACTCACGACCTCACAGTAGGAGGCCATAAAAGTAAACCTCCCCCAAAGGGATGTTTATTAGGCATCTCGCGGGGAGGAGGAGGATGGAGGACCTCCCATCCCTACCGCCTCTCATCCCCCCATCCCCAACGGCGCTGCTCTGCTACATAATGGCTGTTTCTGCCTTGTTGGGGGTGTCTCCACCTGGCAGGTACACGGGTTTCATTAAGTGCCACCCACCAGGACGAGGCTGAGTGGATGAGGCTCGTGAAAGACGCCACTGTTTTGCCCAAGTCATGCGCTGGTCCCGGCATCCCGCAGGAGGTGGATACAGTGGAGGGAGTCGCCACTGCCGCCACTGATCTGAGTTCATATAAAGTTTTCTTTACTTCAAAATTAAACACTTGGAGGCCGAGCTTCACCACAGGTAATGTATATAGTCTTATAAGTACACCTGGTGTCGTCACGACCATGAAATAAATGACCTAAAAGTATATAACCTCGTCAGGGCAATGGACTTGTTAACACAGGTGTAAAATTTTCGCTAAGTTAGTGAGCTTAGATGGGCATTTTTATAGTCCAGTCTAATTAGTAGATACTTATCTTATCTCCCCAAGGTAATGGTTGTAGGATCACCTTTTTTTTTTAGAACACCTCCAAAAACAGTGATCATAGCAGTACCTTTTTGTATAACTAAGTCAAGGTGATGGATGTATTAACCTCGCCATATAGAACTTGTACAGGGTGTGTGAGGCAGTAAACACAGGGGGGATCAGTGGCTGCCAACCAATTAACGTGGCTGGTCTTGTGTAGTCTATTGTAAATCTTCAAGACTGTTGGATGGAAGAACAGGTTAGTATAGGAAGTAGTCAGAGGTAAGTCTTACATGATGGTTCCATGAAATAGAAAAAAAATGAAGCTGAATTAACGTTACAGGTACAAACGCTAATGGGTTCTGTGTCTTATAATTTGGAATTTAGGAATACAGAAATGAAGAGGATAAAATATTACTTTTCTCTATCATCAAATTATATCCTTCTTCCTTCACTCTTAATTGTAATCTATTCATTAAATTTACTTATGAGATTTTAAAACTCATTGAGACGTAATTAAGAACGAAAGATTAAGGGTACATAAGCAAGAGTTAAAAATATAGCTAATAATCCTTCGTAGGGTCGCGATACCAAACCACTGAAACACGAGGGCTGGTTCCCATTGAGTCTTCGGTCGGTCCAATTCTCCTGGAGCCCAACCCACTTGAAAATTCTACCCCCCTTTTTTTTGTTTACACGATGGACCATACGATCTTAATCCTATTGGTAGTCTTAATCGATTGTACGAAGTCAGTAGCACAGTGGTTTGTTAAGCTGTAGCAGAGGAGAGAGAAGTGTGTGTGTGTGTGTGACCCTTGACCTAATATATTCAGTATATGATCAATGACCTGATATATTTACACTGTGGTCCTTGACATGGGTGGGTGTGTCACTTGACGGGGGTGAGGGGAAGGAGTAGGGTAGTGTCAACATGTCTCCCTTGACCTGGATAAGTTTAAGAGTGTGTGTGTGTGTGTGTGTGTGTGTGTGTGTGTGTGTGTACGTCAAGATAATAACCCGCCAACTTCCATATACATTAAGATACATTAGCATCACCATTATTATCAGGACGACGACATTAAATAAACTAAATCATCTTTATAACGTACAAGTGACTATTCATTACTCTTTAATAACATTCATTACCTTCTCACCATGTGGATAAAAAAAATCTGCTTCAATATTATAAGTAATTTCTATATCGATTATAGGACCACGTATAACTACAAAAACGTCTCACACACACACACACACACACACAGAGTCATCAGTATCGCGGCTTCTCATCATTAGATTGGATCATTAATTTCGTGGGCCGAGTAGCAGCACCAATACCAACACGACTTCACTTTCAACCTACAGCATCGATAATAGGTCACCAGTTAGCCCACACCTCTGCCTTAGGGTCACATGTAGCCACACCCCCTCCCTTAAGGTCACACATCTAGCCATACCCCCTCCCTTAAGGTCACGTATCTAGCCCTACCCTTTCCTTTAAGGTCACGTATCTAGCCACACACTCTCCTTTAAGACACAATTATATCTAGCCACACCCCTCATTTAAAGTCTCACTCGAAGCCATATTCTTTATCTAAATTTCCTTCTCAAACACATCCCTGGTTTAAGGTCACCACTTAGGTCAGAACTCCTAATGTAAGGTCATATTTTGAACAGATATATCTTAGTTAGGGCAATGTTTAATACCACAATTCTATTCTAATTTCCATTTTAAGAGACAACCCTTAGATAGGACACCATTTTCACACTTACCACATATTAAAGGTCACAGTTTTAGCTCGAACCTTCTTATGAGGTCCTTACTTTAGCCCCGCCTCCCTTGTAAGGTCACGATTTAGGCCACGCCCTTTATATAAGGTCAGAGTTGAAGCTCCACCCCCTGAGGTTGTATCAGCCACCCAGGAATCTCTGCCTATGAAACACAACCCTGACCTCACACACTGAAATGATCTCGATTTTAGCAGCTGGGTAATGTAGAGAGAGTTGAGGAGTAGGGAGGAAGAGGTTGAGGAGAGTAGAAGGTAGAGAGGGATATACGAGTAGATGTAGGGAGACAAGGAAGCAGGAAGAACCTTACTGTGATGTGGATTCTGTAAGCTTACATGGATTCTCGAAATACCTGACAACAAAAATCTCTTTCACACACACACACACACACACACACACACACACACACACACACACACACACACACACACACACACACACACACACACACACACACACACACACACACACACACACACACACACACACACACACACACACACACACACACACACACACACACACACACACACACACACACACACACACACACACACACACACACACACACACACACACACACACACACACACACACACACACACACACACACACACACACACACACACACACACACACACACACACACACACACACACACACACACACACACACACACACACACACACACACACACACACACACACACACACACACACACACACACACACACACACACACACACACACACACACACACACACACACACACACACACACACACACACACACACACACACACACACACACACACACACACACACACACACACACACACACACACACACACACACACACACACACACACACACACACACACACACACACACACCTATTCTTATAAATTCATCATGCATTGCACAAGTGTACTCCCCGCTGGCACAAATCACCAGCATGTATAATGTCAAAGGGAAACGCTCTACACCGAAAGCTTGAAAGCAGAACATTTGCAGAGCTAAGTGCTCGTCAGCTGATAAGTCAATCCATGAACACAGTACTCCACTGACAATAGAGAACCGTAAGTCTGTGACGCAGTTATTCTGACGCCCTGATACTAAGTGATAATCTGAGCCCAGAGAGTTAAATGTGAACATAAAAAGAAATGTAAGCCGTCAACTCATTTTATTTTAGTTATCACAAATGAAAGGAGATGCAAATTCAACTCCGCCTCTTATTGGTCGAAACAAATATACCTGCATATCTTCTTCGTGTTGGACCAAGTTAGTGAGTTCCCCCTTTTCATTGGGCAAAATAATTATATTCCGGGATTTTCTGGAGGGAATAAATATATCCAATCTACTTTTGGAGGAACTCATATATTCGATTTTATTGGACGAAAATAATATATATTTATAAATCCCCTATTCTATAACGAATGAAATGTATAAATATATCAACATCTTTTATTAAACGTAGAAATTATAAAACACCTTTCTTATTGGACGATGCAAATGTAATTTAAATTCTTATTGAATGAAGCATCAATAATCTCTTTTCTTACTAGACGTTGTAAATATAAACTCCTTTCCTATTGGACAATGCAAATATAAACTCCTTTCTTATTGGACAGAGCATATGTAAACCACACTTTATTGGGCGAATGTAAGGGATCACCTAAAGAATCTCCGCCTCAGCTTATTTCAACTAAAGATTTAACCACCTTAAAACTATTTTTGGGGGGATGAAGGTAGTTTAGTGTTAAGGTGATTAATCTTTAGGTGAAATATCCTGTGGTGGAGATTCTTCAGGAGATGCAAAGTAAGTAATAATGAGGAACATCTACCTTTGGGAAATACAAACAGTTAAAAACACTTACAGCCGAATTTTATGTAATAGAACTAAACCGAGGAAACTCTTTATTCCACGTGACGCGTCGCACCTAAACCCGCTGAACGCATAGAAAAACTAAACATTCTTACCTGCAGAATAAACCCGGACTCATCAACTATCTCCCGCAACTAATTAATTGATGTCAAGAATTCAGGTTCAATAATTACCTGGAGATCTTTAATCAGGTGTGAGGATGGCGGCCCCTTCCTCCTGCCTCACCTCCTCCCCCACAGTCACCAGGATGTACCGCTCTGCCCCCCCCCACCCGCACCTCTCCCTGCCCCCCCCCTCTTCCCGATACCCCTCCCTACCATCCCCATGAAGGAGTACAGGAAACTTTGGGGGGGGGTGGGGGGGCGACGTCCAGGAAGCTATAGATACAGTCTTAACGATAAGGACATTTTTTTTACTTTGTTTACTTGTGGTAATTTTCCGGGTTGGGATCTAAAGGTGTTACTGTGCTGATAAGTCCTGATACTTTTCTTATTAATGATGGATGTGAACTGTTAATTAACTGTATACTGATTGTGATAGTTTAGCACTTAATCAAGTTGTTGCTTAATTAATCCGGGTGCAGTTTTATCAACGAGGCTAGCAATACGAACTACATATATATATTTTTATAGGTCTGTAAGAGGCATCTGGACTACTGGAACAAGCCAATTAAATTCGCAACGTGGAAAAAACAACGAAATCGTATCATATTAATTCATAGCGTCACATTTCACATACAGTTTACCCAAAGTTGCTGAGGATTAAGTGAAGACCAACATCCCTCAAGATATATGTAATCGCCTTTGTTTACCAGCGCACATAGTACATGATTTAAGAGACTCACACAGATACAGAGACAATAGTCAACAGATAACAACGACGAGGATATTAGGTTCTTGGATACGTAGTCGAAAGAGAGTGTCACTAGCGGCCATGACACTCGACCGCCCCGGCACTTACATAACCTAAAGACGACGTTGAAGCACTTGTAACCACAGTGTTAAAAATGATATATTAAAACACGCTAAGTATACAAAGTTCTGTCAGGTATCTGTGTTCTGTGGAAGTAAATAAGACTGGCAACCTAATAAACACATAGCAACGTGTAACTTGTACAATAATATGCACAACCCCTAAACTTACTTATTTTTATGGCTTTAGCGTCATCTTAATCGTTTTTTTTTTCATTCTTAAATATCCCTCCCACCCCTTCCCTCCCCCTTCTCTCCCTATCTAAGATCTCGTATGACTTTTATTGGTCGTATTAGGATTGGTAATTTGGAGCCCACTTTTGCTTCATGAACTTAGTGTATACAGCACCGGAACCCGAGGAGCAGTACAAGCTCAAGAGCATGGATGGTGAGGGCCTGCTGGGACCTATCACGTGTTGGCCTAACTGTCAACTCATATAAGAATCCTCATTGTGAGACTTACTGAAAATAACCTGCAACATGGTATGAGGGACTAAATAATTATGTGATAATATTACTTGATATTTTACGAAGCATAAAACAGTTCAGAGGAAAATTCGGCTAATACGAACACTTTTTATGAAGCAAATGGCGGACAATATTAATTACTACATGGACACTTCGAAAAACATCTCGGAAATATTAATCAATACAAGGACGCAGAATTTAAACAAGTCTTTCATAATATTAGTATCACACAATAAGAGCCTCGCTGGTACACCCTTCGCCTAGTGTTTGGTCAGCAGCTGACCTGCCAACCATTCACCTTATCAGGCACGATGACGTGTCTGGCGGCCACACCCACCTGCACCTGAAGCTGACGGCAGGTGTGAGGAGCACCTCCACCATTGAGTATATCACTGCAAGATGGAAGTGTCGAGTGAGAGGGACAGGTTGTGATTGATTAAAATTGACGGTAGGTGTGTCGAGTACCTGAGCACCTCAACGACCGCTGGTGATACGACAGGTGAAATCTCTCTCTCTCTCTCTCTCTCTCTCTCTCTCTCTCTCTCTCTCTCTCTCTCTCTCTCTCTCTCTCTCTCTCTCTCTCTCTCTCTCTCTCTCTCTCTCTCTCTCTCTCTCTCTCTCTCTCTCTCTCTCTCTCTCTCTCTCTCTCTCTAGATGTGTAGGACATATTCATTATAATCATGTATCTCTCTGGGGTCCTTGATGTGTCACTTCTCAAAAGTATCCAAATTTCACAATTTCTCTCAAGAGATAAAATAAGAAAAATCAGATCACTTGAAGGTCAGACACCCTAGTTTAAATTTACCTGAATATTAATTAAAGACCCTAACCTAACCTAACCTAACCTAACCTAACCTAAACTAACATAACCTAACCCCTCGAGATAGCATTAGGGTGGTTAATCTTCAAGTGAAATAAACTAGGGTATTTCAGAGACAATTGAACTATATGTCTGTGTACTCCCCCACACCCGCCAACATTGTCTCTCCACCCCTGCGTACAATACACCTCGTTACACTTAATAGCTCATGTTCATTGTATCGCTCCTTACAACACACCTCCTCCTTACACTTAATGGCTCATGTCTCTTCTTTTTATTGCTCACTTTAAAATTCTGATTATTTGCCTACCATACTGAGCGCTCTTTGATGTCTCACTTACCTCAGCATTATTCTTGTTTATAGTACTGCTCCAAGGATTTCAATAGCTCATATGTCTTTCTTTTATTGCTCACTTTAAGGCCCCGGTAATCTGCCTACCTTGTGAATACTTATTGGTGTCTCGTTTTCATCACCAATATCATCGTTGATTGTTAAGCCAATAAATTATTATTTTTTTTTTACTCTCGTTAAGCTTTCTCACTTCGGCACAGACAGACATACTTCACGTTCTGACACCTTAACTAAAACAATCATTCTTTCTTATATTTATAGTCCCTTAAATAATCTCTTTTTGCCTTCTACAATTTGTTTCTCTAATATTTTCGCACAATGATAACACAACACCGCTCCTACAGCTTCCCCATGGATCACCTGACGATTAAGCACCCCAGATTATTTCATTTGATGATTACACGCCCTAACATTACCTGAGGAGTTTAATTTAGGTTAGGTTAGGTTAGGTTAAGTTAGGTCTAACCTGTTGTCTTATTCATCACTTCGCATTCTCCATTGACACCTGAATAATATTTCTGATCATGCTAATTCCTGTTTTGTATGTATCAGCTTATTTTTTATGCACTTGCATGAAACGTAAAGACAGACTCTCTCTCTCTCTCTCTCTCTCTCTCTCTCTCTCTCTCTCTCTCTCTCAAACGTATAATATTTCTTATAAACACGGAAATAATTTAAACTAAGATAACATCATTTGCTCACAACTAGCCAAGGAACAAGTAACACAGAGACGCCCTTAGAAGGTCAAATTGGAAGCCACAAGGAACTAACTCAACTCGTAACCTACGCAACACTCACTCATGCCATTAATACCTCTATATATTATGGAATTGTATATAGTAATCATTTACAAACTTCAAATTCTATAAAACATTAATTTACAAATATCAAATTCTATATATCATTCATTTATAAACATCATTTAACTCTATTAATTATCAGTATAAAAACACATTTATATAAGACTCCAATAATACGTTTAGATATAGGAAAAAATAACATATATTGAATATTTGTCAGTGGTATAGTTCATGACCATAGAGAGGGCAACATACCCTAGTCAGGCACCGTGATGGTGACCTCTGACCTCTGGGTTTATTGGATCAAGATTCAAACCTGACGAATTTCAAATTAATTGACTTGGAAATTAAAGGAGTGGCGATTAGGTGTCCATTAATCGCACGAAGTCTCCTTCCGTCAGGTAGAGCCATTTAATCAATACTCCAATCTACATAATTTTACTCTCTACATGATGACTTTCCTGTACTCTC
>NW_024744190.1:615000-735000 GCF_018991925.1 Homarus americanus | reverse complement strand
CACACCTTCACTACAACCCTCCCACGCTCACCATTCCTCTCCACCCTCACCAATCCCTTCTACCACCACTACCACCATCACTACTCCTCACCACCACTACCATCATCACCACTCCTCACCACCACTACCACCACTCCTCACCACCACTACCACCATCACTACTCCTCACCACCACTACCATCATCACCACTCCTCACCACCACTCCTCACCACCATTACCACCATCACCACTACTCCTCTCCACCGCCACTCCCCAACACCAATTCCACCACCACACTCCCTACACACCCCATCACCCCCTGCTGTGTCTCCAAGTGCATATATAAATTGTACAGGTAACGATAAATAAACAGATAAATTATAAACAACGATATGATTTTTTTTTGCAGTATTTGGCATCAAGAAACAAGCTGACTAAATAAGAAGACTCACTAAAACGACTACTGACTATGACTTTGGGACAGACAGGCGTACGGTAGCAAACTGCAAACAAACTCTGTCTATGTACACTGTTTATATGTCTTGCACTGTACATATATGAACCATTGTGGACTTGAGACGATTTTAATGACCCTACCTACCTACCTTACCTTACCCTACCTTACCCCACCCAATTACCTACCTACCTACCTATCTATCGTAACAAAACTTATACTTCTTTGGGGTAGATTTTTCTAAGTATCGCCAATTTGTTTGTGGCTTAATGACCTACCAGGTGTGTTAATTAACCTTTAATTTATCGCTGCTGGTTAATTGCTATAAGTCTTCTCTTCCCCTCCACGGATTAATTAGTCCGTAAATTTTGGGACGAAGGTTAATATTATATTTACAGGATTCGAGTAGAAGCAATGATCATGTAAATCTTGTTAATTATGTAAATTTTGTAAATCTTGTAAATGACGTCGACTCTGTGGTATTTTAAAGACTTTTACGTTCTGTCGTGTAAATAAATGTAAGTATCATATTTTTTCTAGGCTTCATTCAATACATCCATTTATATTTTAGTATGAATATTTTTGATAATAAATGATTGCTATTTTTTTTAAGGATTTGTTCTACCTTTTCCAGCAATAATTATTTTGAGATAAAAGTAGAAAGTAGATATAATATTTTCTGTTAATAATTAATGAGATGGAAATTTAATGAGAATATTTTTTTTTCCTGAGCAATAAATTCAATTGAGTCTCAGCAGCCGTTGGTACTTAGTTAAAGTTCCCTAAACAGGAGTTCCCAACAGAGGCACAGTGAGGCGTAGACGGCCAGTCACTGTGACGAGGAGAGGCTGTTATAGTCTCCTCGGGGGGTAAAATAGATAGATTTGTTCGATAAGAGACTAAATATAGCTGAACAACTCCCTACTAGATATCCTATTTTTTTATTTTCTCTCATTACCCGTAAGTGATGTAAATACTATTTATTTGTAAGACAAGTGACATATTTTAGGAGTGAATAATAATGAAACTTCCCTTGTTGTGGCTACCTGGGTGGAGAGAGGCGACCGCCCGAGCCCTGACGGACGTTACAGACTGGGATCGTAAACACGAGGTTTTCAGCCTTCGTGTCCAACATGTGGCGAGAATATACAGCTGACAGCACCTCCCCCGCGCGTGAGACGCTCTGGGTAGTGGAGTTTAACTTACAGCCGATGCTCAGCCAAGCTTTGCCGCAGCAAGTAGTAAAATGTCTTTAAGGCTGGAGATCAGTAACCCCATAAATGTTACACACCATGAAATGGTCTACTTAACACCATTTTTCTTCCATGAATTTCGAGGAAATTAAATTCAAGTTGAAGTTATGAAGCGCATGAAGGTTAAATCTTTCTTCCATCAGCTGGAATTAAATTTTCTGCTGATTTTATAATATATTTGTTATATAATACAGACTCCTGAAAGTTTATAGTAATAAATAATTCTATGACTTCCCTTTGATACCCGGTCCTGGCTGGAACTAATGTAACACCCACTTCAAACTCGCTTCTAAGATCCTTAACTACTAATTTAAACGCAGGTCAGTATACAAGACAACATCACTCCAGTAATTATTGCACAAACTTAGTACACAGGTCCACATAACCTTGCACTAATAATATAGAAATTTAGATTATCATCCAGCCATACGACAAATACTGTAGCACTCCTAGATACTTCATTTTCAATGTCATCATAGATATGTTATTTCAAAGTGTGTTTGTGAAGAATGATCGAGGCGCTTCGAATCCCAAATGGAGAGAGAGAGAGAGAATGAATCATAATAGGTATGAACCAAGGTACACAAACCTGAATCCATGCCAGTGATCTCGTATGTCAGCGTCGCCATAAATACTAAATTATGAGTGAAATATAGAGATGGAACTTTCTAATAAACACGTCCATGATTAAAGACGATTAATGCATAACATCAAGTGTATGAGGATGATGCTCGACACGGCCAGTAGTGAGTGGAATGTTGGTGCTATTGAAAAATGTATAAGTATGAAGTATGGCAAGTTCGCATTGCTGTGACATAGGCAACAATATCCTGGTTGTGAAAGTACTCTTAGTCCGTAACCTTGCAAAGTGTGATTTCAAAGCAATTCATTATTGTTAATATAAAAAAAAATATTTTGCCCAAGAAAACTTTTGAAAGGCCACAGGTAAGTAAAGGCAGACTATGAAGCATTAAGTGTCAGAGACTCAGACTGACTGCACGAAACACTTTACCCAGCAAAATGTTGTTGTGTCCTCCCCAGAACTCATCAGTGTGTTACAGGTGGGTCAGGATTCTCGCATACCTTTACATCCATATCGTGATACCATAATAAATTAGTCTTAAAATAAACTTGGAATGAATATAATGGTTGTGTTGTGGCTGTGAGGTTACCTGGTCTCACCTCCTTATTGACGAGACAACTATTGAACCTACAAGAAGTAATGGAGCTTATAGGATAATAAGAGTTCAAGTCTGCAGTTGGCTGGTGACCAGTTGACAAGGATGTTGGTCCTTAGAATGCGGATGTGAGGTCAGGGACCACTTGTGGGAGCTGAGAGTAAGGCAGGGGTGGAGTCCTGGGGGGGAGGGAGGGGAAGGACAGACGGGGAGGGGAGGAGGGAGAGGGATGAAGGGCGTGGACCTCCTGACCTTGGGACACCAGGACCTCCCCCCAATAGCTGCCAGTGGACCCATTCTTCTGCTTATGTCCTGATGGTGTCTGTGTGTGTGTGTGGCTCATGGTGGTGATAGATAAGCAGGATGATGTATACAGCAAATATTAATCACATTTATGACTATTTTTAATTTATTATTTAGAAAGTATGTCTCGTATGGCATATTAATATGGTGTGTTCTTACTAACTCCACACACACACACACACACACACACACACACACACACAGTCCTTTATTATACAAACACAGACAATTTCTACATATAGAGGCGTGTGAAATGACTGGACAATGAAGGGTGAAAATCCAGGTGAAAAAGAGTGAAGGTGTATACAGTATAGAGTGAGTACTTATATATACTGTATAGTGGTCAGTTTAGTGGCAGGGGTGAGGGGAGAGGGGGAGTACTGAGTCAGGCTTTGTGTGATGAGACAATTACAGATGATTACAATAGACAATTCGTTCGGCATGTGGGCTACAATCTCAGGACGTAATTCTCCAACTGGAAATAAATTGAAACGTAAAGAAGATAAAGTGATCCTGAACGAGTAACATCACCCAGCGTCAGAGAGGTACCCTGGAGATGTGACCACCAACACAACACACACAGCCCTCACCCCCCCTTCCCCCCCGCCCCTCCCCCACACGTCTCAGCAGCCCTCACAGCGTAACAAACGTATGTGGAGTGTAAAGAACGAGCTACAGAAGGGTTGGGCAAACTTATGGCCAGGCGGAGCGCATCACAAGTTACAAGGTGTATGGCGGGCTCGATTACAACCTACAGATACAATCACGGTTAACATCTGTAATAATAGTAATCATGATCATTAGCAAGACTCGGGTGAAGGTTAACACATTATGTACATATTTCTAATTTCAAGTTGTCTGTAATAAATTTAAATCATAGATCAGTTACAGGTATTGATTAACTTGCAGTAGACAATGGCTCCCCAGGCTATATAGTTTGCCCACAGATGAGTTAGACACAAGAAGATCGGTGGTGGTGTACAGTGGAGTATGGTTTCCCGTCAACACACCCGCTACTCTACGTTATTTTCCAGAGAAAGGTTTCAATTATTCACTGCCGTCCTTAGTACACGTGAAGGTGGTAAAGTCGCCCATGTTATTCATCACACTATGGGTAAACACTCCATCGGTGTTCCATAATATAAAGTTAATGAATGTGTATAGGCCACTACCCACCCCAGTCACACACCAAGCTGAACTATGTGACCACTTTAACGCAACTAATAATGTTACGCTCACTCGCCACAACTTCATAACCATCTTCCATAAATAAAAATACATGGACGTTATCTATATTAAGCAATTATTCATATTTAATGTAATAGGGAGAATGGTCAATTAAACTTTAATATACAAGATTTTTTTTCAAATAGGGATTAATTTTTATTTTTATTTTGCTACAACTTAACTGAAATTAATTGGTATTTGGTAAAATTTAGTCTGTTTCACTTAATATGTAGCTTAGTGTCATATGTTAGCCAAATTATACTTGAGGTAGGTTAGGTTAGGTTTGGTTAGGTTTTGTACGAAGGTATTCATTAATATATATTTTTATGATCTGCATGATCGTTTATGGCCAAACGAGGTTCCCAAAATAGAGAAAAACCTCACATAATTCATTACTAACCTACAATTATCCCCATTTACCATAATATTTTTATTTGGTTGTTTTCGTATTCTTTAAGATACTTATTTGTTAACATTTAGGTTAGAATAAGTAAACTTTAGTAAAAAAAAACATGTAAAAACTCGTAAGTAATTTTGCAACATATAGTTAAGTCGAGATGATAATACAAACACGAAACGTACTGGTCAAGCTCCGAAAGAGTTGTCCGGGGGCCTAGCTAGCCTCTGGTCGGGGCTTGACCAGCACGAAAAAAAAATATATATTTTGTGTTTACTATACGCGATTAAATGTGTTACAAGTATATACTGCAGTAACAATATAAAATAAAAAAACAACAAAAAAATCGAGATATTTATATTTAGTTTCAGGGTTCATTTAGTTCTTTATTAGTTGCACTTATTACTATTGTTATATTCCTCTCATCTGTATAGTTTAAGTCTTTACTGTTGTTTTAGGGAACTTTAGATTTAATTGTTTTTCTCCCAAACCTATGTTGATATTGAAAAAATTTTAGACACCATAATATTACACCAACCATGATGACCATCCTGTATAAAAAAATAATAATAAGAACGAGTTAATATTTGTTAAGGTTAGGTTAAGTTTAGTTTTGTTTCTGTTAAAATATTCATGTAAAGTATACCTACTTTGATGAACTACCTGGTTGCCGACGGCCAGTCCTAAGTTTAAAGCGATTAATGTCTCCATATTCGATCAAGTGTTTAACATTCTATGGCTATTACGTCACCTTAATATAGCAACGCGAGATGATGCCACTCTTGCCCTCACCATCATCACTGGGAATTATATCATGGCGGGGCTGTAAGTCTACCAATTATTTATTATTATTATTATTATTATTATTGCAGCTCTTCAAATACACTTAAGAAAAAACGAAAGCAAAATTATAACAACATTAGCGGTAACCCACGTGGCCACAGTAATCTCTCATATAAACGCAATTTATATGACCAGACTGATCAACACCAGACCTATTGGGTGAAAAAAAAAATATAGACTCGAGGAAGGTCACCATATATAATTACTTTTGGGTATGAAGTGAGCAATTATAGTGCCAGTGTCTGAAGGTGTTATAGAGATAGTTTTAGTAGTTTTCGATATAAAGTATAACACAAAGATTGGTCTCAGTCTGAAATTTTACGTGTTGGTATCATAAGTCTGCTACAGTTTCCGTTTTCTGTGGTATATGAGAGAGAGAGAGAGAGAGAGAGAGAGAGAGAGAGAGAGAGAGAGAGAGAGAGAGAGAGAGAGAGTTAAAAAATAAATAAAAATAAAATGTGTCCATGTTCACGCACTTCCTCAAGCGTCTCTCCCACTAACACGTTTCTAATGACTTTCCTGAACAGCCTCCCTCTTCCCCTACCATACACACACACAGCACTAGTACCTGTGACACTTCCCTCACCTCCACACCCTACCACCCTCATACCATAATAATTAACCACAATTTTCATCATCACTGTAGATTATATCGACACGAGAAGGAAAAAAACAGGAAAAAACAGGGAAAAAAACACCACAGCCACACATCTATAAATTAAGCACCAATCACCACCCCCAGTGACGTGCCCTTCGCCCCCAAAAATACGTAACGGCAAGGAAAAATTGAAGGCGTCGGGCGAGCTGGCGAAGCATGACTGAGACCCCGAGGAGAAAAAAACAATAGTGCACAATATGATTAATCAGTCCAGGGGCACCACGACGTAAAGCGACCCAGTCATTGATGAACACTCCATCACACGGACAACTTAAGGCTCACTAACTTTTCGGAAGAAGAGGGAGAAGAGGTGAGGAGGAGGAAGAGGATAAGAAGAGGAGGAGGAGGAGGAGAGAGGTGGAGGAGAAGAGAGGAGGAGAATAGAGGAGAAGGAGGGGAAGAAGAGAGGATAAGGAGAAGAAAAAAGGTGGAGGAGAAAAAAGAGGAGGAGAAAAGAAAAAGAGAAGAGAGGAGGGGGAGAAGAAGAGAGGGATAGAAAAAAAGAAAAGGAGAAGAGAAGGGGCTGAAAAAAGAGGAGGAGGAGAAAGAGGAATTATTAAATTACTCCCTATTTCAACCCTCATTTACAACAGGGAAGCAGAAGGACCCTATAAACGTCACTGATCCCACTATATGACAGCAAGAGGAACTTGAATCACATACAAGGGGACTTATGACAGCTTGAGGAACACCCATCAACAAAAAGTGCTGCACCAAAAATTTACAAAAGAAAAAAAGTACCTCCCGTTTTTTTTTCTCGAGAAGGGAGGGGAGGGGAGTGGGGGGAGGGAGGGGGGAGGGGGAGTGGGGGAGGGCATGTGGGTTAGTGTTGGGTGTACGAAGCGGGATCTGAGCATTATAAACCATTATTTTTGTACACACACACTGAGGGTTTTTTCTGGCTCGGCGCCATGGTGAAGAGGGCGGATGTGTTGGTGCCAGGAACACCTTATATTAAGTCTTGCCTTCTAGGATATATATTTAATTCGGGAGATGTGTGTGTGTGTGTGTGTGTGTGTGTGTGTGTGTGTGTGTAAAACCCACGATTATATCAGCAAACTCAATTAAAATCTAAGTTTAGTATCAGTATCGGCGGCCCAGTATTGTATGTGGTTGATCCCTGAGTATTAAGGTGAGACAAGTGGTGGCGCCGCCCCTCACACAACTGATAACATCTAAGCAAAAGAACCTCCCAGGGGCGACACTGTGACCATTATTTATATCTTTATTAAGGTCGCTGGTGACGGCGGCCGCCTCTTGCAACACCATCATCAACAAGCTGTGATTTTTTTCCCGTGTTGCAGTCACCGAGATACACACACGTACACGCGTGGTCACGGGCATACACCACATACACGGACATGTACACACACAGACATGCAAACACAAACACATAGATAAATATACACCCATGTGATTGTGTATAGCAAGTGTTATCGGAATAGCGGACTCTTGCTAAATAGCAGAATTTTTTGGTCAATATTGTTATAAATCCATGAAAATGAATGTACGTTATATAAAAAAAAATTATATTTCATGTATGATGTCCTTCATTATTTTAAAATTACTATTTTACCTAAATTAGGTGAGGCAGGGTAAGGTTGGGTTAGTGATTACAATCATTAATAATTTGCTACGAACTGTGCATCAGTACACACACGTGCATTCACAATAAAATCTTAACGCTGTCCTCTCTCCCAAACTAAATAATCCTGCCAGTACCGTTAACGAAACTTCTTGTTGTGGTAATCATTTTATAAAGTAACTGTGACCAATCTGTCAGGACGAACAACGTTTTTTCGTCTTGTATCGCCCACATGAGCCAGTGTCATCCTTTGCTCTAGTCTAGTTCACCATATTTACTTTTGAACATTTAGTCACGTCCTTTACTTCAACTACTATCTACTGTTACCGCTGTCCGTCCCTCAACACTGTTCAGTACTAGGGACCACCAGCAACCATCCCAGTTACGACCGGTTTCCAGTAGAAGAGTTCGGCAAAAATAAACCCCTCACTCCCCCAGCAGGAGTCTCAGCCCACACACGTCGCCGACACCCGCCCCCACCAAAGCACCTCACCGGCGCCTTCCTGGTAGAGCTCTCGGCCACTGCATCAAAGATAAACGAATTGAAAGTGGTTGGATGTGTCCGCTGTGTGTGTGTGTGTGTGTGTGTGTGTGCTTCCTTCGTTCACCCGACTGCCGTGACCTGACGTGTGAGCGTTACAGAGTGGATGGGAAGCACTTGTCTGGTAGGTAATGGATCTAAGACGAACATCTCAAAGACTGGTATGAAGGATGAACGCTGTGTGGTGTGCAAGTTTTAGCTGAAAGCATCGCCGAACACCACAAAAAAATGGCTTGCAATTTGGTTTAAGAACTCGGAAACAAAACAAGAAATGAAAACGATGAACACAGACAGCAGATAAACAAAAAAATAATAAATCATGAGACACAAGAATTATCCCCAGAGATCGAAAAGGTAACTAATTACATCGAAAATAAATAAATACAATAAAGATGAAGATACAGCCTCCGAACGATTTTATATCATAGCAAAAAAAAAAAGGTAAAATCTTGTAAGAAATGATGGAAGGCGAACAGCAGGCAGCATATTGAAGGTCTCAGTCAAGCGTTACTCGTGTCTTGGCGGGGCTGGTGGGATAGAAGGAGAGTGAGCAGACAGGTATAGATGGTTAGCTGAAGGAAGGAAAGGAGGAGGAGGAGGAGGAAGATGAGGAGGAAGAGGAGGAAGATGAGGAGGAGGAGAGGTCAAGTAGGAGAGGTACAGATGGTTAGCTTAAGGAAGAAAGGAATGGGGAGGAGGAGGAGGAGGAGGACCACATCAGTCAATTTCACCCTCGAGTTCTGCTCTGTAAGTACCTGTAATCCTCTCTTCATTATCTATTTACGGTGCTTGAGAAACTCTTGACATTTATCTTTGATCTGTTTATCTTATTATTCTCAAATTAAACCCGAGAGAGAGAGAGAGCTCACATGTTTACAATCATTAATCTTGTATCATAAGTTATCTTTAATCAGACTATCAACGTCTTATCCCACTTGATCACTACACTGTTCTAAATAATCCAACCACACACCTTTCACTCTGTTGTAGATAAAAAGTCTTATATTCTTAAGTTTTCTCTCAGTTACATCCAACAGAGTCTAGTTCATTTTCTGAAAGCGCTCTGACAGGTTTATCACACAGCGTATCTTGATCTGACACTCACGTTCCTTATAAGGGTACACACTTACAATACCCTTCGCTGGTGATTGTCTAAGGCAATTTCAACGTTTCTGATCAAATATCAAAGCTGTTGTCGCCGCACCCAAAGTCTCTGAACCCCTTTGAGGACGATGGCTTACGTTTCATCACGTGTCTAGTTGAGAAAGGTTAATATTGTTTTGGTTATCAAGTTTACTGTATATTCTCAGGGATTATTTCTGAGGATTAAGTTCTGTGCACTGTGAACTGATGGAAGGGGTGTGTGTGAGGACGGAATGAAGGATATAGGAGGAGGAGAGAGAAGTCAGCCAATGAAAGAAGGAAGTGAAGAAACAGGGAAAGTACCAATGATCGTAAAAGTTTCACAGTATATATCCGTATCTCATATTCTTTAATTTCAGAATTAAATGTTGTCCTGATTAAAAAAAAGAAAAGATTATATATCAGTCGGTAAAGTTTGAGGCGGTATTTCTCGTCAACGCTGCCTGGACAAAGCGCTTAGTGCGTTACGAGGGGCGTACACCAGAGGCCGTAACAGTAAGGCAGTCACGTCACGCCCACGTTGACCCTCAAGTGTTGACGATGGATGGTCGGGTGGGCGGGGCACCACACACTAACTGTTTACAACTGACGTCAGTTGTCTGGCGGACCATTACCTGAACGGTTCCTAACATGACTAACAGGAGGAGGTTTTACAGCATCACATGACCTGATGTTTACTCTGTTATCTTTTAATTGTTGTTTATATGAACTTTTCTTATAACTTGTACCCAGGTCAAGTAATGTTTTCCACTTATCTGTATTCACATCGCAGTTAACAAAATCCTTTAATAAATAATAAACAATACAAATTATTATTCAGTCAGGTCATAGTGTTCCAGGGCTTGGAGTAGTCAAGGATAAATCATCGTCACACAGAAACATAACGGCTACGACGCCTGACCGTAACAACCTAATGAAACAGTATATGACCCCATGACCTCGGGCGGTGAGGGCAGAGTGCAGGACAGGGTGGGTGGGTGTGTGTGTGTGTGTGTGTGTGTGTGTGTGTGTGTGTACTGTTACCTGTCGTGTTGGTCCAGGGCGGAACACCACACCCTCCTCCTCTTATCCGTTCGTTCCTTAACCCCGGGTCCTACTGTACACAACACTGGAACACTCTTACCAACGCCCACTACCCTCCACTTGCCTCATACTCCTTCCAGCTGACCTCTCACTCCTCATTCACCACTTCCACCCAACCACTTCTTTCCACCCCTCCCCACTATCTTTCTTCTACCCACTGTCCACATTTCTTCCTTTTTTATCCATCTCCTACCCAGCATCCATCTCTTTCCCCTCACTTCCATATCCCCCTCATCCTATAAACCTTTATCTTCCTGCTTGCTCCTCCTCCTCCTCCTCACCAAACACTCGTTAATGACCAGTGGAAAAACAACCCATCTCTACCCCTCACTAAACTGTCAACACTACTCTCATCTACCCAAGTACCTACCTCAGTTCTACTTTAATATATTCCAATTTAATCTATTTTACTCCATTTTAATTAACTCTACTTTAATCTAATTTTATTTAGTCTAATCTACTTTAATCTACTCTCCTCTACTCGTCATCCACCCTGGCATTTCTACTGCTGGTTTGTGTATTGACTTGTAAACAATACATTCTGACTGGCTATCTCTCAATCTCTCCTCAGTTTAGTGTTCAACTTTCTATTCAACTTGATGATAATCTCGAGTTAGGAGAACCTCAGTCAATTCACACTACATCAAATAAGGAAACTTGAAGACAGGTGTTCGTATCTCTCATTAGTGCAGGTGAGGTATATATAGTTTTGTGTTAATTATTTAGCAGGGTTATAAAACGGACTCTTCTTATCAGTTAAATTACGAGTGAATTTCAACAGTATTAACATATTATTATTATGTTATTATTATTATTATTATTATAGTTATTATTGTTGTTGATGTTATTGTTGTTGTTGTTATTATTATTGCAACATTGCATCAACTGAAGTTAACTTGACGTATTCACTGAAGAAATTTGACTAGATTCTTGTCGTATGAAAATTGCCAGGAAAATCATACTTGCTATCGAGAAATTAACACAAAACATTAACTGAAACTAACGTGGAATTCATAAACTTAAGCAATGTTAAATTAGAGCACATTAGGTCATATAACAAAGGATAACTGGTTTAAAAATGGTGTAATTCAGTTGTTTTCGGGACCTTGTTTACACATGGGATTATTTGGGCAATTTTCAGTGGTATGAATTCCTCGTGTGAGCAGAATATTACAAGCATTGTCAGTAATCGGTAATTTTATTTTATTTAGTGTGTGTGTGTGTGTGTGTGTGTGTGAGCATTTTTTTTGCGTGTGTGCGTGTGAAAGTAAACCATCCCGTACAAAATAATATCCCCCCAGCCTTGATATACGACATAATAACAAAGTCTCAAGGTCCAGCAGGTCTGTTTTCTGCACGACGACTGACAGTAATAATAATTAAGGGATTGGAAAGGAGACCAAGCTGACTCCCTCTACCACGTAACAACATTCGTCAACAATGGCTGGCGTGGCTCCTGGCATCACCATATCGACCGAATTTTCCCTACTTCACCCACCATCAAGCCCTAATTTTACCCTTGGATAAACACAGCTTATTCAGAACCCCTTGGTGGTACGGTCAGGTACTGAAGACACCATCACCATAACTATGTAAATCTTACGGCGATGAATGAGTCGTATTTAAGAGTAATGAAGCTTAAACTAAGTCGTATCTGAAGCTATTCAAGCTTCACCTCAACGAAATCAAGGACTGAATCCCCGAACCACTTTCAGATATCAACAGAATTATCCATAAAACAATGAATCCTAATAAGACTAAGGTCGCGTTCACACTCAGGCCAGAATCGTACATAACCTGACGTAAAATGTTCAACGGTTTCGTCTGAAAATAAAATGGACAAGGAATAACCTGAAATACTCCATTGTGGCAGTGTGAACGGCTCGCCCAGAATGTGAAGTAATTCAATGGGTTGTTCCTTGGCCGTTTTTTTTCTTCAGACGAAACTGTTAAACATTTGCGTCAGGTTATGTACGATTCTGGCCTCAGTACGACTGCGACCTTAGTCTTATTAGGATTCATTGTTTTATGGATACTTCTGTTGATATCTGAAAGTGGTTCGGGGATTCAGTGTGTCGTCAGCGGTAGTGTTTTTCTCAATACCCGATCTTGGCGGCACAACCAAATCTCTTCACCACGAACTTGTGTTATCGAGATTAATTATTAAATAAGTTTTATCTCGGGGAGGAGTCGGCCACCCTCCTCCTCCAGCACCCTCAGGACCTGGACTGTTTCCTGGCAGGAGTCACAGCAGTTGAACGAGATGAACCCTATTTATTCTCAGTTTCTCTTTGTTTTCCAGTAAGTGGAGATAAGCGATCGTGTTGTGTGTATCTAGTGGCTCAGTGCAATTTCGACTTAATGTTGTCCGTCAGCATTGTGTTGCAGTTTAAGTGAGCCAGTTAGATACACTCGTGTATCACCATAAAGGGGAAAATTTAACGTACGACTCTGAAAATCTGTGCGTCCAGAATCCCGATTGCTATCTCGTCGTAGCTGTGGCTGATGACGGAACATAGAGCTACGTGCTTGTAGGAGGCTGACGAAGAAGGAACCGTCAGACGTGCACTTAAAAGATCCCGACGTTGAAAGAACACGCAGCACCTCGCCTTCTGAGCTGCCATCAGTGAGGGTGCATTAATGGCGCACTCGAGAAAGGCGAAATTTATCCTCACATGTAGTGTATATATTTTGGGAGGCTTTAAATTTCAGGAGTAATGCAGCACCCGTCATCTGGAATACCTCAACCCCTTAGAGCACACGATCCTATATCCTAATACGTGATCGCCAGCCTTAACACCCATCTCGTAAAGGTGATAAGCAGCTTCTAGTTACCGCTGACAAATTTTCCCTCCGGTCTATCGTAATTTACATAATCATTTAAAGATAAGAATTTTAGAAAGCATGTCAGAAGGTGATACAGTGTAGTTCAGAGGGAGGCTTTTTTAATTGGGTCCAAGATGTTGTCGGCGACGCGTGTCCTTATTCTTCTTTAACCTGTGTTCTCACCCCTAACACTTGTTGAGACCCTGCAGCTGTGCCTAAACATACAATCCCCATGAGTAATGACAATAGTGGGTAAAGCGTAATTTTTTTTCTAGGTGTAGCTTACTCAAGGCAACGTTTGAAAGTCATTTATTCAATCCCTTGATAATTAACGTAACTTTTATTTACTACCAATAAAAACAGTATAAATAATATAAATATACCGCTGATATAACCTAACATAATGTACCCTAATCCACCCCAGGTAGCGTTAGAGGGTATACTCACCAGGTGAAATATGCTGGGTGGCCTAATCTTCAGATGATCCAATATGTATGTTAAAATTGTGTCCAGAGATTTAGGCATTTATTTATCAACCTCTTAATCTTTACTCTTCGCCCCCTTGTTCTATAGGGGGAGGGTTGGGTGGTGATGGGTGACGAAGGGAAACAAAACTCAAGGACAATGAGGATTTACAGGTGAGAGTGACGCCCCAACAGTGTAGAAAGCAACACAAACTGAAACTACAATTAAGAACACTCAATACATACACTTCCTCACATCACCAACTTACATACACAATATCACACTGTATACACATTACTAAGCTGTAGAATTACGTTAAATTAAGGATATGAGAAACTTAACGTCACTTCTAAATTCACGCTTCAGGAACAAGAGCAAATAAGAACTGAGCATAGTTAAGTTAGTGAGAGACTGAGAGTACACCCAGCAGTGTATATTTAAGTGATACAATTAAAGAGATATTACCTCACATGGAAGAAATAATGTAGGGTCAGCCAGTGAGGAAACCGTGTGTTGAGGTGATTAACGGAGACATAACTACTTCCCCCCCACCCCAACTAATGCGGTCTGAAGTCTGATACGAGGGTTTGATAGGGGGGGGGGGGGTGGACGGGGGATGTGTCAGAGGGCTAACTGCTCCAGCGAGGGTGTACACAGGTTGGTAATTACGGTCTCTGATAACATCGACCGTCAACAACCAACTTTTGATAGCTGGCATTGAAGGCCTATTTATCATTAACTTTCTTCTTGCAAAATAAAAGTAGGTTAGGCTGTCTTAACACTTGAGAGAGGGGTGGAGGGAGGGGCGGAAGAGAAAGGAGGGAGCGAGGGAAGAGGGAGGGAGAGAGGAAAGGAAGACGGAGAGAGAGAGAGATTAAGGGAAGGGGGAGAGAGGAAGGGAAGAGAGAAGGAGGGAGGAGAATGGATGGAAGAGGAAGGGAGGAAGGGATGGAGAAGGGAGGGGAAGGGGAGGGAGGTATGGAAGGGGGGGAGGGGCAGGAGAGACGGGTTGAAGTGAGGCAAGGAGGAAATACGTGAGGATGGAAGCAGCAGGCGAAGACGGAAGAACCTAGTGAGGATAGAGGAACAAATACGAAGTGAAGAAAGAGAGACGAGCAAGAAGATAAAGAGAAGAGAAGAGAGAGACAGAAGAAGCATAGAGAGCAAATAAGGAGGGAGGAAGAGGTAAGTAAGAAGAGAGAAAATAACGAAGTAGGAATTAAATAAGAGAGTGATAGATGTAGAGAGGGGAGAAGATACTTGAGGTGAAAGAGGCGAGAGAGACACAATGAACGATAAATACAAGGATAATACGTGTTCCTGCTACATACTCGAACTGCGATCACATCACCTCCCCAGATATGATAAATGAGGTGTCTTAAGCATAGTTCTTGTTGATATATCCTAGAGTAGACAAGTAACTTCCAATTATATAATATTTTTACTTCATAATTCCTGTTATTTTAGTGTTAATAGTAGAAGATCACCTGTTTCAGTATATTATATAAGTTTGTTTAATTTTAATGACCTACTACTACTACTACTACTACTACTAATAATAATAATAATGATAATAATAATAATAATAATAATAATAATAATAATAATAATAAAATCAATAAAAATGTTTAGATGACTTACCTAGAAGCAAGAATAAATACATAAAATAAATAAAAATAATCCGAGTAATATAACAGAAATAAACTCACTTCACTTAAGATACATCGGCCATGGATCAGTGACCTCCAGCCCGGGAAAGGATGCAAGAGTTCTCCTTGTGGGACTCCATCTTTGATTCCCTGGTATTTTTTCGTCTCACATCGTGGCCTCGTAATTTCCAAAATAAATTACACCCGTTAGATATTTAATTCCACGCTAATATACTTCCAGTCGATAAGTCATTTGCGCCACCGTGAGAGAGGCAATTAACTCAGGCAATTAGTAGGGATCTTTGATATTTAGAAGAGTCTGTTTTTTGGTGTGTGTGTGTGTGTGTGTACCTCAACATTTCTTCTTGCACGAGGTAATTAGAGTCGGGATATCGACACCGTCTTCCTCCTTGGGAATCTCTCCAACAACATCAACAGGAGCAATAATAATCATAAATTCGTCCAGAAGATCGTGGTAGGAAGGTGGTTGGTGGTGGTGTTGGTGGCGGTGGTGGTGGTAGGAAGGTGGTTCGTGGTGGTGGTGGTGGTGGGTACAGATTTCAAGGGGAAAATAAAATGATCTTAGAAATTCTTAGTGTTGTAAATTAATTTAGGTTATAAATTGGTTTTGCAGACGAGATGTAAAAACGTAAATAACTTTGTAAAAAAAAATCCAATCTACATGTCTAAATTCAAATGACTTCTAAAGATACAGAGAAAATATATGTAAATACAACGATCAATACACCTTAGAAGCCACATCAAATATCTAGACAAAATACAAAAATTTCTGACAACTGGTAAATATCTCTTTATGTTAACGAAAATGATCCTTTACTTAATTTAAACTACATTAAATCGTAAATCATTTATAAAGACTGATATGGCAATATGGCTTAGTAAAAAAAAAATGCATCTCTGAAATTTAACCAAGTCAGGATGTAGCATAGAAGCCACACCTTACGACTGCTGAGAACGTCTTGATAAAAACTGAATTACCTGAAACTGGATCAGCTGTACACGGACGAGACAAATCAGTATTGAGGTTGATGGAAAATAATTTAGAATCAATAAAGTTTATAATAATAAATAGATTAAGATATATTACAAAACTTAACGTAATATAACTCAAGTGAAAGGGAAAAATTATATTATATTATATGTTTTTTTTTTAAATATATTACTGATTTAAAACGACTAAACAATTTGCTGAAACGATTATAGTTTTTATTCTTGTTTTCGTGATATATATTATACATGATACCTGACTCAACATCTAGTGTGCATGATACTACTTAAACAAAGGGTGATTAGGAAGTGGTTACAGCTGTGTATATGATGAGCATTTCGAAAAACATCATCATACAGGAAAACTTTGTCATTCAGTCAATCATTCAGGTACAAGATAATTATTGGTTTCGGTTTTGACTTCGTGAGGTTTTAGTAACAAGATGATTATCAATAGGGATGAACCTGCCATTATAGTTGTATTATTATTGTTATTCTTATTATTAGTAGTAATAGTAGTGAGGGTACATAATTTGTATTAGAATAGCTAGTGAAATATGTGGAGAAGGTATGGCTATAAGGGGAGGTAGGAGGGAGTAGTAGTTGTAGGGATGAGGGTAACATTAGCAATAGTGGTAGTGGTGGTAGTTACAGAGTAGTAGTAGTAGTAGTAGTAGTAGTAGTAGTAGTAGTAGTAGTAGTAGTAGTAGTAGTAGTAGTAGTATTACGTTTAAAAAAAAAGTAGTAGTAGTAGTAGTAGATCTAAAATATAAAATATTAGCAAAAATAGTGTCCGAAGAAATAATAGTAGTAGTAACAGTAATACTAAAAGTAGAGATACTATTATTAATGATAGAAGTAGTCAGTAGCATTAATAGTAACTAAAAGTAGATACCGAAATAGTCATAGAAAAATGAAATAGTAGTAGTGGTAGTTGTATTAGTAGTGATAGTAATAGTTAATATTATTCTTCATATATATTTTGTCACTTTGTAAGAATAGTCGTACTAACAGTAGTAATAGTAGATCCAGTAGTTACGGTGGTAGAGAACATTACAGAAGCGCCACAGATAGTCAAGTCAATATTTTTTTTTCTTTTAAAGGTTTCATTTACCCCTATGAAAAGAAAACACCAAAGGGATTCGTAAAATGTATATACAGTAGAGGTGTTAGGGTTAGGTTAGGTTGGGTTGGGTTAGGTTAGGTTAGGTTAGGTTAGGTTAGGTTGGGTTAGGTTTAATAGGTTTAATAGGTGTTATGGTGATTCTCCAGTTAAAATTCTTATTTCTCTTCAAGTGTGTATCTATATTTCCTCTTGAACGACAGTATAGGATATTCTGACATGTTTGTCTCACGAAGTCTAATTAAATGCGACTCGGGATTGCTGCTGGAGACACACACAAAAAATATAATTAAGGTGTAGCGGTCTCACACACACACACACACACACACACACACACACACACACACACACACACACACACACACACACACACACACACACACACACACACACACACACACACACACACACACCTACATTGCTGTCACTCGGAATCGAGTATGACGATCATCCAGCTATGATACAATGATATGAGTTAAGGATATCACTTTGGTTTGTGAGTTATGAGGTGACTAAAGAGGCAGATACGGGACCAGCAGGGTTGATCACAGAAGTTGCACGTGTGGGGAGCTACATCTAGTTGCGGGAGGAATGAAGGATAGCTGACAAACCTACAATATAATAAGGACAGCTATCGTAGGTGAGGAGAAACTACCTAAGTTCCGAAGACGTGTCATCTACAAGTAATAGTATCGCATAAGCAAGTATCGCAGTTGATGTATTGTGCACTTTACCTAGCTGTTATGGTAAATGAGAAAAAAATCGCAGATGAAGTCAACTACATAAATACAAAGATAACAGATACACAAAATAATGCCGCACAACTACATTTTTATTATTTACGCTATCGTGTATTTGATAACAATTGTGGACAAAATAATCTATCGTGATTGTGATATCAACTGTGACGGATAAAACTAATCCCCGGGAGTAGTAGTTATCATATCGCCGTAAGGAAGGTTCACACGATTGCATTAAAGTATATACCAACATAACCAATCTATTGTATAATGTTATAATTCATGCTTCTTAAGGTACACGCATATTATTATTCTCATTATAATATCACAGTGGATCTAATACGATTATATATACAACTTTTTGATGATGTAAATTGTTGAGCTATGTTACAAGCTTAGATTCCGTTAACTAATGTAAATTAAGCTTGCAATAGAGAGCTTTTAACAATTCAGTGAACCAACACCCTACTGCTATCACCGTTACTTCCTTACCTATAACACACATCCATGTAATAAATTATTACCTATAAGGATGAAAATATCTCACTTGTAATAAAACATACCAAAAAGTTCTTAATCTTCGCCAAAATTTCTATACCGTAAGATAAACCAGCTGTAAGTTATTGCCTAATGGAAGTCTAGTTATCAAGCTCCCAGTAAGACATCTTGCAGAGGATAACATTTTGTAGTGCTCCAGGATATCATTGATTACCTTCTGGCTATACTAAAGGGTTAGGCAACAATAACCACAAGATCTATCGTGCACAGTAAAATGTTCAAATTGGACAATAATGGACGATATATAATTTGAAACGGGGAATGAAAACCCATTTGAGAGCTGAAAGTCTATCGTCATTCCAAACTAATGATCATACGCCTGTGTGTAATAAATAACTTTTTCAAGGACATTTTAACACTTACATGGCCTCGTCATACAAGAAAAACTTCCACTGTGCAATTTTTCTTTTTTTTTACCGAAGTAATGAGTGAGTACCATCCTCTGTTTCAATTTCAGAATAGCCTATAAACTTCAGTTGATTACTTACACAGTTCACAACAGATGGATCCACACTATAATAATCTGTACGTTCAATATATCGTCACAGGCTGTCGCTTACTTTGACATCGATTTTAACGAGACCGTAAATAACTGAGAAATTTCTAACTGGAGAGCCAACACCTGCTCTTATGTTGTGCGTTGAGAGTTTATCGTTAGTCAGACTCTTAACGAGAGTATTGTCAGCTGAGGGAAGGTCGTGTACTGGGAGGGTGAGGGAGGGTCGTGTACTGGGAGGGTGAGGGAGGGTCGTGTACTGGGAGGGTGAGGGAGGGTCGTGTACTGGTAGGGTGAGGGGTCGTGTACTGGGAGGGTGAGGTCGTGTACTGGGAGGTGAGGGAGGGGTCGTGTACTGGGAGGGTGAGGGAGGGACGTGTACTGGGAGGGGTGAGGAGGGTCGTGTGCTGGGAGGGGTGAGGGAGGTCGTGTACTGGGAGGGTGAGGGAGGTCGTGTACTGGTAGGGTGAGGGAGGGACGTGTACTCGGAGGGTGAGGGGGACGTACTGGGAGGGTGAGGGAGGGTCGTGTACTGGGTCGTGTAATTGGGACTTCAATGCTACTGTAGAAAACATCATTGTAATTGTGAGAATGTTTGTAAGTCATCAGTAAACATTGAGATATAAGAAGTGGTGTGACACAGAGAGATGATCACTAGAAGTCGTTTTGCATCACTGGCTCCAACAGCCCCCTCACTTCTATGCCTCATATATTGCTTTAGGGGTTTAAACTTTACTTGGAGATTAGACACCCAAGCTTGTTTCAGAGTAAGATAAATCACTCGAACATTAACCTGACCTAACTTAATCTACCTTAACCTAACAACCAAAACTAACCTAACTGAACCGAACCTAACCAAACCTAACGTTAACCTAACAAAATCTACCTTAACCTAACGAATAAACCTAACCTAACCTAATGTGAACTTAATCTAACCAAACCAAACATTAACCAAACTTAACATTACCCTAACCTAACAAACCTAACTTAACCCCCTAGGTAACGTTGGTATGGTAAACATTAAGGTAAAATATACTGAGGTGTCTAATCTTCAGGTGATCCATAATTTTCCTATTCACTGACACAATATCTTATCAGGTCATACAAGTCAGATCATAAAGGTAGTACAGTATCTCTCTGAAATCACGAATGGCAGACACAGGTAAAAAATGCAGCAGGGAAGTTGAGACCCAGTGTGTGAAGGCGACGAAGGAGTGACCTGTCGCCTGCTTGCCAATATGTGCCTGGAGGAAAAACAAAAACAAAAACGCATTTGAGGAGCACGCTGAGGTGGCGACCAAACAGCCAGTGTCTCCGCCCGTCCCAAACTGGACCAACAGGATATGGTGACTTGGCACATTATACACATAGCTGTCTGAATAAAGTGTGTGTGAGAGAGAGAGAGAGAGAGAGAGAGAGAGAGATGCTAAGCCCTGGCACAAGCACAAAGACATCTGGTGACGTCGTTGGTGGTCGAGGATTATATATTCATGGATCTCTGTTGGTGTGTGCGGCGCGGTGTCCTCCCTCCCTCCCTCCTCCAGGCGGTGTGGGTGTTGACTACCCGCCCGACTCACACCCACAACACGCCCATTATGGCCCAGGTGATAAACTGTCCCCACCTCGTCGTTGTTGTGTCACAGGTTCTTCAGCGTGTGTACTCAAAGGGGGTTTATCTTCATTATGTGGCGGTGGGGATTTTAGTCAGTGAAGGCTTGTATATTTATAGCAGTTTTAAGTCGGGTTTTTTTCCCCAGGTTATATCTTAATCAAGGAGTTAAATCCGGTATTTATAACAAGAAAATCCGATTAAATATCAGTTTATAAAAGAATATTGGACTTTTAAGAATTTGTAATGGACTCTTATATTTAGCCTCTTAAGAGTATCAGAATTTCTTATCTATAAATTACTAAAAAAAAATCCCGGTAATGATCTTCGAGTATTTATTAATCTCTTTTTTATACCAAATATAATTATAGAAAGGAAAAATGGTCAAATTTATGTCATCTTTCAAGCCTAACCTAACCCAATTAAACCTCTTTTTGCATTAATCTCTCCTTAATATTCCCTTGTGTTAGGTGTGTCTGTCTCCCTTGATCTACACCACAGGAGAGTGACAGTGCCGGAGGAATGATAACACATAAACAGAGATACAATGACTATTAAAGGTACTCACGGTCACCAATGAGTCAGCTGACCCACTGTGCTATATAATTTTTTTTCTTTAACCCTTCGACTTTATTGTACTAACCTGTTGCATTGTTCCATTGTGTGAGGGGTCAGCAGATCATAAATTTCCCAACACCCAAACTCGGCAAATGAAAAGTGTACAAAGAATAGCAAGAGTGACTACAATGTGAGGAATTTATTTTGACCAAATTTTTAGGTAAAGACGCATCTCCTAATACAATATAATAATTTCCGTAAGTGATAACAGTAAAGTATAAACAAAATCTTACGTCTTTTAATGCCTTTGTGTACGTATTAAAAAACATATTCAGTTAAAGATCTTAATCAGCAAGAAAAGTGTTTAATAATGTTTATATGACCTTTTCAGTATAAAATTTATCGAATCGCAGTCAGTGATGAAATAGCGACTTGCAGTTTTTTTCTACTATCGTCTAACAACAAAAGGAAATCCCGTTTCTCACAAGTATGACGTCACAAAAGGTAGAAGAATGTTGGCGGCCTTGTCTAACGAGATGGGATGATCCTTTTTGACAAACCATCACTTGTCAAATCTACAAGTTGTTCCTTTTGATAAGTCGTAAACACAAAGTCAGTATTAGCAAAACATGGATTTTCTATACATAAGGGTCTTGATACATCTACGTCCTTAATAGAGGAAAACTGTTTATGTAAAGTGTTCAACTGTTTAATTATTAGTTTAAAGTTATGAAGAAATCCTGCTAAAGTATAGGACATATGTCAACAACTCTATAATCTAAATTAATTGTTCATAATATAGTTAGATAGTAAACAAAGTCAGTCTGTCTTTTAGCTCTTCAAAAACGTCTAAGAAACTATTTTTAGGTTTTCCATCACCTTCCCCATCTCTGCGTCACACAATTAATTCCTCTTAGATATAATGATCCATCCTTCCTATATGTGCTTTAATAATAATAATATTAATAATAATAATAATAATAATAATAATAATAATAATAATAATCCACGGTTTACTTTTAAGAACTGGGTATATATATATTACTGAATCCTAAGACAACAATAGACTGAATATATTAAAAAATCCAATACAATATTTAACAAAATAAAGCTTTCAAATTTTCTATCTCGAATAAATTTAATTCTTAAAATTAGGAATAATATGTTGCTTGGATTTGATCCTGTAACCGTAAGGCTACAAGGACCTCGTCAACACTCCACCACCTGTTACCCCTGATAGATAAAGCTTAAAACAGTTATACATCATTTAGGTTTTCTATTCATATTTACATCTCAAATCTTAGTTTTTTTTTTAATAATAAATGATTCGTAAATCATTTTCAGATGATAGGTCGGCCACACGTAATGCTCATCTGAATAATGTGAATACTTTGTGAAACTGAGGAAAAACTATATATATATATATATACAGTACAACCTTACGAGGACACACACACACACACACACACACACCTTCATCACACACACACACACACACACACACACACACACACACACACACACACAGAGACACACACACACACACACACACACACACACCTTCATCACGGACACACACACACACACACACACACACATACCTGCATATATATGAAGTGATTAACACCCATCAACCCTTTATTCTGCAACGTCATGCATAAAATATTAATATGTATATACCTGTATATTAAATACATCAAACGATAATTAAAGTCAAATGTGATGGGTCATCCAGGTGTATTATTTACAACATTGCTTTACGGCTTATTGCATCCGTGAACCTACCGTAACTACCGTATATTGTGTTTTGATAACCGTTTTGATAACCGTTTATTAATTAATTTGCTTACATATTGATCTTTTGTGTTCTTGAAGTCGTTTCTCACATGACGTAGAGTATAGCAGAGGCCAAGAACAACACAGTCTATCCCGCCTTCCACTGTCATTCCATCTCTTGAACTGTTGGGACACGTGTTATGGACTTCCCCCTGTTTCACACAAGACCCAAAGATTTCTACCTGGTTTATCATCCTTCGCTCCTACACAGCCCAGTACGACCCATCAACAGTAAACTCTAACGGTTCGAGTCTAACCCATATAGTGTATTCTCAACATTTCGTATATATTCCATTACTTTTGCCTGTATATCGCCTTCCTACCCAGTCAGTACTCCTCTCTCTCTCTCTCTCTCTCTCTCTCTCTTCCTCAGTTATTCTGCACTTTCTCATCCGTTGTTTAATCCACGTCTAGTTATCTAAAGTACATCGATTTCATTCCTCCATTTTATCTCTATTCAAGCGAACATTTATTCTTCTATGTGTCTCTTCCCTAATTATTTTCGTAGTATTTTTTTCGTTTGCATTAATTTTTTCTCCAAGTATAAGCTTATCCACAATTCACCTAATAACATTCAAATTTAATGTTGGAGTTATTTCACCAATTATTCCTTTATGCATTTATCTATTTGGTTTTTGCATCACTTGTTCATACAATTATTGTTTTCTTTATCATATTTTGTTTATATCTTAAGTGTTTGGGGAGTCACGGGGCTGAGGGCTGAAGCAGCCTTCTCCTGAACCCACCACAAGCGAGATATTGTTTTCGTGTGAGAAAAATTCACCCCCTTCTTTGGGCAGCGTGGAGGAGACAAAAAGAGTGACAGGTGATGGATGACGTTGGAAGTGATCAACAGGTAAATGGAAATCCTATTTGTACTGTACACTTACGTTGTTATTGACAGTTTCTTTTCCATACACATTTCTAAATCTCTGTATCTTCATCTTTTTTTTTTTTTATAATTGAATTGTACTTGTGTAGAATATTCCTCTACGTCCCAGTGTTGTAGCAGTGTAAGAAACATTTATCTTCCAAGGTTTGGCCGAAGAATATTGAAACCTGACGGATTATACTGAAAACCTAACCATGACTATATCTGGTCAGTTGATACGCCTGACTATATACAAGCTTTGAGTTGTTCAACGAATGATGGTTCTTATATATATATATATATATATATATATATGTGTGTGTTTTGGCCAAAAGCGTCAGGTTTAAGTCGATATCATCACATGCATGTAACTTATTGAACCCAAAACATGTAGTTACAGAAGCCTCAATAAATTTTTTTTTATCTTATAAACATATGTTAACAAGACGGGTTTGAACGTTTTTGTCAAGAGTAAAATAGTTGATACTACATACGCCGATTTCTTTCGTTGAGAAAGAGATACATTTTGCAATATTTATCGTTTATTTAGCGAAGAAATTGATATTTTCGAGATATGTTCTTATTCATTTTAGTAAATAGCAATGAAAAAAAATCAAATAGCAGCTTCCAAACAGATCACAAGCAGATGATAGTGACTGTTTGAGTGAGGCTTGAGTTAAGAAGTGAAATGACACAGCGGTCGAGCGTGTGTGGGCTACATTGCCTTGTGATTATGTAATTACTTAAAAAAATAAACGCGGTTGCCAATGAACTAGAACCCGAGATTAAATAAGCCCAAATGGTCCTTCATACATACACGTCATGTTATTTTGTACTATTAAGATCGAGGCTGACTGTATCGGTCCGTGGCGCTGAGGTTATGTTTACGGGGGACAAGATCTGATTGAGACGTAACAGCCTTCATTGTAATCGTGTAATGTAGCAGCTGTCCATGTCCAGATGAGCCTTAACGACAGTGATCCTGGCTGGTTGCAGCACTGGAGAACATGGGAGACAACAACCAAACCCCAAACAAACTGGCGGATTGCATATTGGAAATGTCTGTATTAGTTGGTTTTTGTGCGCCGCCAAACTCCGTAAATACTAGATTGAACGATTGCACTTGCCCGGAGAACAACAATCTCGAGACGACAGTAATTATACAACGAAGGAAAGGGACAACTTGTACCTGTGGTATTATCCAGACATACAGGTGGAGTATAAAAGACCCAATGATAACCACAGACTAACAAGACATCATAAAGACAAAAACACTCGTATCACTGGCTCTCACTCGTAATGGAGGATGACGAGACTAAAACACTCAAGAAGAGTAGCCGCTGTCAAGAGCTATAGGGAAGACCTGACAACTCTCTATTCCTCGTAAATCACCGTCAAGACTCTTAGAGGAGATCCGCTAAAGGTTAAACTTCCAGGTTACACAAAGGCACCCTTGGAAGTTGGTCAGAGTTAGGAATGTCTTACAGGAGCAAAATTTATAAAGGAATATTACAGATGACAGACAAAAAAAAACCGAGTGACTACGTGTTGATATATATTTGTGTGTGTGTGTGTAGGCGTGACTGTATATAATTTAGATTTGTATTTGTGAATGTGTATGTGAATGTATGAGGATTTGTATGTGTATATGTGTGAGTGTTACCATCAAAACAAAGCGGAAATACAACATTAAACTTTCGCCATTACCGAGGTTGCGTAGCGAAAGTTCTATAATACAAGTTTATATTTAAGTTCAGTTACAAAAAATATATATTTGGTTCATTAACTAAAGAACGTAGAATGTACTAGTTAAAACGGGTCGTCTAAGTTCAATCTTAAGAAAACGTAAAAAAGTTCGAAATGAAGAGAAAACAAACAAGACCAGGAGATAAAAAGTATTGCATAAATTCTATATTCAAAATTTAACATAAGTTCAACGCAAAGATGCTTAAGTTCAACATTAAAAAAAAAAGATCTTCAACGTAAAAGACGCTCTATTTTAAAGTAAAACCTCTTAAGTTCAATAGCACACAAGCTCAAGTTCAACGTAAAACCTCGTAAGTTCAACAGTAAAAACAAAAGGTTCAATAGTATAAGAACATGGCATAATTTCACTAATAAGTTGTTGATATAGTAGTGGTAGACTCGGGTAGTAGACAACCAGTTTACCTTTAAGATAACTAACAAACCTCTCGAAGTAGACGCGACTTGTTCCCTGTCTCATATATATGCTACTTGATCATACCTATTTTCCTTAATAACGTTCGAACCCACAATCTACTAAAACTCTAATTCTCTTACTTATGTGACCTCCACACACACACACACACACACACACACACACACACACACACACACAGACAGAGGTTTAATCCTAAGAAATAATGTGATCTTGAAACCATCGCTTACTCCCTTTAGGTGGTTTTTAAGTACGATGGTTTAACTTCTCTGATTATAAAGGGATTAAGACATAGTACTTAAGAGGTTATGTAATTGTACTCAAGGGATTAGGGTTAAGTTTCTGTACTCAAGAGGGTTAGTTGCTGGTACTCAAAGGGTCCAAAAGGTTTTAAATCACCGGACTCAAGGAGTTAACTTTTTGTAATGAAAGTGTTAAGTCAGGATACTCAAAGGGGTTAAGGCATAATAATCAATTGGGTTAAGTCATTATACTCAGGAAATTAAACATTTGTACTCTAGGGTTTGTTATTATATTCAAGTTAAGTCGCTGTACTCAAGGGCTTATGTTATTGTACTCATAATATTAGACCATAGGTATCAAAGATTTAAGGCATAGTACTCAAGAGTTTAAGTCATAGTAGTTAGAGGGTTAAGACCCTGTAGTGAAGAGGTTAAATCGTCGTTATCAAGAAGCTACGAAACGTCACTGAAAGGATTACTAAACTATATTCAAGGGGCTGACAACGTACTGAAAGGGTTAAAAATATTGTATAATCCTTCGTAATAACTTTTAATGTGTGTTCTAGTCATCAATATTATGGAACTAGAAGAGATGAGGACAATGAGTATCTAATTTCCTTTTAGAGCAAAAGCCTTATAGAAATAATGTAGATATATGTTAAACAGTTATCAGTCACTCAACCATATTATGAATTAAAGACAAGAGGAAAACCCGATCAGTTAACCAAATAAAAAAGAATAATTGGAATATCCTTGAGACAACAAAACGTACACTTTTTTTTTTTTTTTGACCGTTTTTTTTAAGGTTGGGGCGTTGGTACTCCGCCTCACTGACCACCTCCTCTACTGTAGCACTAACTCTGGCTATTAACTTCGTACCTTCCAATTTAACCATGAAAACGGTATTTGATTTTTGATGATATTGATTTAGCTTAATTCAATTATCCTTTGATACTCATTTAGTCATGAGATAATACACCACGTACCCAAGAAGGTAAGAACATAAACACAGTGTCTTAGGATTTTATGTCGTATGTGGGCGCCTCAAACATTGGGTAAATATCTATATTTCTCTTGTTAGTCGGAAATTAAATTGTTAACTTTTGTATAACTGGTATGATAATATTTAACAAAGCGAGTTAAATCCCATAAAATATTTGTGTTTACTAAATTGGTGAGGATATTAAGAGACGATTGTTGTGGTCCAGTATACAGGTGAGGCTCATTATCGGGAAGGTAAATAACGTGCCTTTTATATACAACTGTGTGTTAGGTCATAAGAGCACGGTTTACTCCGTGTAACTCTACAATACACTGACGAGCTACCAGTGTACCTACAGTATAAAGGCTTGTTACACACATGTAGCAGAATTACGCCGGAAAATATACAATACTTTACAGAAGACTCGCAATACGGGTCATAGAAGTTGCAACAAGATAGCCAAGTCCCCTTCTGCGTCGTGTCAAGACATTACGACATTGGTTCAGGTTGATTCACGTGATTATCACCAATAAACACTGAGCATATACATTAAACAGAGACATAACCCACTAAACAAATTACTTCCTGGACATTCATGAAACAGTTGGAATGTTTACCTAATCTCCCATAGATAAATAGAACGTTTACAGGTTTACTAACTTCATTTCTTTCCCCAGGAGGATAAGAGCTACTTTGAATCTACACCATTAATTGATCACCCTGGAGCACGGACTGATAAACATGCAAAAATTGTCCATTGATTTCATAGGAGAATTTCAATTAAAAATTCCACAATGTTTTTATGCGTTGTTGTCGACTTGCATGATATATTTCTAAGAAAATTTTAACTGATATTGTGATACGCCATCCACGACCGAAGATATTCCTGATTAAACCTTGTGTCTGTGGACCTCGTGGATGTTATAATGCACTACTGCGTTTCAACAACTAACCGTCTAACGTCTCTAAGAGCGTCTTCTAGTAGTAGATACACTCATCATCAACAATTAAATATTAAAAGAAAAACGCCTCCGGGTACTGGGGCTCTACAGAGTATATGAGGTGGTGGTGAAGTACAGCAAGATAATATTTTAAGTATAAAATTAAATAGCAGAATATTCTCCTATCTGTGTTTATATCCGCCAAGGTGACCTTCACTGACTGTCTGACCAAGACGCCGGAAAAAAACTAATTGAGTCAACATTCACATAAGGCATACCATGTCATATTAAAGACTGATAAAAAATCGTTTCGCGGAAGAAAAGTCACCCCGAAAAACTGGCAAACTTTTTAAATCTTTATAAAGTAATTTTTGTAAGTTGCATTACGACGTCTCTTTCGACAGTAATCCGGAGATGAAGGTCGTAAAATCAAGTAAGGCTAATTTTATATGACAAGCGAGATAATTTATGTCGTAGAAATATTAAAAAAATTTCCACACTGTTTCTCTGCTTACAAACGTTTTAATTTAACACCTGCTGTGACTAGGTTCAGGATTTCCTTTACAGAATAAATGTTCAGATTGTTATTACCTGACAATTTTATTCATGTTTACACGCTTGCCTGGAATTGGTAGCTTGTAGTTTCGTACTTGGGAACCACAGCTGCCTCGTACACAACATTAAAACAAAAGATCACACACTACCACTTTTGATTAATGTAATATTAATTAAAGTTAGTTTGGGTGAGTTAAGTTATTGTCTTGTAATAATTTTATATTACCTTGAATGTGTTTACCTAACAACCCGCGTAAGAAACGACGTGTATCCGGCAGGAAGGTTCAGCAACATCATCCTGTAATATGAGGACTGAGCCACTAGATCTGTCTGTTCCGATTCAATCATGCGTGTAGAGGAGAGGAACATCAAAGCTACAGCCGAACCTCCGAGTCTAAGACAACCAAACTAATGTAGTCAGAATGAAAAGCTCTTTTACACGCTGGAGACTCCGAAATGCATGTCCACCCACAGCAGCGTGGCTTTGGTATAGTTTCAAATAGGTGTGTTAAGACACTTCTGTCCTTGAGTGTACACATAAGTATTTAAAAACACGGCTCTGTTATTTCCTTAGGGCGTTCAGGTGTCCGGGGTTTGTGTAGCGGCTGTCATGCTCACCTCAGTAGTGATTTGTCCTCAGGGATTCTTCACGATGGATTAAGACGAGTGACGCAAGACGCTGAAGTAACACGCAGGCGCTTTGTTTCTCTGGCCGGCCGCAATGACCAGGACTTTTCTGTCACCTGAGGCGTTGGCCGTGATCTTTGTTACCCTGTCCCGTCGAGGTGCCTGGCGGTAAGTAAGTGTAGTGTACATCTTGTGGTGCTCGGTTGTCAGAACCGTAAGTAAGTAACCATTACGCTTCGTTCGTGACTGAGGAATTTTAAGTAAGTGCTCCTCTGGTGGTGTTGATGACTGAGGAGTTATAAGTAAGTGTTCCTCTGGTGGTGTTGATGACTGAGGAGTTATAAGTAAGTGTTCCTCTGGTGGTGTTGATGACTGAGGAGTTATAAGTAAGTGTTCCTCTGGTGGTGTTGATGACTGAGGAGTTATAAGTAAGTGTTCCTCTGGTGGTGTTGATGACTGAGGAGTTATAAGTAAGTGTTCCTCTGGTGGTGTTCATCTGTGAAGGGTCAGACGCGATCGAGTCTTGTGAACTAATTTTCGTCTGTTTGTTTGTTTCTTAAGCATCCTTGAATATAATCTTTGCTGTATCAATCATGGACAAACATCAGGCGGGTGATGAGGGAGACTCCCTCAAAATTTCTTTCTTGAAGTTTATTGATAATTAATAGGGTTTTAATAGGCCGATTGTCAAGTATTTAATGGATCTCATCATTAAGTCGGTGTTTGAAATTTCTCAGATAAATAAACTGCATTGTAAAGCGCCCAACTATTATATTTAATGACCATATAAATTCAGTTTTAATATACAAAAACTAGGATAAAATTCACTTTCAGTTCACAAAAGTTGTAGTTTCATCGTTCATGACACTACTCGTAAGCTAGGACGAAATGCCTCTTGGTATTTACATAGATCTAGTTTTTACCGATAGTCATGAAAGTGTAAAACAATGTCAACTCCACATCCTCACGCTGAGTAAAGATTTGACTAAATGTTTGGATAATTCTCTTAATATATGGTAATGTTTAATATGCACACTCTAAGCCCTACAGTGTGACTGAGAACAATATACAGTACTCCAAGTATGGACGTCCAAACATTCACTGCTGTCTGTCCCGCTGTGTACTGTTTACGTTGTCTAGACAAACTATAATGGCAGCAGCAGATGGTAATGAAGGAACATTTAGAACAGAGAATGAACCTACAGGGGAAGGCTACTACCAATACCTGAAAGTTAGACCCACAGTTTATTTCACCAACCATTCTAACGCTAAGCAAACCTAACCTAAACCACCCTGACCTAGGCTAACCTAAGCTAAACTAAACAAAGCTAACTTGACATAATTCCCAATTTAAATTAACCTAACCTACCCCCCCCAAGGTAGCATTAGGTTTTTTCATCATCAAATGAACTAATCTGTGGGTGGCTAGTCTTCAGGTGATCCATAACTGATCCTGTAGAATAAAAATGATTCCAGCTCTGATACTCAAACAATGAAAGTGTGTGTAAGCGTCACCCTAACTCAGTACTCACCCTGAAGAGTACGTGAATATAAAGGACTCGTGTAAGGTTGTGTGGTGTTGTGCGAGACTGACAAAGTACTCTTATAAACACACACACACACACACACACACACACACACACACACACACACACACACACACACACACAAGATAATACATTACTCCGTTACGCTTTAAATACAACACCACACATCACTTGTAAACACGCATTTATTATCCAGATAAAACAGTCGGTTATCCTCAACCAACTCTTGATCCGAGGCTCACCGTCCCTGACACACGGTGGGGAAGAGCCAGCACTACAGCCTGACCGGAATACTTAATCTAAGGGTTTTAAGTTAGTTCCCTGTTGATGCGAGTCTACGATGAGTAAAAAAACTCGAGAAACTCTGCATTTATGTGTGATACGAATATATAATGAACTGTAGACCATCACTAATATTATAAGATTTGATGTATTTATTGGTGTATATATTTCACGTATATTGTATTTCTATGGCTATGATAATACAACGATCAACTGATGCCTGTATTGTTTTTTTTTTAAGTTTTGTTTTAGGTATTAAGGTTTATGCATTATGGTATTGGTTAAACACAGACGTTAATTCGGCGTTAAAATACACAGGTAATAGTTAAATTAATACAATGATCACCTCCGAGTGAATTAAGTTTGTAAGTATAGTGGTCTGGATATTTACTTTACATCTTTATAACTTTAATAAAGCACCAAAATTAACGCGTCACTGAGAAACCACTGACGGGTAAATGAATACAATCATCTCCTTGTCTCTGTAAATCATTGTAATAAATACAATTTCTTAATTCAACATCATGTTTTCATTAACACCCTAAACGAATATATTGAGGGATGGCTTTGGGAAACCTGCTGGTGTGGCGGGGTTCCCCCCCCCTCCCCCCACTGTTCCTATTCACTCCTGGAGGTCCTGCAAGTGCCCCTAGAACGAACCAGCACCCCTTAGGACTGGAAGCGAGAGCAGTGTCCTCCCGGCCCTGCATCCCTGGAATGTACTCAGCATGCACAAATAAAGTGAATATTGACACAGCACATATACTGTACCTTAAGTGTGTATTGTATATATCTTGCACAGTTCAAAATGAATATCTTATGTGATGTTTTGATATGACAAGAGATAAATAGAGCATTGTTGGTAAGTCAGGTTAGGTTGGGTTGGGTTGGGTTGGGTTGGGTTGATATTTACCTCTGTGTCCTTTATCCATCGACCCTACTTCTTAAATCGGACCCGGATGACCAGACCAATTAAAGAAGTCTATTTTTTTCAGTCAGTTTTACACGTTTCTTTTACAGATGCTGAAGAATGAATAGAAGGAAGAAAGGAAGATAAGGGGAACGGCGACGACGAGGAGGAGGAGGAGGAGGAGAGATGCCCAACCTCTTGAATCTTATTTTCTGTAAACATTGTTGTAACTGTCTAGTACATGTTATTTACGAGACGAATCATGAATTATACCACGATCAGTTGTAAGTAAGACCCATCATACCAGTCCCTCTTTGTAATAAGCGAGGCTGTCACTATAGCACGGTAATTCCCCCCACCCCCCCCCTGTTGCACCACAGTCAAGTCCAAGGGGTCATAAATCTATACAAATCTAACAAAAACTTTTATTATCCGAGTCGCGTAAGATATAACTCTATCCCACGTTTGGTTAAAATCCATTGCTATTTGTTCGAGTTATGGTGTTTACAATTTACCCGACGGATATATCGACGTAAGACCCCAAACATTCTTTAGCCAGGCTCTCAAGACGCTGGGGATAAAGTGTCAATTTTCTTAAGTAACAAAAGAACAATTGTTGGGCTTTAGTGAGTAATAGAGATATAGATGTTTAGAATGAAAACAAATTCAACACTTTATTATTCTTCATGTAAAGGTTTTCAGGATATACAGAACGTGACTACTTAACTATCAACCATTGAAGGAAGTGATGTTGTAAGTTACATGTGACAATACGAGGACTGTCACATTCAGGTTGTCGACAATGACTGTGAGAAACTGGTGATGACGGTAACAGTTCGAGAGTGAGACTGTCCTGTGATACATATTAGCCACTTAAAATTTTACTGTTATGTATTTCTGTTATTCAATTATCTATACTGTACTTAACGTCATAATATACACAAAAGAGGAAACCTGCCAAAACAAAGATCACGATAAAGGATTTCGAGAATTGAGATATTGTAAGTAATAATATTAACATCAATAAAGTAATAAACCCAACGGGGAGGGAGAGAGAGAGAGAGAGAGAGAGAGAGAGAGAGAGAGAGAGAGAGAGAGAGAGAGAGAGTATTGTAACCTAACCAAATCCTAAAATAAACTCAAATCGCCAAATCAAAACAAAGGAGACGCAACAACAACACATTGTCTCCAAGTATTTGATCACCGAGACCAATTGAGAACATCAACTACGTCTAGGGTACGAAAAATTTGACCCCTTGTCCAGTCCATCTGAGACACGCCAGAGATAGGTGACTGACCACACTGTGTTCACTCAACGTCACGCCGTGTTGCTGTGAGTGTCTAGTGGGAAGGATGCCGCTGGTGTATAGTAGGAGACGGTGATGAACTCGGTCAAAAAGATGTCTGGATAATAAAGTGGATATTTTTTTTGTGTTTTTGCTGTTCTAGTGATGGATGGTGTTTTAGACAATTGGTATTGTTTTGGTTGATTGGTTTCATGTTTTAAGTATAATGAACGAAATGGTTAATTTATAATGATCTCTCTCTCTCTCTCTCTCTCTCTCTCTCACTGTGTGTGTGTGTGTGTGTGTGTGTGTGACCTTTTTCTTTATATCTTTGTCCCTTTCTCACTTTTCTTCCTATTTTACTCTCGTCTTTCATTTTTTTTGCTTTCCCACCTATTCTCCCGTTTTTCTCTCTCTCTCTTTCTTTGTCACTCATTATTCTCTCTACCTTTTTTTTTCCACAGGTGAGAATCAAAGCATTAATCTGTTATCATCTCAGCCATGTTTCCTGACCCCCAAAAAGAGTGTAGTGATCTTCGGCAAGCAACTCATGGCTCCTTTATGACACGACTCTACATGTCTGGCCGGTGCTGGAATCTTGTGTATTTGATTTCATAGTCAACATTACTCTGAAAACGTGTGTGTGTGTGTGTGTGTGTGTGTGTGTGTGTGTGTGACAAAAAAAAGCACTTGAGTCGCTTTGCATCTCCTCGTAAGAATGCATAGATCACCTGAAGATTAACCACCCCATTTTATTTCACCTGATGACGTTAATCTAACCTAAGTCGAATAAGTAACGTTACGGTTTTTAATTACCAGATAAAATAAGATGGTGGGATTGGGATGGCTAAACATGACCACATCCAGTCAACCTGCTCGTGTATGGTGCAAGATGTAAAAAAAAAAGTGACCAAGTGTTTATTATTATCTAAGTTAACATATCCTAGAAGATAAAATCACACTGGGACAAAACATCCATCACCGGGGTCAGGAAAAGTGGACACTGGTAGGGATCAAGATGAACATGTGATGATTGAACGAATAAAATAGTTAAGTCACTAAATACAGTATTATGTTATTTGGTACTATAGTCAACAAGTGTTAGTGATGAACGCTTGAGGTGTGAGTGTGTGTTAGGTGTGGTGGTGAAGGTGAGAGAAAGGGGGTCAACTCTTAGTAGAATGAATATTGACAAAACTTTCCATAATTATTGATATTTGTGATTATAGTCATCAGCAGGAGGTGTACCTGTGAGCGTCTGCGTTACTCCCCACCTGTATATAATGTCCTCACACGCCGGGTTCCTATTCTGAACTTTTAACAGCCCAGGTCTTGATCTTCTTTCCGGATTGTTGTATAATGTTAAACGCTTTGGTTAGCTCAGACAGTACTAGGCAGCTCTCGGCGTTACACTGATAGGGAAGGTGACGCTGATTTGACAGGAATACCCAATAGACGTTTCTTGGGATAATATTGAAGGTTGTTTTAGGCTAAAATTAGAAAATTCCGTGAGGTAGGAAGGAGGTAGAGACAATAATAAAGGAGAGAGATAAAGTTAGGGCGGAGCTATGGGAGGTAGAGGTCGTTCACACCTCACTCTGGTGAAGGACCAACCCACCACCGACCCCTCTACAGCCCACCACCGACCCCTCTGCAGCCCACCACCGACAGCCCACCACCGACCCGGGCCCACCACCGCCCACCACCGACCCCTCTACAGCCCACCACCGACCCCTCTACAGCCCACCACCGACCCCTCTACAGCCCACCACCGACCCACCTGCATAACTTGTGGGTCACGTAATGATCAGCCGCCCGAGTTTATTCCACATGATGATTTAAACATCCTAATGCACCATCACTGATTGTTACTCTACCTGTCTATATCTCTTTATTTCATCTTTATATATCTCTCCTTCCTCCCTTTCTCTCTCTCCCTCTTTTCCTCCGTCACACTCTCTTCCTACCTTCTTCTCTTCTCCTCTACCCTTCTCTCCCTCCCTCCGCCCTTATTCCTCGCTACTGGAAGATTCTCAGGATTACCTCGTGAGTCGTGGTGGGTCGTCCCGCAGTATATTGGTCACGACCTAAGAGCCCAAATGGTCTTCATGAAACATACTTTGATTCTCTTTCTGCTCCCGCCTAGGAAACTTTAATATATTACCGCTCCTTCTTCAGCCACTTCTGCGGTACTTATGGCGAATAATTTCCTTCAGGTCGTGATGGTTTAATATAGCGATAGCAGAGGGGGTGGCAGCGGTCGGTTGGGTTAGGTGCAGGAAGTGTGGAGGAGATGAGGTGGATGAAGAGGGTGGGAGGAGGGAGGAGATGGATACAAGAGGGTGGGGGGAACGGTGGGTGCAGGGGGTGGGAGTAGACGAGGAGGGTGTAGGGAGCGGGGGGTTGGGGGGCGGGGGTGGGTATGTAAGAGCAGGATAGTAGAGAGACTTTCAGGAACAGTTAACAGGGCGGAGCCAAGGGTCTTACGATCGATATTCACTGGTGTTGCTGAGGGCTGACAGGGTGTAAAGATTGCTGGGGCTCTCAGTAAGGTGTAGGAGCAAATTAGGTCTCAAGTGGTAGCTGGACTGTAAAAAGACAATCAGTGGCAGGATAGCAAGGGGCTCTCATGGTCGGGCGTAACGAGGAAAGAAGTGGCTCTCAGAATCGGTCGTAAGAGGTCTCAGGGACGGTAAAGGGTGATGGTAAGGAACCACAGACAGTCGCCTAACCTCAAGTCAGTCACGACCTCTGGCGCCGGAGCCACGCTGGCGCTTGATGGCCTAATGAGATGCTGGGTCAACCTCGCGCCCGCTAATTACTCAATATTCAACCCCGTAATCATCCCCTAGCCTTTCTGAGCATAAATGCTTTCCTTCGGCAGTTATACAACGAAGGAAAAAATAATATAATTAGGTTGCCTGATTTACAGATAAATATAAACGCTCGTGTGTGGATAAATGACCAACGTGATCATTACTTCACTTGAGGGTGGACAGGGAGGCAATATGTTGTTTTGGTAGCGGACACCAGCGTCAGGGAGGGGTGGGGGGAGTAAACAGTCATTATAAACCGCTCGCCAGGTACAGTAAAGGTAGGTATGATGGTGAATTATCTCATAACCCATAATCGCTGCTTAATTAGACGTCAAGATTCCAGTGTGGGAGGTTACGCTTATTGATATATTGTGATGTATGCAATTATGTCCTATGTAAATTTTTTCTACCAGGTGGAGGGTAAGACGCATGAAGACCTTGCAGTGTCATGGCGGGTAAGGATTTGTACTGGGCTAAATGTGTTCCAAGAATGATAATTTTCTCGAGATTAACAGACAATGTCTTACTAAATTCTGTTGTGTAAAGATTATGAATAGGTGGAAATAAGTGTAGATGAAGAGAAAAAATAGAATGAGTAAAAAAAAAATTAATTGAAAGACTACTTGTACATATAAATTTTTGAATTAAAGAGAAATGCGGATGATGTAAATTTATAAGCAGACACGTGTTTAATTAAGAAAAAAAATGCTTAGACATAAATACCTTTACACAATCTACTCCACATGCAGGTAATAAAATAAATGATTCGGCCCATATTTTGTCCGGCTCTCTAAAGGGCTGATATGATTTCTATGTTAATCGATACACATATTGCCCAGGCTGCTGTGTACAATACTCTGAGGTCGATATCCTCGTCAACGTGGGTCAAATTATCAGGTGAAATTCTGAAGCAAAATTCAAAAGCAAAATTCGTAGGTGAAATTCTTAAGTGAAATTCTTAGGTATTCGACAAAAATTTATTATAGATCGAGGTGTTAGGTTAGGTTAGGTCAGGTCAGGTACTTAGGGGGTCGTCATAAAGAATTAACAACCATGGCGTCTTAGATAATTAAACCTCTCGTGTTAAAACAGCATCATTAGAGTGTATATCGAGGCGTCATCACAATAAAACATTAAATAAACCTTCAAGAATTTTACCTTTAAGAGATAATAGCCCAAAGAAGAAATATATATTCGGTAGATATTTCTTAGAACAATAAAATTTTAAGAATGGATGAGAAAGACGAAGGAGTGAGAGGCTATTTTTTCATTTTCTTTTTCCACACTTGAGTACGGTACCTTCATTGACCACCCTGTGTGTCCCCTAGAGAGAGATAGTGTTAGAGGTATTAATTTAATTATCAATCAATTATCAGACACTCCATTCACGTTTACATAAACTGGATAGCAATATAATTTAATCCTGAAATATCACTGAGTGTTCATATAAACACTCACTAAAGACAACAGACAAAGAGAAGGAATATCGGTTGGTTGCGGCTCGACTCCCTGCCAACGATGACGGTACTCAGCTGATAAACGTATCTCATTTACTGGTACTTAAACACAACGAGGATTAAAAGGGTCTTTCAATGGGACCACTGGCGTCTATAAAAAAGCTCTTTTAGAATTCAAGTGGTTGGTTCACTGCTTTTTCTACGCCTGTATAGGATTCCTAGCAAGCGTTGTTGCCTAGAAACATGGTCCACACCTTCACAATCTCGTTAAGTTGGATGTCTGGCAATAACTTTACACATCAATGTTATTCATTGTTTTTCTTAATAACTTCAAATTAGTCATCAATTTTAGTTAATTTACATTCTAACACTGAAAACAAAAACGTAGATTAGATCCTTCAGCATCACGCGACATGTATAGGAAACACAGGTGAGAGTGTAGTATTATCCTGAAACCATAACTATACTCTAAGGTGTCATGAGCTGAAGGTCGCAACATCTTACAATGCCATTATATTTTGCAACTTTGTACTCCATTGAATACTGTACGTTATCCCTGTATAGTTTATCCACACAAAATATCTCTGTTCATCTCTAACACAGCATAAACCTCTACAGGAGATCTCGGGGCACGACCCATGAAGTCTCTGAAGACCGGCGGGTTCAGGAGGACTCGAACCAGAGGAACGCGATAACTAAATAGCTAACGCTGTTGGTGGCCATGTAACCTGGGAGAGGAATTCTAAGCTGGAGGAAAACTGGGATGAAATATCAGCAGAAGATGGCAATTATCTGTGAATCTGACCTTTTTATGAAGCTCCCGGAATGGCATCTCACGGCTGCTGCTTTGCTTTTCTGCGACATCAAACGAAGAATAAATATTATCATTAGCTGAGGTTTGTAGCGTAATAGGATTTTAAGACCTAGGGTACTGTGTGAGTGGGGGCAGATACTCGGTGTAATGAGTAAGATAATTCAGTATTTGTAAGGGCTAAATGTTAGACACATTGTCCGTACATCAAATGGGTCCCAGTAATATGTCGATATATCATTTCAGAATTGGAGGCCATTAGAACTGGACCCTAAAGTTAATATCTAACTGAAATAGGTTAAGGTTCACCCATTTGAATATTCACAAATGGCTCGACCAAAAGCTTTTTAAGACGTCTTGTTTAGCACGTTGGAAGATATAGTCTCCTGATAATGTTTTGGAACACGTGCACCCTCAAAGACCTCTTCCCCTTCCCTCTACTGGCTTTCGTAACCTTTACTTAGAGAAAACAGTTATAAATGTTTACTCGAGTGACACTTCATACCCCACAGACAATTGTTCCTTTGGTTTAAGTTTAGTGTGAGCAGGGCAACAGAACGCCCAGGGGAAGTATAATCATTGATGGAAAAATAATCACGACCAGGGATGATCAGACGATGATTCCGTTCCTGAAGGCGTGGGAGGAGGAGGAGGAGGAGGAGGAGGAGGAAAATCAGAGTCAAGAGGAAAAAGTAACAGATGTGACAAGAGCTTAAATTAACCGTTAAGTTAAGAGTGTAAGAGAAAAACAATACCTGGAATAATTAACTTCCTCCTGTTGTCAGTATTGTAAATGAGGGAAAGTTGAGTGTGTTAGTATCAGGAGGTCGGTTACATCTCCCTCCTGTCTCTGGCCTCGAAGTCATTTATTTCCCTTCGAGGTTCAGGAATGTGCGGCAAGGGACTCGATACCAGATCGCTGTGGATTGTGGCTTGGCCGGAGAGTAGAGTCACGACACTTACTCTAGATCAACTTGTGTCATTTGCCGCGTTGGTAAGATGCTACTCAACACGTTACCTCACCATCTTATCCCTTCTGTCATACCAACGTCCATATTCCGGTGTTTTTCGCCAGATAAGTTTAAAACAGCTCATAAAAAGGAGTCATGTCATTTATACCATTCTTTAAATTCAACCTCATAAGCAAAAATAAAATAACATGATGCAACGTTCTGCCCGTTTCATATCTCGACCACCAGTTTGGTTAAAGGTGCTTACGTGGCTGTTATGCTGGAGGTAAACTACTTAAAACAACTTGAGGAACTCCAAATTGGGGGAAAAACCTGGAGAGCATTAATGACTCCAAATTTAAGGTTAATTGCCAGGTGATAAACTTTTTTTTTATATGGAGCTCCCTCGACCCTCTTCCCCACAGTTACTGCTGCGCTTATCAACAGTGATCATCCCACAAGAACAGCCATTGTGTATTCAACAATGTCTAAAATGTCTAAACTGCGTAACGAGAAGTAGACTGACGGGGTAGACAAAGCAAACCTTTACACCAGAACGAGACTGGTTAATACACACTAGTCGCAGGGCAGACCAAAGCTTGTACGGTGGAAGGAACTGTACATTAACCAGTTGACAGTAATATAGACTAATATAACCTGAATAAAATAACACTGTACCATGAACAAAGATGATTTAACTAACATAAGGTCTTTAATTCCTCTAATTGACTTAAAATAGACTATCAATTTTAAAATGAAGTTACGATTCTATTCATTTTCCTGGTATAATCCTAAATGTCACGGATATTTACACTTTATTCATTTGTATTTTTTAATTAAATAAAATTTTCTTATATTTTGGGTAATAATTTAGACGTTTTAATACCAGGGTAATGAGACCTGAACCTAAAGTCGTTTCTAGTTTAACCTCTCCCTCTCTCTCTCTCTCTCTCTCTCTCTCTCTCTCTCTCTCTCTCCACCATGATTGACAGGTGTGATAAGAACCAAACACCTTTCGTCGCTTGATTATCTTTCGGGGCAGCGGTGACGGGTGTTCAAGTCTCGCCGGTATATAACAGCTGGAGTCACACAACCTCTCACCTGCCTTGATAGTTTTAATGGTTGTGATCATTCTACCCACTTTTTTGACTGATATATGTGTGTCCAGTTTAATGATCTCACACATACACACCAAAGAGCAGTAATTAGATGGCAGTGTCTTAGATCCAACAGAAAAAGTAACAAAAAATGGATCGTGTGGACTATAAACTCACGCGTACTACTAACGCCTACCTCGGCCTTCAGTGATCGCCGCCTTATAGAGTGAGGGTCGGGTCCCAGCCGATGACAACGTAAGATTTTCGTTTTGAAGGAATTATGTAGTCATTAATTTTCAGCCCACAATATCTTTTCCTCCACGACATTTTGAGTATGAGACAATAAATATATTTTCTTTGGAGATTATTTATCTTGTGTTGTTTGAAGACTTATGTGTTTGCGACTGAGTAAGCTTATCTTTGAACACATCTGTTTACAAGTGAGGAATATTCCTTAAAAATAACTTTATCAAGAGAAGAGTTTATTCCTTGTCTTATATGATGCTGAAAATCAGGTTTCTTAGCCCTTTGAGGACACTGGAGCAATCCTTTAAGGACGAGAGATTAACCTTTGGTGATGAGTTTAACCCTTCGAGGACGATGGTCTAATCCTGGCGTCCTCATAGGATAAATAGTTTTAATAATCTGATTATAAACAGATAATTAAATAAAATAAAACTACTAATGTAATATAATAAATAATGATAAATTAAAAATGAAATGCAAGAGAAAAGAAGGCAGGTTAATATGTTGAAGCTTAAAACTACAACTACTGCCAGACAGATATTAAAGAGTAACATTAACACAGTGATATGGAAGAAAAACTTATCTCTGTCGCATTCAAAGACGCTGTTCTAACGACACTTAAAAGGATAATACCCAAATGTTCAGCTAGCTTTGGCGTTTCACTGTGACGAAGTTATTGGGGTGACAAACACTAATTAGATGGTTTAATTTTCACCTTTCAAACAAAAAAAAATACAAACCGATGATGTATTTGACTAAAATCTAAGTAGTTGGTGTTAATTAAGCGTTATCTGTCATTTATTACTGCCTGTATTAGCATAATTATTGTGATTTGGTTTGTCCTTGGCATTTGAAGTCAAGTAAGCCGTTCAGCTGTCATACTCATTGATGTACAGTCGCCCACAGATCCACATGTTACAGTGGTTGGCGGGTCATGTGATGTGGCAGCTCTGTGTTTGTTTACATTATAGGAAAACTCCCGGAATGGCCCCAAGGAACCTCACAATAGTAGTCAGACTAAGGATGCTAAATATTCATTCCACCTTCATTTCAGAATGCAAGTTTTCTTTTATAGCAATTGTTTTAATACAGGTTCCAGAGTAGAATGTCATTGGATCCTATCTGCTATCTAGACGCTGGTGGTATGGAGGGTATGGTGATGCAAGGAGAGGGAGGGCTAGAGGGTTCTTTTCGTCCCATCTCCCTCCCCCCCCCAACCCCCACCCACCCACCCACCCACACACAAAAGAAGGAAACATCCACCGAGTTAAATGCACCATGGTTGTTACAGTACTAAATTTATTAACTGTTGGAAAATTAAAACTGTGTGTGTGTGTGTGTGTGTGTGTGTGTGTCTCCGTGATGAGGGTGTGTGTGTGTGTGGTGTGTGTGTCCCCGTAAGGTTGTACTGTATATAAATAGTTTTTCCTCAGTTTCATAAAGTATTCACATTATTCAGATGAGCATTATGTGTGGCCGACCTATCATCTGAAAATGATTTACGAGTCATTGATTATTATAAAAACAAGATTTGAAAGGTAAATATGAATGGAAACCTTAAATGATGTATAACTGTTTTAAGCTTTATCTATCAGGGGTAACAGGTGGTGGAGTGTTGACGAGGTCCTTGTAATCTTACGGTCACCGGATCAAATAGAATTAAGTGTCCCTAATTTTAAGAATTAAATTTATTCGAGTTAGAAACTTTGAAAGCTTATTTTGTTAAATATTACATTGGATTTTGTAATAAATTCAGCCTATTGTTGTCTTAGGATTCAGTAATATATATATATACCCAGTTCTTATAAGTAAACCGTGGATTATTATTATTATTATTATTATTATTATTGGAGCACATATATCAAGGAAGAACCATTATGTCTAAGAGGAATTAATTGTGTGACGCAGAGATGGGGAAGGACCGGTGTCTTTCGGGTGGGTGGTGGGTGACCATCTGGACGGAAAACTTAAAATAGTTTCTTAGACGTTTTTGAAGAACTAAACGACAGACTGACTTTGTTTACTATATAACTATATTGTGCTCAGTGTATTACCAATTTATAATTTTGTTTTTGTTTTATGGGAAATACTGGTGGTAAAAATGACGTATGTAGCTTCAAGGATGCAGTTAATAACCTAACCTAACCTAACCTAACATAACCTAACCTAACCTAACCTAACTTACCATTACCCGCACAACCTGACACATCAGTCACCACAGTTCGCCGTAATATTTTCCCCCGGGATAATTAAGTTCAACTGTGTATATTTAACTTGTCTTATCCTCGCTCTTCCCTACACTCTATATCACCTATGATATTATACATATACTTACATAACTGACGTAAAAATATAAACACAGTACTAAATAACAGGTTAATTAGCCATAAATATGTTGTATGGAACATAAATACTGTACAACTTCCAAAATGACCCTCGTGTAATCCGTCACCCCGGCTTGACATAATGTAACTCTGTCAGGATTCAGGTCGAGGCTCACCCCTATAGATCAAGATGACCTTCTTCCTTGACAACAGGGTGTACTACAACTCAGAATCATTCCGCTGCTTTGTCCAGGAGAACCTACGATTCACCGAGAACGTTGATGACCGGGTTGTCCGGGGTGAATTAATTCAGACCTGGGCCAAGTACTGCAAGGAGCGCGATTTGCCATTCGCCAGCTCGGTGAACAGTGGAGCCCATCTTTGTTGGCACGGAGTCTCTGTTAAGCGCCTGGGAACCCGCTTTGGACAGCAATACAGTTACTGTGGCCTGGTGTGGGTTGACCCAACAGAGTTTACCAAGTACTCCCCCGTGTACAAGAAGATGAAACCAGTTGATGACAACCATAAGCTGCCAAAGGTGACCAAGCCCAGGGCTAAGATCCGTCTCTCAGCCGTTGTGCCCAAACCACCACCACCAGTTGAAATAATAATTCGTCCAGTAAGATATCGACGATCCTGGTGAACGTCTCCCCACCCCAAAAAAAAATAATCGTCGCAAGATTCTAATATGTATTTACTAACACCATGTTACATTAGTAATACTGATTATACTAGATATTTATCTTTTCATTAACATATGTAAAAAGTAAATGTATTTGATTAAGAATTTACGTTTTATAATTACCAGTCGTTTATCTTATCATTACCCCTTTCTTCTTCTTCTTCTTTTCATTATTATTATCATCTTTATTATTGCAAAAGACTCCTCGTGTAAGGAGTGCAATCAACAGAAAGCACAATTATGACCCATGTAGCAAATCAAAAAATACAAGGAAACAATTAAGGGGAACCTGAGAGATGTGAAGGAAGGAAGGACACCCCTTACTATGACCACCAACAAGAAACACCTCCCTCAGCAGTTGCACGAGCCCCTCCTGGATAATAACTACTCACTCCACCTTCAGGCAGTGTACCGCTACGTGATTACAACTCTGAAAATATTTTGTAAAGTAACGAAAAAAAAAAATAGGCAGATATATAGATGTTAGACAAATGAACAGATATATACTGTAGATACTGTACATAAATTAGTCTAAGAAAGATATTGAGAGTGATATGAGTGTTATTGTGAGGCGCTCTGAAAGAATAATAACTCACGGAGGAAATATATCAGAAAAAAGTAACCAATTTGTCACGTAAGAAATCTGTAATGAGAGTGTTTGCGTTTATGGTGTCGTGTGGCCTTCCATCTCTTCTCGGGACGACAGATTTTTAAATGAATTCTTTCAACCAAATGTCTGCCTCCCTCTTGACCTCTACCCTCAATTTCACTTGTAATTTTTTCTACTATTATTCTCTCACCTCTGAAGATAAGGCATTGATTAATTATCTTAATTTTCTTTATATATAAATAAAATAACATTTCTATCGTTGCTTCATCCTATATCCATATCAATATATAATTTTCCTATATTCAAATCCAAATATTATTTTCGTACATTTATGTCAATATATTATTTTCCTATATCCTTAATTAATACATTTTCATCGATATAGATCAGTAATATAATGAATTCCCATGATAAACACGTCGTTCCCTTAAGTAATTCTCTAATTCACCTTTATATTATAACAGGTGAACCGACAACCTCTACGGCTTTATTCGGGAAATTTGCATGGCGGTACAGACACAGCGCGAGCTAAGAGTCCGCATACTCTTTATTAATAGAATCTTGAGATCACGAACCGAATGCAAATATCTATCCCGGGCGGACAGACTGACACACACCTGTATAATTACTTGGTTATAGACAATACTTACGACTGAGGTTAATCACACTCTTGATACTCGATAGGAAAAATACGTAATGGTTTATGGAATAATTATGTAAATGTAAATGGTAAGGCTTAAATTACGGGCGAGAAAAAATACGTCTGATGATAATGGTGATAGGCGTGGAAGTGAAAAACAAAGAAAAATACAAGACTTGCTAATAACCCCAGAAATCATATTGTGACTTCTACACTTATGCCAATTATATAATTTGCATCATCAATAAGGTGGAAATTACATAAAGTTTTCAGCGCTGGTACTACCTCATTCAAGACTACCAATTTTCTCCTCGCCGCCCATTCACTCTTCATCCTAAATTGAGTTAGTTCTTATCCTACAGGTGTAATAACAGGGGCGACGCGGTAGTAATGTTATTGGTGAACATATATGTTAAAATATATCGTATCTTCGGTGAAGTAACTGAAACTAAGAGGAAAAACAAGGAGAAAAACTCGACAAATTATTCCGTTCACCTTCGTGCCTCGCATGTACCAGGCTGTTCTTACTACCACCATGGGTTTATATATATATATATATATATATATATATATATATATATATATATATATATATATATATATATATATATATATATATATATATATATATAATGTGTGTGGGTGTGTTTCCAGAACTAAGTATATACAAACTAGTAAAAGGATGAAATCTGCTGACTAAAAAACAAACGACCTGAATTTATACTATAAAGACAGTCACTGATGTGATAAACTTAAGACACTCAAAATACATATTCATAAAGATAAACAAAAGAAGCATATACACAGGCAATAGGATCAAATGGGTTACAGTCAACAGGTAGGTCAGTAATGCTGCTATAGGCCCTACACACAATAAGCGAAAATCAATGAGCTAAATGAACATCTCCAAGGCATAGTGAGGCAGGCATCTCCCAGGACGTTTTAGTGTGTCTGCGTCATCAAAAGCCCCCCACACACACAAATAACACCACTTTGCCCCCTGTAAGACTGGGCGCTGTTGCCGGTGAATGTAGTTGGGTACACATAAGGTGTCCGTCTCGCTCCCCATCTTGCTTGCCTCGCAGTTTAGTAAATCAGAAGCAATCTCTCCAGAGAGCGCCACATCTGTGTTCTTAAATGATGGCACTTTAGCCAGGAGCCAGGTATGAGAGAATCCATACAAGATGATTTTAATCAGAGGAAAGACCACGGAGTGGCTGTACCTCTCTGCTTCAAGCCCTCGAAATAAGAAGTCTTCTCCTACACTCTCGTCGTTTGGTAAGAGAATGTTCGTGTCGGGAGCCCAAATTATCAAAGATGCATAACAGAAAACCATGTCCGCCCTGTAGTGCAACAACCCGATATTCAGTAATTTAAGACAAACAACAGAACACGAACTTTCAGAAGGTAACTCGTGAGGCGGATGAACAACACCGGGAACCATCATCACTCTCTTATTCACTTCAGGGACTAAAGTATCCACGCAGCCTAAAAAATAACAGCGTCTGGATCCTTATCTTTGTCCGCAGCGATTAATGAGTTGGTCCAAAAAATTATCTCACAGTTTCCAACAAATTTAACTGAAGTGCTTATTTAAATACAGGGAAGAATGTAATATATTACCTGGGTTAAGTTAGCCAAGGTTAGGACTTTTTCTTCGCCAAATAAAGAGGAAATATATTCTAAAATATTCGAGTGGCAAATATTACATAAATCTTGCGTTCTCCAGACTCCACGGTACCAGCCTCGAGGAACACAGACAGACGTACGTGCCCGGGCGCGATGGGAAGCAGCCCTGAACACTGCCCATCCTCTCAGCATCAGAGACAATATTCCATGATACTCGGTGTACTAAATTTCACTTTATATTTCCTCAAAATAATAAACAACGAGTGAGTAAATTTTTTTGTCTCGGTAGTATATGACGTCACACAACATTAAACCCGACACGCCGCGGGAGGTGGCAGAAGGTGTCAACACACAGTACAGTACAGGGTGACGTATGTACCACTAGGGTTTACATAACGTGATGTGGTCCAGGTATAATGGCGCATCTTGACACCTGGACTGAATGTTTGCAACAATAAGACAAATTATTTTTCAATGAATACTTTATATGCTGTTGTTGTTGTAATTACAAGATAATATACATGTAACATTCTATAAGAGAAGACCGTAATGGATATAATAATAATACCCTTAATAATAAACACAACAACAATGGGGATAACAATAACAAAAAACAAAAGGAAACTATCAATAATAATAATAATTACAATAATTGTTTAGAGGACAATATAAAAATATTAACAAAAACCACAATAATAATTTCTCAACGGCAAGACGTAAGAAATAAATAAACAAACACGGAAATAGAAAAAAATAAATAAGTATTTAGACCAAGGACTCACAACACTATGTGAACGTAGACAAACACAGACAGGCAAAAACTCACATAATCACCTGATAATACCTGATCCTTACAACACCTGTATTAGGGCTTAAGATATGTCTGTTCATTATCATAAACTGACGCTGATAACAGCGTCAGTCCGGCAGAAGATAAAGTTGCATGGATTTTGATATGTTTAATTTTAGTGATTTTCTCCGTGAAGGTGTTGACCAACAGGTGTTCAACAGTTTAATTTGTCTTAATAACCCGAGGTAGTGTCCTCCACACACCCCTCATTTTAGCTCACTCATCAGTATGAAGTGCAAAAGATTAATACAAACATTATTAACAACAAATTGGTCAATGAGACACTGTTGTTGTTTTTATTGATATAAATGAACAAGTTATTTGAAAATATATACTTACATCAATAAGTTATCCACATAGATTCATGTTCGAAAATGAAAAATTACCTTATATATATACTCCCCTGTGTTGCCGTCTATCAATAACCAGTTCCTCATTCTCCAGGCATCTGCTTCTCGTCTTCACAACATCTGGGGCTCGTCAAGGTGTGGGAGGGAACGGTGCCGAGTGTACACAGTGAAGCGAGACACAGCATCTGGTGAACGAGGGTGTGGGGAGACTGACCAGGAATGCAGGAAGTAGGGGAATATTTACGCTCGTATTTTTGGATGTTGTGAACCAAGGATATGTGACAATTATATCGAGTTATTTTGGTAGTTCGCTAAATCCTTCCTCAAATAATTATCTCTTTAATTTTCTCTTACCAAAGACCTCTTAACTATTCCCTAATAAAGATTGATATAATTTTCCATTTCTGTAACTCTTTATAAGTTTCTGCTTTTCATATATTCAATATTCCCTTCGTCACCTGTTCTCCCATCTAAAAATATGAGGTGTGTGTGTGTGTGTGTGTGTGTGTGTGTGTGTGTGTGTGTGTGTGTGTGTGTGTGTGTGTGTGTGGGCGTTTATATACGTACAACAGTGTGTATACATATGGGTGTGTCTTGTAATGTTTGCGTAATATATACAGTATATTCTCATGATCAACATGGGGTACATCTGTGTCTATGTCTGACTATGTCTAATGTCTCTACATTAATTACCGCAGTTGTTCCGCATTTGTTCTTCTACTTAAGATGTTCATACTATATTTTCTACAGATATAAATCTCTCTGTCTATTACAATCGTAAGGTTACTATTATCCCCAGCTTTAAGGGGATAATGATGTAAAGTACTGCACCACATTCTGACAACACTGAAAACAAAAAAGAATTGTAATACGACCATTAAACAAGAAGCTTTACAACCTGTGGTAACACCAAGTGATCTTATCATAAAACACCTTATATGGTTTTCCTTTTACCACTACAGGTTGCAGGTTCTGATAAACGTCAATTTGATACAATCTAATTTACTACAGTGAAGGTGATGTGAGAGAAAGTACAGTACAGGTTGAGGCAATATTTCCTATACACTTGCATCATTTAAAAGTTCGATAAGGACTTAGCAAGGTCGCACGACACTACACGATCACTGATAACCTGACACTCGTGCCCAGTACATTTCTCCGTCAGTCTGGCTGTCTGTCTCTCTGTGTCTGTCTGTTACTTATATATGATATACAGTATATCTACTATTAAGAGGATTTAGGGATTGTTAAGAGCTTCTTACGTACACAGAAAGTCTAGAAGGTTGGATAGGCAGCTTTGTATTTAACTTAAGGTTCATCTAAAATAAGATAATTGCCCTACGGGAGATGGAGACTAGCAGAAGGGGTTTGTACATGCTTAAGAGGTTGTCTTAAGGTAATTTAATGTACAGGTCTGTTTAGGAACTTTAGTACCTACTTTCAGCGATACAAAATGCACCAATCCTTCCCTGAAATTCTCTTAAATTATGTGGTCCTGTCGCCTCCCACTGGGCCTCCCACTGAGTTTCCTGCAACTGTATTTAAGATAAATTGAAACCTCTTTATAACGGATCTTCTCTCCATCTAACAGGCACTAATATAACGGATCATTAATAGTTCTTTATATAGGGGTTTCACTACCATTAAACCCACAATTCCAAATAACCAACCTCCCCCCCCACCAACCCCTCCCCCCCCCCATCCCCCAACCAACACCTCCTCACATTAAGATCAAAATCCACCACCTTAACCTATTGTTCTCCTAATCTTGATTCCCTCTTACGTTTTTCTTCATTGTATTTTGTCTTAAGTTCCCTTTCTCTTTATTCTTGAGATTTCCGGGGCTTGGAATTGTCACGCCACGAGGGATGAAAAGTGAAGGTAAAGACATAGTTCTTGTTTATACGAGATTAAATGTAATACTAACACACAGGGGATAATTGTCTTAAGGGAGCTATTACATTTAAGGGAGCTATTACATTTAAGGGAGCTATTACATTTAAGGGAGATACACCATTTAAGGGAGTCATTAGGGTTAAGGGAGTAGATACATTTTAAGAATTTGTTATTCCCCTCATCCGTTGTGTTCTGCCTGTCCCCCGTCCAGTACCATAAGACAGAATTGGTGGATTGTAGTGAATTTTAATGTGTATAAATACGAATGTGAATAAGTGAGCTGAAGTACCCTTTGAGGACGATGATTTACCCCTTGAGGACGATGATTACCCTTTAAGGACGATGATTACTCTTTGAGGACGATCATTTACCCCATGAGGACATGAATTTACCACTTGAAGACGATGATTACCCTTTAAGGACGATGATTTACCCCTTGAAAACGATGATTACCATTTGAGGACGATGATTTACCCCTTGAGGACGATGATTAACCCCTTGAGGATGATGATTTACCTCATGAGGACGATGAATTTACTCATTGAGGATGATGATTTACCCCTTGAGGACGATGAATTTACCCCTTGAGGACGATAACTTTACCCCTTGAGGACGATGATTTACCCCTTGAGGACGATGACTTACCCCTAGATAACGATGAACTTAAGCTCCTTGAGACTAACAAGTTACCAATTCTTGTTCATCAGACTCGTGGCTGCTACCTGACTTAGAAAAATTTGGGTGACATAAATTATCTAGTTTCTATATTATATTTTACGAGTCTTTCATACAAAAAAATATATTAATCTACTAAGCCATCAATTAGTATGCCCACAGGTGAATCAATTTCTTAACACGCAAAGCTTAAATATAGAGATTTATCTTACCAACTCACCTGTGAATTATATTTTTGACAAGTATTATAATTAAAGTGATATCATGCGTCACAACACGACTGGTATAATTTTCTTTCTTCATCATACTTCCAAGAATAGCGAGATTATACAAACCCTCAGGGAAACCTCTGGAGAATTATAGATGATACTCAACCCTTTTAAAACTCTGGATTATTATATTTCTTTTAAATGTATAAGGTGTCTGAACTTTCGCCATCGTCCTCAATGGGGTAAGTCATCGTCTTCAAGGAGCTAAGTCATCGTCCTCAAGACAAAGACGCTAGACTCTTAAGCAGCCAATTATAGGCACAACTCAATACAACGAATTAATGGTTTCTAGGAGGAAAATAATTTTGTCTTTACTATTATCATCTTGAAATCATTAAGACAACTTAGCTAACATTATATACTCATTATTTCCATTACTATCTATTGTAAAAAAAATACTGTAGTATATATACCTAATTCACCCTAACACATAGGCGACTCAGTATAACACACACACACACACACACACACACACACACACACACACACACACACACACACACACACAACAATTAAAACAAGCAGTGAAACTTTGATCAAATGTTTTGCATCTCCTAAATAGCGAAAACATTTTTATCATTCAAATTTTATGTAACTTAGTGGATATTTTAGTTATCTATATTTCGGGTAACTTTAAATATTTTCAAAACAGTGATAATGAAACCGGTACTTACTAAAAAATAACAAATAGTAATAATAATAATAATAATAATAATAATAATAATAATAATAATAATAATACATAACAAATTGAAATTAAAGTTGAACTCATACAAAATAAATGAAATAAAATGTAAATAAAATACACATCAACCTTCACAAAGTTGAGGTCATCACGGCATTGTTTCCACCATTGTGAAAGCTGGTGAAGGAGGGAGGCGGCACCTCACTCAATGGTCATATCCCACAAAAATTTGGATCGTGAGCTTGGCCGGGCGAGATTGAGATCAGGCGCTCCATTTCTGAGATAAGGAGACTCGGGGAGGGTCAAGGTGACTGAGGGGGACTTTCCTTTTGATAATATCACTTGGATATTTATTTTGGAAACTTGTGTGGCAGAATTCCGGTCCATGGGAGTTCTCGTCGTCGCAGTTATTATTATTAATATTTTGGGTTGCGTTTACAGCTCCATACACGCCTATAGTAACCCGGCTGGTGGACGTTTACGCAAGTAAGGGTGTTTTTTTTTCCAACGAGGTTTAACGACAACACGAACGACAGAAACTCCTTTTAGTTATCAAGCCAACATCAGGGGAATATTTCATAGTTTCGACATAAACACGAACTTAGAAATGTTGTAATATTTTGTCTGGACACTAATGAACGGTCTATGTTTACTGATGTGGCTCATTTTCACTTCGCCTTTTACCGTTGAAACTGATATTTTCCGCGCTTGATTTTATCTGCCGTTCGCATCACCTTGTTCAGCCAAACAGATCCTTGTACTGAAATGCAGGGCGGACCAGTGACAGTGACAAACGGCAGTATAATAACACGAGAAGGATGTTTATTAAGGACGAACGATTTTGGTGGACCGAGTTCTTTGTTCTTCTCTACTATTTATGAACAGGATGCAATATTTATCACATAATTAGACTGGCCATGATTTGGGTATAAGCTGCGTCAGTGCGGGAGGAGGGGCGGGACTGGGTGGCGGGGTCGAGGCAGCACAGACTAGGGGAAAAAGTTCTCTCGGTGAGTAAGTCAGTTAATGAAGCAAGATACGCATTCATAGAGCTGGGTGACAGTCCTAACTACCAGATACACTACACTTTTATTGGGATTTTAATCTATTACCGACAATTTGAGGAAACATTCTCTGATTAAATTTTTTTCGGAGTTCTTACATTAGTTATCAGTTTTTGTGTATACAGAGAGATATCTAGGTAACAAAATAGACGAAGAAGCAGAAAGGTCTTTAATACCTGACTACGTTACTTTACTATATTATTATATTTAGCTGTCAAAGAACATGCTCTGAGTTTCACTGCTACAGCCTTATATTGTCTCAGCGGCAGTGAAAACACAGACTGTTGAATACAAGACCTAGTGAATCACGGGAATGTTAGGCATCACGGCTTATTTCACCTGATGATTAAACTACATAACACTAATCTAAGCTAAGGTAAGCTAACCAAATCTAACCTAACCCAACCTAACCTAATACCCCACGTACTGCAATTTAGTATTAGGGTGTTTAATGATCAGGTGAAATATGAGACGGCGCCTTATCTTCATGGGATCACAATTCGGTACATAAGAAGGATGTGTGGCCAAGAATTGCACATCTCTAATTGTAAAGTTAGGTTACTGGGGGCGTGAACCAGCGAACCATAGGACAAAAGACAAGCGCGCACACACACACACACACACACACACACACACACACACACACACACACACTCCACAAAATCATATAAACTGTTATATCTCTTCCAAGTATCTTATCCGGCACTAATATATTGTAGTGACTCAACACCAAGTATTTTTGTCAAGGAGAGTGTGGGGGTCTGCAAGGCTGGCAGCAGATCAAGCCATCGCAGAAATGTGCTTTGTTTATTTTATTACTATTATTATTGTTTGTATTGTTAATATTATTATTATGAAAATTTGAACAAAATAAGTTCAAACAATCAACTACTGTTCGCTTTTCCATTCACAATTCCTCTCCTTTTCATTCCTCACCTCCCTCCCTTCCCTCTCACTCTACTCGCTGTCCCTCCACTCCCTCCCTCCTCTCTCACTCTACTCGCTGTCCCTCCACTCTCTCCCTCCTCCTCCCTCCTCCCTCCCTCCCTCTCTCGCTGTCCCTCCACTCTCCCTCCCTCCCTTCCTCACTGCCTGTCCCTCCCTCCCTCTCATTGTACCCACCCCACGCCCACTCCCCCCACACACCCTCTACTCTCCCAATCGTGTGGTATTGATCTCCTGGGACTACCGTACACCCCCACACACTGTTCCTCCTGTGATGGCCGCCGCTATTGACCGCTTCGTTACCCACCAAACCGCAGTGTGTTGTGGGTAACTATCTGTAGATCCTTAAATGCGGATAATTACGGTTGGGTTCCCTCGTGAGTTTTGCCATCAATTTTAGGGTTCCTATGAGGTAGTTGATGGTAGTTAAGAAGTTGTTTGGTATGTGATTGTTTTGTTCTGTGGGGTGGTTTCGTACACAGAGCTATAAGGTCGTTTCACACACTCATTTATAAAGTGTGTGTGACCTTATGCACAACGTAACCCAACCAACGCTAACCTAACCAACCAACCAACCAACCAACATAACCTAACCTAACCTAACCTAACCTAACCTAACCTAACCTAACCTAACCTAACCTAACCTAACCAAACCAAACCAAACCTAACCTAACAACAATACTTATTGACTTCTACACACGTACAGCGGCCAATAGATAATTACCTCAAGCTCTTATTGTTCTACACTGATATAATTCACACTTAATACACCATCAGAAATTTTGGATCACCTGAAAATTAAACACCTCAACTTAATTCACCTGATGTTCAAACACCCTAACGCTATCCGAACCCAACCCAACCTAACCTAACCTAAAGTTAATTAACCTAAATTAACCTAACCTAATCTAAGGCTAAAATAACAATTTAACCTAACCTAACGCTAATTAACCTATATTACTTAAACTAACCTAACCTAATTTAACGCTAAAATAACAGTTTAAGCTAACCTAACGCTAATTAACCTAACCTATCCTAATCAAACGCTAAAATAACATAATTTAATCTGAACTAACCTACCCTAACCTAATCCAACCTCAGCAGGTAGCATTAAGGTGCTTAAGCCCGGCGTTCAACGAAATTAGGGACACTTTTAACGGGGTGTGGCGGTAAAATTAACTAATTCCAATATTATAAATTAATTTTATTGGAATTAGTTAATTTTACCGCCACACCACCCCGTTAAGTACTGTACCGCGGTGTCCCTCAGGACTCATTTAGTTTAAAACTCGGGTTGAAACACGACGACCCTCTTCAAAGGAAGATATTTAATATTACGGGCGTAAATCATGAAAGAAAGTAGTTGAGGTGTGTAATCTTCAGGTGATGCAAAACTTCGAAGAAAACAAGTTTAAGCAGGACAGGTGAACGTAAAAAGTATAATAATAATAATAATAATAATAATAATAATGATAATAATAATAATAATAATAATAATAATAATAATAATAATAACAATAATAATAATAATAATCCACGGTTTACTTATAAGAACTGGGTATATAAATTACTGAATCCTAAGACAACAATAGACTGAATATATTACAAAATCCAATACAATATTTAACAAAATATATCTTTGAAATTTTCTAACGCGAATAAATGTAATTCTTAAAATTAGGAATAATATGTTGCTTGGATTTGATCCTGTAACCGTAAGATTACAAGGACCTCGTCAACACTCCACCACCTGTTACCCCTGATAGATAAAGCTTAAAACAGTTATACATCATTTAGGTTTTCTATTCATATTTACATTTCAAATTTTAGTTTTTTTTTATAATAAATGACTCGTAAATCATTTTCAGATGATAGGTCGGCCACACGTAATGGTATACAAACAATAAAACCTTCTTTGTGGGTCTGTCAAGGTATGGCGAGGTGACAGATAAAACACTTGCAGTCAAAGTGTCACCTTAGAAGAGGGAAAAAAATCACTAACTCTACGGGTGAAATAACCCCGATTTCATTAAGGATGTTACCAGATTTTGAGTCCGATTCAAGATATTTTTATGGAAACGCATTTATACGTTCAATTTATGACATCAGTAGGAAAATGCAATTATAAGTAATATTCCAAAAATGTTTACAGGCAAGACATTATAAGTTAGATTTAAGGTCTTTTGTACGGATATGTAAGAATATTCTGAATCCTGACATTTACACAAATTTCTTTTTTAGGTTTATAGTATAAGCACAATGATGTTTACAAGTATGCATTAGCAGTCTCAAGAAAGTGGTCCATTTACTTAACGTGTGGTCGTAACTACATTTATAAACTAATTAGTCTGGTTATTAGCACCACGTAATGTGTATGTCTTGTGTGTTCAGACCGTTTTTAACCTGAATGTTTACAATAGGGTGAAAATTTGCCACCATAGCTTATTTCACCTGATGATTAATCGCCCTAACGCGACCTAAGAGGGTTAGGTTAGGTTAGGTCAGGTTACGGAAAGTTACGTTAGAATAAGTTACGTTAGATTAGGTAAGGTTACGTTACGTTAGATTAGATTAGTTTAGGTTAGGTTAGATTAGGTTACGTTAGGTTAGATTAGGTTACGTTAGGTTAGATTAGTTTAGGTTAGGTTACGTTAGGTTAGATTAGTTTAGGTTATGTTAGTTTCAGGTGACCTTTAACAGAGTATCTTCAAATAATACTCAAGTTGAAAACCTAAACATTACATAGTACAACCAAAGCCACAGTAACCCACCAGTAATGCCCTAGTATAGCTCTTATGCAAACACCTCACAAGGACCTTATTCCCCTGACGACTCTTGGGAGCTGTTTTTGCATATACGATTTATTTAGTCTCGTAAAACAGGCACAAAATCAGATGAAACACCCGACAGTAAAGTAACCTGATTTTCTTAAGTCATTAGCTAATATGCAAAAGAGAACGGACATACCTGGTAGTCAATTTCCACAGCTGCAAAGATGAGTAATGGCAAGGTATAGATATATTGACTTAATAGATTACTGTTGGTTTCTTTTTTGTATGCAAGATGAAGGTAAGAAAAGCGATATTGAGATGTTAGTGTTGTTTTAGGAATATTGTTGACATTTTCATCAGAATTTTTAAATCGCATTGAATGTTAAAATATATTCAGTCCTTGTATTTGGATAGACAACGTCGAGTTGCGTTAGGTTAGTTTCCGAGTCCAGGGTCCAAGTCGTTATATTACCCGTTCAGGATATATTTAATATTTCGCAAATTAAAATAATAGTTAATCTGGTGGTGTAGTAGTAGTAGTAGTAGTAGTAGTACTGGTGACGGTGATTTAGTGGTTGTATAAATTATGGTGGGTGTAGTGGCAGATTTCTACTATCTCTATCTCTCTTCTTAATTTTCTAAATAATCATTTGCATTACTGATCAACCGCACTAACCACTAATATAATATTATCATTTCAAATTTAACCAAAAATTGCCGTTCTTGATGTGTCACCAACAAAAGTTTAATCCTGAAAAAAAAACATTAATTTTAGATAGCGGCGAAATTATTTTACAAGGGAGAAGTATTTTAACGTTTACAATAACGTCTCTGACGTCATCACAAATCAAGAGGAAGTGATTTATGTTATTTATCAACATAGGAACTGCCATTTATCTTCAAATATTCACTACCACCGCAGACGGGACTGTCCAACTGAGGGCTAAAGAAGCGGTTTGATTGGCCTCGGGCCCAGAAGCTTGGCCAATGACATAGAGCCACGCCTGGCAATCGTTATGAGTTCCAGCCAATGAGGGGCACACATTGAGGCTCAAGATTCCCATTGGTGAATCTTGGGTGGACTGCATCATTCCTCTGTAGTCATCGCCCACGTGATATAAGTTACCATGAGGCACTTTTATATCAAACTCTGCCTTAAATATCACTAAAGGGGGACAAATTGTTTATCCTTATCTACAATATCTCAATACGTTACGTTTTTTATTTTTACTAAGAACACAACTGGAAATCCGTAGAAATTTGGTGATTTTGGTGAGGTGAGGGTGTGTGGCAGTCCCGCGGGAGGAGTATTGATCTGGGTGCCCTCCTCCCCCCCCCCATTCCCCAATGAATGATATAATATTCAAATGTCAGACTCTGACATTTCCACGGTGAGTTACATGTCAATTTTATGTACATATTTCATGTCTCTCTCTCCACATTTGTTTATATTTTTCTTACGTCCAGCTGGAGGAAGAAGATAGTTTATGTAATCATAACATCCAAGACTAAATGATGAACACAAGAAAACACGTGGCAGACCAAAGACTACCATAGAGAAACACGTAAATCAGCAACAGAAGGAATATACAGGTATAGTAAAACGAAAAAACTCCACGATAATACATAATTATGTTTTCATGAGTGATTTGTGACCTTTCAAGGAATGACGTAGGACGGAAGGACGATAACAGTAGGTGGGGCCAAACTTTTTATTTATGGAGAAGTGGAGACTCACCACCACAGTCTGGAAGATGGCCTTTACGTAATCATTTCCTGAAGGGAAGTGTTTATGACAATGAATGGAGGGGACGGAAGCAAAAAGCGACTTCTACAACACTACCCTTACTTATCACAACTTCCCTACGAAATATAGTTTATGACAATGTGAACTATAACCCAACTGCAATTCACTTAATATTTCTTGATCTTAGGTAACCCACTCAAGGCTTTATCACAAAGGAAGGTGATAATTAGCTCTGGGTGGATAGGCTCCATGATTCTGTTTATAACACCAGAAAGAGCTCTGAATTATACAACAAAGAAAATTTAAGATGGTGTTTGTTATACAGTGGGAAGCACCACACCTGTCGTCCCCGCCTCGTCTCCACTTGAGAGACTCGCCAGGACCAGCTGGCTGCCAGGTGTCACTCATTAAAGGCTTATCTTAAGACTAGTTACATCACCACCGCTGTTTATGAGGCTCTAAACTTTCCCCGTGTCTAGATACTTCAACTAGAGTTTATAAATTCAGTTAATGAAGTCTTTGTATGAACAGCAGAGCACCCAGAATCTCTGCCTCCTCCACCACCAGACTGAAGTAAGGTCTTGACGTATAGTACTGTACCCGCCACACACCAACAAGATGCCAGTAACACTAAGAAAGACTGAAGAATGTGCGGTAACAAAAATAATACAAATATTACAGTCACTTGTGCCCAGTTATTTGAAGGTAAATGGGTGTTTTTATTCATAGCAGACTAATATTATTATGGCATACATATACATAAAGAAAATATCAACTGCATACAATACTTTCCTTGGTTTTAAAGATTACCATTCTTGAATAATAAATAACCTATACATACTGTACACTGAACACCAAGCCGCTGGTATACAAGAATACAGTGTTCCAAATCACAGCTGGGTTGACTGGTGAGGCCCTAGACACGAACCAATGTGGATTAGGAGAGGAGTTGAGTGCTGTATTCACTCGCCCGCCGCATCTCATTGTTTTAGCTGATATGTAGAACGTAAATCAAACCCTAATTATTATGGGAGTGGTAAGTGTTTCTGCCAGTTCATTGACTTAATAAAGCAAGAGTAAGTAAGATTGGTCATATACTGCACCTTCACTGGCTGTTCAAAATGTTCTTGCAATCAATCAGTCAGTCAGACGCTCAGTCAGTCACTTAATCAATCAGTCACTTAATTAACTTGTCAGTCAATCAATCAATCAATCAACCAATCAACCAGTCACCCAAGCAGTCAAGTCGGGGACCACCACAGCTGGGCCTAACACAGCTCAAAAGGACCTCCTCTCTCATCACTCCAGCCTACATCTCGGAGCACTGTTTATAACCCAACCAAAATCCTTGTTCACACAGCAGCATCCACCTTGTTCGCACAGCAGCCTCCACCTTGTTCGCACAGCAGCCTCCCCCTTGTTCACACAGCAGCCTCCCCCTTGTTCACACAGCAGCCTCACCCTTGCTCACACAGCAGCCTCCCCTTGTTCACACACAGCAGCCTCCACCTTTGTTCACACAGCAGCCTCCACCTTGTTCACACAGCAGCCTCCACCTTGTTCACACAGCAGCCTCCACCTTGTTTACACAGCAGCCTCCACCTTGTTCACACAACATCCCCCCTTGTTCACACAGCAGCCTCCACCTTATTTACACAGCAGCCTCCCCTTGTTCACACAGCAGCCCCCCTTGTTTACACAGCAGCCTCACCTTTGTTCACAGCAGCCCCCCCTTGTTTACACAGCAGCCTCTCACCCTTGTTCACACAGCAGCCCCCGCCTGTTCACACAGCAGCCTCCACCTTGTTTTCACAGCAGCCTCCCCTTGTTCACATAGCAGCCCCCTTGTTTACATAGCAGCTTCCACCTTGTTTACACAACAGCCTCCCCTTGTTCACACAGCAGCCCCCCTTGTTTACACAGCAGCCTCCACCTTGTTTACACAGCAGCCTCACTCTTGTTCACAGCTGCCTCCCCCACTTTGTTTTACAACAGCCTCTCCCATGTTCACAGCAGCCTCACCCTTGTTCACACAGCAGCCTCACCCTTGTTCACACTGCAGCCTCACCCTTGTTCACACTGCAGCCTCACTCTTGTTCACACTGCAGCCTCACCCTTGTTCACACTGCAGCCTCACTCTTGTTCACACAGCAGCCTCCCCCTCGTGTTACCTCACACTCTGGAGGTGAAAAAGTGATCGTCCTTAGCGGAGTAATGACGAGGTAACGGAGACCGGCACATTACGCGATAAGTGGAAAATCAGGAGATAAAGAACTCACCGGGAGGCAAAAAAATAATAAACACGCCGTGACGTCACAAAACAAAAGAGAATGCCCAGGGAGGAGAAAAATCGTGGGGAGGGATGGGGGGAGGGAGGGAGGGAGGGATGTTGGGAAGGGGGGAGATGGGAGGGAGAGATGGATAGAGGGTGGGGAGCAGTGAGTGAGTGAGGGGATTGCAAGCACAACAATGACCAGAGTTCAGGGACGCTTTGACCCGCACTTCAGGATCTAGTGTCATTGTTGTTATTTTTATTGCTGTGGTGGTGGTGAGATTGTTGTTGTTGTATTTATGGTAGGATTGTTGTTGCTGTGGTGATGGGATTGTTGTTGTAATTATGGTGGTGGATTTGTTGTTGTGGTGGAGTGATAGTTGTAATGGTGGTGGTAGCGATAGTGGTAATGGTGGTGGGATTGTTGTTGTTGTGGTGTTGGTGTAATTATCGTGGTGGTAGTAGCAGGAATTTTGTAGTAGTGTACAGGTAACTGTTATAGTCCTGAGATTTTTGTTGTGATAGTTGTCAGTGTTGTGGTAGCATGGTTGTTGTGATAGTGTGGTTGTTGTGGTAGTGTGGTTGTTGTGGTAGTGTGGTTGTTGTGGTAGTGTGGTTGTTGTGGTAGTGTGGTTGTTGTGGTAGTGTGGTTGTTGTGGTAGTGTGGTTGTTGTGGTAGTGGTTGTTGTTAGTGTGGTTGTTGTGGTATGGTTGTTGTGATAGTTGTCAGTGTTATGGTAATATGGTTGTTGTGGTAGTATGGTTGTTGTGGTAGTGTGGTTGTTGTGGTAGTGTGGCTGTTGTGGTAGTATGGTTGTTGTGATAGTTGTCAGTGTTATGGTAATATGGTTGTTGTGGTAGTATGGTTGTTGTGGTAGTGTGGCTGTTGTGGTTGTTGTGGTAGTGTGGCTGTTGTGGTAGTGTGGCTGTTGTGGTAGTGTGGTTATTGTGGATCCATTATCGATCGACTAATGGGTGAAAACCAGTAACCTCATAAATATATAGATGTATAGAAAGATAGCTCAGTAGATAGATAAAATATAGATAAATATATATAGATAAGAGAGAGAGAGAGAGAGAGAGAGAGAGAGAGAGAGAGAGAGAGAGAGAGAGAGAGAGAGAGAGATAGAAAGACTACAGAAGTATATCATGGGGAGAGAAAGGTAATTTTTACTCTTGAGGCGACGAGAACCCAGGTTACTCGTTCCAGATATAACAATATTTAACCAGGTTTATTCCATCCGACCTCCTGAACTGTACCTAACAATCGTAATGGTGAAAAAAGTTGACATTTTACTTCCTCAACAGTGAATATTGACAGTTAGTGACAGGTCTGGTAATTATAGTGTTTGTGTTGATTATTAAGCCTTACTCCTTCCCTGGCGTCCTGAGAAGAGAGTGAAGTTGGAGGTAAGTACAGAGAGCAACATGTTAGCTGTATGTTCATTTATGTTATTACTATTTCTTTTGTGATTCTGGTTTGTTTAGTTCACGATGGATTTCAAAATATATAGTAGGAATATTATATAGGAGATGTGATTTATTGACGCTCCAAACACTTTTTCGTGACACTTGGATAATTTCCTACACGTGATATTCTTGTTTATGGTAATTTACGGAAAGCCTTACTGATGACACCTGGAAGAGCATGAGGAGTGGACCTGAAACAGTATAAGGAAGGGACCTGAAAGAGTATAGGGAGAACGTGAAACAGTATAAGGGGGCCTGAAAAAAGTATAGGGAAAGGACCTGAAAATGTACAAGACAAAGACCAGACATAATATCAGGTCGAGGTCAAGCAGTAGAACCAGACAACGCCACCACCCCGCCACACCCTGCCGTCACCCCACCAGTCTCAGACAACAACCACCTGTGTACATTTCAAGCCACTCGTTATCCACATCTCTACCATAAATAACAGCTGATTCACCGCCATTATGTCAAGGTCTAGAACTCCTGCGTTATGTCAGACTCTCCACACACGCGCTGAGTCACACACCAAACTCTCCCCTTCTCTCTGTTTAATTGTTCAGAAAAGCTTCTACGGGGTAAAGACACAACAGAGCCTGAATCAAATATGTGAAATTTTATGATCGTGTGTGCTGTCCGTTGCTCCCTCTTGTGGCGCTGTGAAACTGACAAATAGTGTAATAAAACTCTTTTATTACTTAAGTGACAGAGAGTTAACGTAAGGTCAAGACTATATTATTGTCTCTTTTTGATTCTCTTTAAGAAAACGAATGGGTGTGAATATCATTCCATTATAGTAAACAAAACAAAAATACAAGATTAGTAGTTTAACGTATTAAATAAACACTGAAAGAACAACAATACATTAAGGAAAGTTTGGGTAAAGTAAATATATTTCACCATCATTCACATTCTTTTTACGATTTAAAAGTTCATAAAGCAAATGATAAAAAACACCAAAGGGTCTTCCAGGCACACAAAAATTCATTACGCGGACACATTCAGCCTTACAGCCCATCCCCCAGTAGCCAAGGAGAGCTGAGCTAATGATCCAAGGTTGTCAGAGCATAACTGATGGATTGTCAATTGAGAACCGGTTGTCTTTTAATCAACTTTACTCCCACTCTTGGTCAAGCCTCCCCGTAGGCCATAAATACCTGCATATTTTATCTCCAGGACATCATCAGAAATCCCGACATTAATATCGTGTGAAAAACCACCGCACATGACTTTCCAAGAAGGAACTATTAACTATAATCTACCTTCCAGAATCTGTGTATCTTTTTTTTTTCTAGCTCCGTGGCAATGTTAGAGACAGGGCTTTGGTGCAGGAGCGTTGAGATTTCTTAAGACATTAAAGATATAATGTATCTTCATAATAGAACATATATTGCGCTAAAGATATCAGTAACGCAGGTCTATAAACAATCATTCAGTGATTGTTGATAAAGGCCAGAGGACAACGATACTGATACTGTTCATGTATGATATGACTAGAGAGACGGCGTGCAACGAGACAGGACCAGTGTTCGTGCAGGATCTAACTAATGTTGTGTACTGAGGACTGCAGTGATGATGTTGGTGTATGATCCAACGAGACATACAGTAGATGCAAGTTGAGAATTAGACAATATTGACCAGCAAGCAGTCAGACTTATACGGCAGCCGAGAGTAAAGAACTGGAGGTCTCACCCCAGTACACACACACACACACACACACACACACACACACACACACACACACACACACACACACACACACACCTAAGTGGGTTCATTTGTGGTGGATTAAGAGAGCACTTATTCATTAAGGAAGCCTCAGAAGGAGGTCGTAGGACACACAAACGGTACTCAGGTCTATAGTTATATGTTAATTAAGGCTAATGAACTGAGCCATCACAGATAATAATACCAGGTTGTGTATCCACTCAAAGTCTTGTTTTTTGCTTCTGCTTTCTGGAGATTCGACCGGTTTTTATTACACTTGTGGCTGCCTATCGGGCCAGTCTTCCCTGGCTACTGTCTCTCAAGAGGACGACAGGTGAGTTTGTGGCGGAGTTAGCCGTCTGGTGCTGGCGGTGATGCTGTGTGGGTCAGTGGTGAGAGAGAGAGAGAGAGAGAGAGAGAGAGAGAGAGAGAGAGAGAGAGAGATTCACATGTATCTTAGCATACACAAAAAAACTCTAACAAATGAGTCCGATTAACAACTCGCAAGAAATAGTCCTTTTACAAATCTTCCCACCGAATAATAATGCCGAAAGTTAATTTTTTTTTCAATATTTTTTGAGTTAATTGATTAGGCGAGTCAGAGGTGAGCGTGAAGCATTTAGAACTCACCTGCCTCTTATATCACACAACACCTGGCAATTATTTCTCGTGGATCATCAAACAACATTAAAACATTTTTTCTTTCTCAATGTAAATCTGGACTCAACAATACATTATTTCGCCAGCATACGGAATTTTGTTTATGGATGAAAGATGGAAGAAAAATATCGAACTTTTAAGTAACATCTGACACATTTATGATATGATAGGAAGTATTTCCTGTTTGGTTATAGTTTTATCCTTTGTTCTTCACCATTTATTAAACAAATGATAGTTGTATGTGTACCAGATGTAGCGCCATGTTGTGTGTATACTGTTGTCTTCAGTAAGAATACTTCATCTCGGAATTATGATAATTTACATTTGGTTCAAGTGTCATTGAGATAAACAAGTAGAAAATTATTGCCTCCTGTGGACATAAGTCGTGCTCTTCATGTCAACTTTGGGCCAAACCTGCAGGGCCATGACGAAATGTGCCTTTCCCTGAGGATAAATGGTATTTATCGGAGTTTTCTGTAGGCTACAATGATATACTATACCATATTAATGGTGTAAATTTGCTAGTAATGATCAGAGGTGATGCTTCTCCCGTCAGGTAAGTGATATTTGGTACAGGTAGTAAATTAGGTTATTTAACAGAAATGAGGTTGACCACTGTGGACTTTGTCTCCGAATCTGAGGCAGCTCGCCACCACCACAACACTTGACCCACACTACACCCTATAAAGCCCAGCACTATACGCTTTTATTCTGTCTTTTACACTTTACTTGACAATGAAATAAAGTGGTAGATTTATACTGTGTAACCATTCAAGTTACTGTATCAGCCTTACATTGTCGACTACAGGACATCAACGTTGCCGGACCAAGTACAGTAGAGTCAAATATTATTTTATCAAGTTGCTTTAAAACATTGTGGTCCAAGGCTACTGTGTGCACCTCACGTTTCGCCGAATAACTTAGAGGCTTCAGATTCCTGAGTCGATATTCTAGGGGTTCACACCTCACGGAAAGAGTGGATTGACAACGCTGAGTGTACTAGTCAGAAATGTCCTCAAGTGTACGTGTAGTGGAAACAAAAATATTAATGAAGTAAAAGAGGCGAAGGATTAGTGTCAGACATCCTTACTGGGGGTTAATTAAATAGTATTATTACTCAGTCAGTTCATCAAGCAAGCGAGGCTGGCATCCATAAGGCTAACTGCTACAGGTAGAAAATAAAATTTCAAATAATAGTTCAATTTTCGTGGAAGCATTGAGTGAATTCACGCTCAGGATACGCTGTTTTTTCCCATATAAGTTGTGTTTGTTGCCCATCAGGTGAGGCGCGGCTGTCACCTGCTGGGCCCCAGTAAGACCAGCAATAACCAGGTTGACGCTCACCGCCCCTCCACCATCTAAAATTCTCCCTCCAGTGTTTCCTCGCCCAGTGAAAAATTACTAGTGGGGCTCTGACCGATCGTTGGTGAAAGTCTCCCCTCTGAGTCTTGAGAGGCTCTTGTGTTTTTTAACCGACCTCAGCCAAGAGCAGTTTCACAGTCATTACCTGTGTTCGTTGGAAGCAAAAATCCTATAATTATTCGTATATTTTTTCTCCAATCTTTTATTTTACAGTTATACTGTATATATTATTTTCCTTCAAACAGATAAACTACATAATCAGCCTAGGGCTTAAATAATAATTTTGTTTAGGGAAGCTCGACTGTGTATCAAATTTATTGAGAAGAATGAGGGGCAGGTCAGGTGTTAAAATGCCGGTTTACTCTGAATGGCAGCGGGCGGGGGTGTAGTAGACTGAAAGTTCTGTTGATGTGAATATCGTGAATTCGAGATTACATGAAATCACGATTCTCTGGCGGGATCACCTGAAGGTTATGCACCCCAGCTTAATACATTTGATGATTAAACGCCTTAACGTTAACCCTAATACAAAAAAGCAGCCCGAGAGAGAGAGAGAGAGAGAGAGAGAGAGAGAGATATGCCCTCAAGTCGCTGATAGTCCAAGTTTGGTCATCCACGGGGTAATGCATCACACATTCCCTAATTTTTTCTGAAAACCGAGAACCATATTATGTACTCAACGACTATGCCAGACGGATGCAAAAATAACCAGTGTCGGTCTAGCGGTCTTGCTCAATATCCTGCCTCGAGCACTGCTGTAATATACATCAATATTACCTAGAAACCTGATGTCATACCGTAAACATCGTATATTTACACAACTTTCTCGCACGCCAGGTAAGAAACACACGGCCTTCCTCATTAATAACTTCACTAAAAAATAGGAAGTCACATTTTTTAACCCCGAAAGCTACAACTTTTACAAAGGCTCCGAATAACATTCATTCATCCCCGTCACTTCATAACAAGTCAAGGCTGAGGTAAAATTAATTGCGTTTTCAAGTTTTTATTGTCGCTTGTCCATGATACTCTCTCTCTCTCTCTCTCTCTCTCTCTCTCTCTCTCTCTCTCTCTCTCTCTCTCTCTCGTCAAAATTTTAGCTCTCCTTCGATAGTATTTTCTCCAAGAATCTTTGATTGATCTATGATATGTCAGACGAACAAACAAACTGAACACAATTAAATACACAAACACACGAACACCAACTGATCCATTTGTAAAAGTTGGCAGCCACCAAGACGTGAGTTTCTTTAAGGTGTAGAAGCTCTCACTACCACAACAGCCACATCCAGAAAACGACCCTTCAGTCATTTAACATCCAGGTTCCATATTACTGTTGCATAAACAGAGCTAAATAACCTTAATACTGTGACACACACACACGCGTGATTTTTCAATTACTGACAAGCAAAAGCAGAGAAAAAAAAGGAACATACTCGTAACTAATAGGTAGTGGTCAATATATTTTTACCTAATACAGTTACTAACGACAACTTTCACATACCAAAAAAATAGACCCTCCAAAAAAAAAAAAACACTTTCATCTCAGGTTAATTGAGTTGATAACACCTCCGCAGCGAGACGATTTAAACTCTCCTATTTCCTCCATATATCAACTAATAAATAACCATATACGTAAAAAATATTCGCAGAGGATTTAAATTTTTACTCTGGAACCATCTATTTTATTACCTGTAATTTAGAGGTGCCATTCGTTCTCTCCCCGACACCTTCCTACCCGTGGCATACGATTAGGCTTTTGAAATTGTAGGCACACGAGGGAATTGTGTTGGCGAGGCGTGTTATCTTGTGAAAAGGAGAGTGTGATAGATCAATGACCTTCTGTGTGGTCCAAAATGGTAGGTGTGTGTGGGTGGGGGAGGGGAGGTGTGGGGTGGGGGGAGGGGAGGTGTGTGTGGGTGGGGGAGGGAGGGTGGGTGGGGAGGGGGAGGTGTGTGGGTGGGGAGGGGAGGTGTGTGTGGTGGGGCAGGGGAGGTGTGTATGGGAGATGGGAGGGGGAAGGAGGTACGGGTTAGCTTTATGGTAAAAAGAGGAGAGAGAGGAGTTAAATGGGACGTGAAGAATAGGGGAGAGTTAGCGTGAGGATGATTTGGGCGTGACCTCTAATGGGCAACGTGATTAGAGAAAGCAAGATGATGATACGGACGAGAGAGAGAGAGAGAGAGAGAGAGAGAGAGAGAGAGAGAGAGAGAGAGAGAGAGAGAGAGAGAGAGAGAGAGAGAGAGAGAGAGAGAGAGAGAGATAACTCGGCTTTTAATAGCAACTAAGAAATCCTGTCTGTAAGCGGCAATAATTTACGCAAAATTTAAGATACCAGTAAACCCCAAATATACCGAACCTCCATATACCAAATTTCTGCTATAACGAACCACGTGGGCCTATCGAACATGTGTAAAGTGTGCTATGTTATGTATAAAGTGTACATAGTAGTGTGTAGTGTTTTAAAGGTCAATGTAGTTACCTGGCTACCTCAAGATCACAAGGAAACAACTGCATATTCAACACCAGAAAGGTAAACACAGCTACATTTAATACTGTATTTGTATTTTTTTTCTTATCGGATATAACAAACTTCGGATTTAACGAACCTCCCCTCCAATGGTCCGTTATCTCGAGGGTTTACTATACTATAAACAGGCATCTATCAGCCAGGATGAAACACTACAAACATCAACCCCGGAGCGCACACACACGTCAAGTCATTCCTGTAAGTTTTAGACGTACGACAAAAAAGATTTTTACCTTTTCCACACACACACACACACACACACACATATATATATATTAACATAAAAACACAAGAGAAAGAATTAATTTCACAGGTATTACTTACGACCAGTTAACAGGTGTGTATACTCGTCAGTGCAGCCTTACCTGAAACACAACAAGTGAAATATTAGTACATGAGAGAGAGAGAGAGAGAGAGAGAGATAATTTACACACACATAACCCTAACAACAAACAACACAGGCTATGGATGAAGGAGTTCTTAAGTTATTGAATAGGAAGACTGTATTTTAAGGGAAATATCAGGGTGACTATCGTTTATGTTAACACCTGGAAGGAATCACGTTCATGAAACCAACAATCACTTTCCATAAATTGTGATTATGACCCATAAATCTCTCGACCGGTGTTGCTATGAGACAGGTGGTGTGGATGGTAGTACAAGGTGAGGGTGACGGGGCGTGTTGACGTAGTGGTCAGTTGATCGTCCTCACCCTCCGTCAGGTGGTGAGGACATCAGGTGACAGGCCAGAGCCACGCCCACCTCTCCCACACATCGTAGTGACAACCAAACTGAGGCGCTGTAGAGTTAATTAATGTAAACGGGGATTCACAGCCACGTTCATAAATCAAGGCTGTCCAAACCCTTCTGGCGTCAAGGACCAAACTATTTCAAACCGGTCGGTCATGACTACTAACGAGTGTATGTATGTATGTATGTATGTATGTATGTATGTATAGTACATTATATACATTTAAATTAGTATGTCTTTGCTACTCCTTGTTATTATTGTTTTAAATGTGACAAACAAATAATGATGGTGTTACCAGTGTGAGGGAGAGGTGAAGTGATGGTTAGGTGATGACGGGATGATGGATGGTTGTCTAACAGAATGGGTTAGTGAAGATAAGGGGGGGGCTAATTATCACACTACCTTCCCCACTTAGCGATTACCTGGTGTCTTTCCTTATCTGCCAGGACGGATGGAGGATGGATGTGTGATGGAGAGGGGAGATGATGGAGACTGTGTGATGGAGAGGGGAGATGGTGGAGACTGTGTGATGGAGAGTGGAGGTGGTGGAGATGTGTGATGGAGAGTGGAGATGGTGATGTGTGATGGAGAGTGGAGATGGTGATGTGTGATGGAGAGTGGAGATGACGGAGGCTGTGTGATGGAGAGGGGGGATGATGGAGACTGTGTGATGGAGAGGGGAGATGATGGAGATTGTGTGATGGAGAGTGGAGGTGGTGGAGATATGTGATGGAGATGGTGATGTGTGATGGGGAGTGGAGATGACGGAGGCTGTGTGATGGAGAAAGGAGATGAAGAAGGACTATGTGAGGTAAAAGGTAACATTAGTGAAACCCAACAACAACAACAATGGAACAAGACTGTGAGACAAGACCATAAAATTGTTCTATTTATGTCCAGGAAATATAAAGATAAATTACTATTAACCAAATAAGAACATTGTACACTGAGTAGTTAACATTTATCAACAATTCCATACCTAAGAGAATTCACGTGGTTAGGTTTGGATAATTAACCATTTATTTATTATTAAAATTTTTACCTGTAATGATTATATAATTAGTATGATCATGACGTCATTCAGGTAAGAGGAAGGACCGAAAAGATGGAATGTCTGACTTGATGGATAGATAGATGGATGGATGGATGGATGGATGGATGGATGGATGGAGAAGAGAGATAAGGTTATGAGTAGTGATGGATAATGTAGGGGTGATGGATAGATGGATGATGATGTAGAGGTAAGGGTGTGTGTGTGTGTGTGTGTGTGTGTGTGTGTGTGTGTGTGTGTGGGTGTGTATGTGTGGGTGTGTGTGCGCGCGTGTGTGTGTGTGTGCGTGTGTGTGTGTGTGTGGGTGTGTGTGTGGGTGTGCGTGTGTGTGTGGGTTATATTTTCAAGGTTTTAGTACATTGCCTCCATAAAGATGAATTACATACAAAAGTATAAAATTAAGTTAAAACAAAAAAAACATGAGAAATAACTTTGCCACGGATCTAACTGTTTACATTAATCAGAACGGGATTCCTTAACACCCTACGTAAGGTCATAACAAACCCGGACATGAAGGCCGAGTTTTTTGCCATGCACAAAACACATTGCTGCAGTGAGAGATTATCCATAGATACAGACTCAATTACCGCAAAGGGTATAATTAGTATTGCCTGATAATGTTATTCTTAACTTATATAATTTCCCTTCATTTTGATATGGATAATTGTTGTGCTTTTATAAACTGTGATCTACGGAGTATTGTGGGGCGTGTGTAGGCCGCACCTGATGTGGGTAATAATAATACAAACTAAAACTAGACAATATTATTACTAACTTAACCTTGCGTTACCTTATCTAACCCAATTTAGGAAAATTTTTACATCCCTGTTTAGAGTGACATATATATCTCACCTCACCAACACCTGGTAGGTCATAAGTCTATGAGACACAGTATCAGATAACGTTTGCCCCTTTATGGTTACAAAAAGCCCCTCACCGCTCTCCTGGCAGTTACCTTCAGCTGCTACACTTCATCAGAGTTACACAGTCGCTTGTCCTGGTAGGTGAGGCTCCTTGACTGTAGCAGATAGAACATTCAATATATTATATCGTTGAACAAGACCTACAGCGAGGGGGCTCTGTGCTAAGATTGCTCGACAAGCTCAACACCATTACAAATAACTGTGCCTCTGGTGATCACGCCACTGATACCATCATTGTTTACATCCATTTAATATATTATCTTTACGACTCAAAAACAAATTTCTTCCCTCTAATATTTTTTTTTTAACTTAAGTGAAGAACTGGACGACCTTTGTGGTACAAAACTCGTAAACAAACGAAGTCGTAAACACTAGTATACATGTAGACAGGTTTATCGTCTGGGATATTATCGTTCAACCTGGAGATGTTATCGCTCACACCAACGGCAAGGGTGAGGTCTGTGTGGCCACTCCCGATATCCTGGACCGCTATGTGACTGCCTTTGAAATTTTAAAAGAATTTAAAGTCAGTTTATTCGCATATAGGACATAAGATACTGGCCGACTCAAGATACGATATCAATAAGTGTCAATATTAAACTCTACGATAACAGAGATGAAAATTATACTTAATCATACATCAGGCGATTGTTGCCATTAATGGTTTTCGTTGTATTGTTGCCATTAATCATACATAAGATGATTGTTGCCATTAATCGTTTTCGTCGTATTGTTGCCATTAATCATACATAAGATGATTGTTGCCATTAATCGTTTTCGTTGTAGCGTTACCATTAATCATATATAAGATGATTGTTGTCATTAATGTAATATTTATGCAGTTAAGTATGATCCCCGCCCCCCACCTTCCCACTTCCCCTAGGGTAGACATATGAATGATCGTGTTAAAATATTTCCCCCCAAAATATGGAATAAACAGCACAAAAAAGACTTAAGACATTCATTTCAGGCAACTTTCTTCCTCTCTGTCGAGTGTAGGGAGGTATACCCACTGTACCGCACATCTTACCTCACTTGTACTGCTGTACCAGGCTTCTCTCCTCGAATATCAGGATGGCACATGATTCAAAACCTAAAAGACACGTAAAGGAAGCACGCGCCAAGAGCATTGCTAAATCCAAGAGGAGGAAAGAAGAAAATATCTGCAAAAGCTAACGATGGTAACAGCCGTCTCAGAGAACACCCTCGGAGTCCCCTCCCTTCTACCTCACGTAAAGTATAATGTATAACTGGAGCTCAGTTAGGCATGTAAAAATACACTTACAAAAAAACAAGATTCACATGTAAAATCGGCTCAGAAGAAGCACTTACACAGGGGAGAAAGGTTGAGAAACTTTATCAACCTGTATCCCAAAATGAACTTTTTCAACACTCAGATTGGAATTTCTCTGCCAGTTTTTGACCGATTAAAATGAAACAAAAACTGAGCGCAAGAATAACATTTCCTCAACATAACTACAGTTTCCACTTTTTTCTATCTTGCAAGATTTATTTTTGATTGAATATTTCATCTCGATAGTGTGACGAAAATTTCTACCAAACATGAAAATCTTATATACCTAAAACCAAAGACAAAAAAAAACATATCGACTTGTAATATTCAATGACAATAATAGATACATTAGCAATATCAATTTCAAGGCAAAATAGAAAAAAATAATGGAGAAATAATACCTTGAAAATTTAGAAAGGGTGAGAAAGGGCGTAAAGGGTTGAAAATTTTGAAAGGATAGAAGGGGGTTATGGGGTTAGAATTGATGTATAATCCAAGACAAAAGTCATGTTTCGTCCGAAGATTAAATATAACTCGTGAAACATTATGAGAGCCCCCTACCACAAGGCGGAGCGCACCAAAAGTTTAGCCCATCGGCATATGTTTTCACCAAATTTCACGACACGACTTTTGTCTTTCAATGTACATATGATCTTCGATTGATGACAGGAATAGCATAACAGCCTTGATAATTTACCTTAACTGGGGTGTTCCTGTGTGCTTTGTTTAGACTCCCTGTGGTTACTTACTTGTTTTGCCTTGTTATTTATATTGCTTTGATGTGTTTTAGCGCCTCCACAGTTCATGAGCACCGTTCACAAGGATTAATTCTCAAACTATTCTGATTCTCTCCCTCTATCGTGATGTGAATATTTTTACCTTAATGATACCGAGTCCCTGTGACAACCTCCTTCACCCCATTTTCTTGTATTGTGTTCATCATTTGGAACAGTATGTATAGTGGACTGATTTTGCATTGTCTTATATTACTGAAAATATGTATAAGTTTTCTATCAGGTGAAGAAAACCTGACTTCTACATGTATGCAAGGTCACTGATTGCCGCTACAGGGGTACTAGTAGTGGCAGTGAGCAGACAGATCTGGTAAAGGACTCGTGTCTCTGTGTTAGTGTTGTGTGTCTGTTTTTGTGAGTGTGCAAGTGAGAAGTGGTTTTATACATACAAGGGTCTAAACAACAACTCATAACTACTAATGACAACACAGAAGCAAGTTCCTCTCTAACTTCATGAATAATTACTACAAAACTTCAATATATATATATATATATATATATATATATATATATATATATATATATATATATATATATATATATATATATATATATATATATATATATATATATATATATATGTGTGTGTGTGTGTGTGTGTGTGTGTGTGTGAATAATTCCAATAGTTACATAGTCAATAAGTCTTCCTATCTACGTTAAAATAAGTTATTGACAAACTCTCATAAAATCGATAATGGAAAAAGTCTTGAACAGTTAACGAAAGAACACTGGATATATTTCAAGAGACGAATTGACAAACACTTGGCAGATCAGATTGTAAGGTATTGACCGGTGTAATGCATTGATGCCACAAAACCCACACCTACACCAAGCTAAGGAACAGAAAGTTAATTGTTGTATCTTATTTTTAAAATGTACCAGAGACCTTTACATGATGCTTAATGACCCTGGGTATTGGGGCAACTTAGAACTATAACAACAACTAAGAATAAAAACAAAACAAGAGTAAAAAAATAATGTAAAGACGAGGAATATATTACATTTCTGCATATTTGGTGTTTATCTGTTTCCTTAATGAAGACGGATTTGTCACCTGGAGTCCTCACACCACCAGGTAGTTACTGTCTCGGCCTAAACTCTCTCCTAGGTAAAAGCGTTTTGTTTATTTTGTGGTTTTATTTAAAGTATTGCGTATTTCACCGTACCATATTAGTGTTGCGTATTTCACTGGGTCGTCTATATACCGTTGCGTATATCCCAGCGTGTCTCATAATGTTGTCTGTTTCACCGTGTAGTCTTACTCATATACAGTGCTCACAATCTCGTCTGATCCACTATGTTACCCACTATTCTATCATACTCAAAATATCACCTTTCTCATAATCATTCAGTAATCATAATACTTGCTGACTCTCACTAACTGAAACTATAGGTCACATTCAAATGCCATATATAACCCTAAATTATACTCGGCTGTCGAGACTGTAATTAATAATACTGAACATCAAAAATAATGATTCTCTAATCTCCTGCTGTTCTTTTCAGGATAAAATGGTCTTAAAAAGGCAAAAATTTTAAGAGGCAATACTTTTAGCAGTTGAAATGCAATAAATAATTCCCAGAATATACGTGCATACAGTATACTATTTCTGGTATTTGTGACTTGTACGACATTTTTATCGATAATGTTTACAACCCAAAAGTTTGTTAGTTTTGCTGTAAACAGATAAACAATTAAGCATTTACCCCTTAAAGCTTTAGATTTTCAGTAAATTTTCACTTTAAAATTCAAGGAATCACTCTCGTCAGCTTCCACACATCAGCAGAGTTTAGAGTTTAGGCTCAAAATGAACTTTTTGCTCAGACAAACTTACCCCTTAACACACACACACCAAAGAAAATCTATAAAGAGTTTGTATTCGTCCATAAATCTCTTGAAACGAGGCAGGAACATCGAGAAGTTAGCCACATATTTCAAAGGACTTTATCACCTTCTTTAGGTTCCTTAAATCCATTGATGTCGTGCTTCCCAATGTGACCACAAGAAGGCTACAGTGGGGCTCAAGACAATTACTCCGCTTCTGTTTACCACGTACGAGCGTTCCCCCACTATTGGCGAGTTTAAACATCAGTGCCATGGTACCAAATGACAACAAATTGAGTTTAAGTATAGTCGTAACTTATTTTATGTCTTAACTAATTATTTGCTTGATGCCACGATTTCCTTGTAGTGTTGAAGGAAAAACTGATGGCAAAAAAAAAAGACCTGTAATTGCCAGAACAAGTTTTTTGAGGCCATTGTGTGTGTGTGTGTGTGTGTGTCTGCATGCTTTGTTTCTGAGTATGTGACGAAATGATGAGGTCTTATGTATGTCGTTTTAACTCTGCGGGATGTAAACAAATAATAAGATACTGTAAGAATGTATTAGTAATCCCATGTTGAAATTATGAAGGCAGTATACAGGTAATAATTTGGTTTACCTTGATAATAAGAAATGCATTGAACGACAACCATTAGAAAAAAATAAAATAAGTTCCTGGGTTTAGCTAAGGCGTGTAAGTTGATATAAGATAAGATGAACACGACACAGGCGAAAATATAATGGTGGATATACTAATTCCGAATTTTGTTTACATGACATGCAAGTTTTGTTCCGGTGTGTGGGTGTGATATATAAAAATAGTGTCTTCAGGTAATATAAGTGTACAAGACTTACCTATTATCACACAACTAAAGCACTAGCAGGTACTACAATTATATCTCCTCTTAAATGAAACACCTTAATATTAAAGCTGAATACAACGGGGGGGGGGGGTATTAATTCATGAAGCATCAGGTAAATGGTAAACTGGAGCAGCAAGTCTGGAGATAACAGGCGGTAATATGAGATAAGAGAAGGGTGGATTTATGGAGGGGCGCGCCTGTCTGGATCACCTACAACCCGTGAAAATGATAATGGAGAAAATATTGAGAAAACGGAATAGTGTTAATACTGATTATACGACTTTGAGAGAGAGAGAGAGAGAGAGAGAGAGAGAGAGAGAGAGAGAGAGAGAGAGAGAGAGATGAATTTGATGAAGATATTCTACAAAACACTTACTAAAAAACAACAAATAGGGGATAATTACGAGGTAATTAGGAATGAGTAATGTATTTAGCTGTATGTTTATGTAGAAAGTATTGGATAGGTTACTTGGTGCAGATAATTAGATATACAGGACATACATATGGCGCCACAAAAATTGTGACAAAGTCCCAGGTTGCTTAGCTGACTTTCTGCCACATTTACACACAATTGCAGGGTCTCAATTTTTTCTCTTACTTTGACAACATAACACACATATATCGTTTCTCGCTATTAATTTTTTTCTGATTTTTGTATTTCTTTATCGTTCTTTATTATTATTATTATTATTATTATTACAGTGTTATTATTATTATTATTATTATTATTATTATTATTATTATTATTATTATTATTATTATGGTTATAATTATTATTTTATTATTTGTTTTATTTTTTATTTATTTATTTTATTTTATTTACTCTACATTATTATTATTATCATTATTACATTTTTTCGCCCCCCAGGCCCCGATGTGGGTCAGTGACCTGTGCCCGGGTGGGCTAATCCCCGTGAAACAAAAGTTTATATTACGTCAAGATTAAATTCGAGAACAAAAATAAATAAACATTACATGGAAATAATTTGCACTTTTCAAGACATGTTCAGTTGGAATTGTCTTCTTCCCGTTTCAATGTTTTATGATAAAGTTGAGAATATAAATGATGCACCATTATTATATTTTATTACCTTTATATAATAGGCTTATTATGTATTTATAAGCGAATACATCATCTCCACAAATATCGATTTCAAACAAAAGTAAATGTCTTTCATGTTGTTAACTTTAGTTATTATTATTATTTTTGGGGGGTAGGGGTGGGGGGTAGGGGTGGGGGGTAATGACTCTCAAAATTGTACGTGACTTGATACATGCTTTTTAATAAGATCATTTGTTGGTTTATTTCTGTTACACTCAAGACATCAGCGAGTAATATGCCCTTTACGACACGAATAATGTATACTGTAGGCGGGACTCTGCCAGGTCACGCTAGCCCTTCCTACATCACCTTGCATGATAAAGTCAGTGAAGAGAACCAGTTTTACAAGATCCAGTAGGTCCCGCCGAGGGCAAGATATACCCAACACTGTGGCGCAGGAACCATCAGATAACTCGATGTGGCCGTGAGTCCTCTAAATAACGAGTAAAATTATTGATTATCGAAAATATACAAGATAATTATGGGTTTTATCTACACAACAAATTACATCGAAATCTCTTTCTATTTGATGGAGTTATTAGGTCCATAACTCGCAGGTATACACGCTTGGCTGGGTGAAGAACATCGTCAGGTCTTCTTCTATTAATACAAGCAGCGGGGCAGTAAACGCGGATGAACGCTGTGTTAATATGACAGAAAATATAAAAATGACACGTCAAGATGATGCTCGTGGGGACGGCTGCGGCGTCAGCTTCTGAGGCCTATGTATCCTCTTGGCGTTGGGAGGCGGTGAGGCGCGCGGGTGCCTAGCCTTTGTGACACCGTCGTCAGCCAGACAGGTTATCACAACGATCTTTGGCCGACGCTGATCCATGAGCCACAAAAATGTATAATAAAACATTGAAGCTGTCACTGCAACCATTCAGGAGCGGTGAGGATAGTCGTTCATCAAAGTCAACAGGGAGTTACCGGGGACTTTCTCGCGACTTCGAGACCTTAAATCAAAGTTTGATGGATTATCTCTATTTCTTTCACTATTATCCTAACCAAACATACTGCCGCTCACTACGTCAGTAGGAAGTACAAACCAGGCACTGAAGTTTTCCGTTTTGTGGTATGATGGAGGAGAAGTCGAAGCAGGAGGCGGCGGGGGACAATGACTCACAGTTCATTGTTATGCAAAGTTCAAGCGCTGGCCACCTTGTTCTCCTGCAGCCAAACGCGTTACTCTTGAAGATGGGAAAAATTTACTCTAATAATAAATGAAAACATGTCTTTCACCTCCGCTGCCTCATTTCCAGGAACATTACAGGATTAATATACAGTATGTGTAATAGAGTTTGATTTATGGTCAACTATTTTGTGTGTGTTTGAGATAACGTCTGATCAGTTTTAACAGGTAGTCACTAAATTCTTTTTGTAACAAGAGATTGAAGTTTAGTTCAGCTTAAGAGTTACGGAGTCAAACAGGTATGTACACCCGAGAGATCATCCTGTGTTGCTTGTCACATTTTAGACTTAGATAAATAATCAAATATTGCTCAAGCTGCTCTGACTGTCATATATAAGTAATATATTAGTTTATCTCAAACTTAAAATGACTCTCCCTCCCTATATATATATATATATATATATATATATATATATATATATATATATATATATATATATATATATATATATATATATATATATATATATATATATATATATATATATATATTGCATAATTTCCTATTTTTTTAATTATTTTTTATTTGCTTGCTTACCTAAGCACTCTTACCTAATAGTTAGAAGGCTGCTAAGCTGCCCATTGCCATAAAAAATAATGAGCAGATTGAGTGTTAATCTGGGGTGTGTCTTATTCGTCTGGAGACACAGATCATGTATGAAGTCGGATTTAACGTGAGGGGGCAAACCTGTATAAGACTATACCACAAAAACATAAATGGTCCCGGATGTCAGTTGAAGCCTCCGTGTTTTATGATCGAGAAAGTGAAATGAGCAGAGAGGATAACACTTGACCTGCCATCGTCAGGCTCAGGTTATCAGAAAACACCTCAACTGGTGACGCTCACACCTTCGAGGATCCCAAGGCCATAAGGAAGAGATTGTTTGATCTAAGTTTCTGTTGCAGGTCTTCAGAGAGAATGATCCATGTTGGATGATAAAAGAAAGGTTTTCTTATTAGAGACTGGAGGCTTTCACTCAATAGCTGCAACAATAGGTATATTCTCTCCTTCCTCGAGAGAACTACCAGCTAGTAAATGCCCCCAGCAAAATAAATTAATCCCCCCCACTGCCTCTGTGGTGAAGGCGAATAAGGAAGCCAGATCGTTAAAGTTTTCTTGTATGTTCAAACATCGACGAAGTTGAGGCAAAAATTATTCTGGTGGGGAACAGCGGCTGTAAACAAAGACGCACAGTTCATTGTTATGCAAAATTCTGACGCTGGTCAACTTGTTCTCCAGCAACAAAACATGTTGGCCTGTTAAAAGAGGCAAATAGTTTATGATTTGTAAAGGAAAGAAGAATATTTTTAGTTTCTCTCGTTCATGAAAAGTTGCCAAGGAAGATGTACACGACAGGAGCGACAAAAGCAGTGGGGTATTCGACGCTGTATTCTTTACTTAAGTAGAGTTTCCGTTGTACCACATGAGGGAAAACACAACTTATTGAATGTCGAGTATACCTGGACGCTCTTACGAACGAAGGCTGCAAGCTTAACATAAAAGGTAAATACGTAGAGTGTGGGAGATCCTCTGTGTTGATGTGGGAGATTGCAAGAAACCTTTTTACACCCTCAACATTTAAAAATTATCATCTGCCTTAAATTATATGATACCTTAATTAACGTCTCTCCTCTCTCTCTCCCTTTATATAAAACAAAGAGATCAGGTCTACTTTTATTTATGTGGACAATACGACATGTAAAACGGACTTCAGAGCTGGTAAGGTTTTTTCTTTATGAGTATTGTTCACGATTATTTCAGATGGAGCACACACACACACACACACACACACACACACACACACACACACACACACAGTTTTCTTTGCTGCCTCGCCACAATTGTCTCGATGGCTTAACCAACACCAATCACCATCAGAAACACGACCACCTGAAGCCTCTTGCACAACACCCTCCACACACACACACACAACGCAGGTAAGGTCCACCGCATGTTCTGGGAGTCACTAAACACAATACTCTTGGTCCTGTGTTTTGGTCGGTTACACACCAATTTATATACACATCTCTATTGTTATACGTATATATACTAATACTTTTTCATCATCAGACTTTCTCGTAATATTTTTCTCGTATTTCTTATTTTGAATCATTTATCTATACCTCCATTTACACTGTCCTCTTATTTATTCTCCCTTGTTGGCTTATTATTCTCATTCGTTTTGTGTGGTTTGCTTTTATTTTCTCCGTTTCTCTTTTTTATGATGTATCCTGTCTCTCTATTTCTCTCTCACCTTTCTTATCCATATTTCTTTGTTTACTCGCTTTTCTTCCTTCTCTTTCCTACCTCTACTTATCCTTATCTCTCTTGTAGATTGAGTTAATATCTCCTTTCTTTCCTTCGTCTCTGTTTCTAGTGGCCCTTTCCTCTATTCTTCTCATTCTTATTCCTTTCTCCTCCTCTTCTTCCACTGTTTTTCCTTAACCTCTTCCTTCTCTCCTCCTCTATTTTCCTCTTTCTCCTCTTCACTACCTCCCCCCCTCCTCGTTACCTCGCTCTTCCCCAATCTACCCTTCTTTACATCTTCCTTCCTTCCTTCTCTCTCTTCCCTCTTCCACCTCTTCCCTTCTCACCTCTTCCACCTCCCCCTCTTCCATCATCCACCACCTCCTCCTAAGCCATGATTAATGACCATCAGGGCTATTTTTTCTTCCTTAACGTAAACTGACGTGTACTACAATCCCCCCACCTCCCCTTCCCCACCTCCAGCCCCCCCTCCCTCCCCTACCTCCAGACCCCACCCATCCCTTCCCCCTCCCTCCTCCCTCCCTCCCCCAGACCCCCTCCCCTCCCCACCCCTCAGCCCCACCTCCCCTCCCTACCTCCAGCCTCCACCCCTCCCCTTCTCCACCCCCAGCCCCCAACCCCTCTCCCCCCACCACTCAGCCAAGATCTCCAGAGTTGATTGCTGCCTCATTAAGTTGCTCCTTTAAGCAAAAATTCCTAGATGATATTCACCGTAATATCCTATGAAGTTAAGATTCTTAGAAGGAATTTAATCATATTTTTTATATGTCTACAAATAAAATAAAAAGTATATATACCAAACTAAAAATAGAGAGAAAAGAAGACATTACACGTACAAAGTCAAGGATATACAAGAATATATTAACGATATGTTATTCTTCGGGGATATATAAAGTGTGTGTGTGTGTGTGTGTGTGTGTGTGTCCTGACTACAGAACAAGACAGCCACAACCTATTTACTGTGCTAACCTCAAACCACATGGATAGAAACGTAAAATATTACTATTAACAATTCAAATCGCTTCTTCCTAATTTACATAGCGATGGGATGTTTTGCCGCGTTTCCTGTTGCTATGAAAACACGTTTTATTTTTTCCTTGGGATTAAGTAAACGAGTGTGGGAAATAGCGATATACAATTCTTCTATAACCCTTCACGAATTGGCAATTATAACCAATTACACCCAAACTAGGAGGGTGATAGTTTGATAGATCGTGAGAGATAGCATAAATTATCGTCTTTACAGGATTATAGCAGAAACAAACGTCATCAGAGGATTATAGGGCACAGTAATCGTCCAGCGAGAGTTATAGCTCAAAGGACTATACCTCAACTTGTGTCCTCAAAGAGTTATACCTTAAACCATCATCCTCAAATGGCTATTACCTAAATTCACTCGTCCTTAAGAAGTTACACCTTAAACTAACATCCTTAAATGGCTCCACCTTAAAATTAATCCTCCTTAAAGGGTTAATGGAGCTTAAAACCCATTAAGGCCATAACATTCTGTCACACAGTAATTAAAATCCCCTCAAGGTAGACAGAAGAAAAAGAAGAAATACCAGTTCTCTCTCTCTCTCTCTCTCTCTCTCTCTCTCTCTCTCTCTCTCTCTCTCGTGGTATCTGGTTCTCTCTGTTTCTTTCATTGCTTCTTTCGTGTTCTGTTTTATAAGTTTTTATATTCTGGATTTCTTCGTGTGTGTATATGTGTGTGTGTGTGTGTGTGTGTGTGTGTGTGTGTGTGTGTGTTCTCTTTTCTTCCCTTTTTCGTATTATCTCAGTTTGTCTTCCTTTTCTGTTTCTATTCTTTTTATTTCACTTTTTTTCCTTTCCATATTGTTTCTTTTTCCGATACGGTATTTCATGGGTCATCTTAATCGCGTCTTCTTCGTCTATATCATATTTATTTTTACTCATTTTCCTTTATTATTCGTTCCGTACTTTAGAGAGAAAAATATCAATGAATATAAATTAATTATCACATATTTGCCACCGACCACCTATTCAATTATTTAATTTTCTTTACGTTTACATAGACCTCAACACAAAGGTTCTATTATTACTATTATTATTATTTTCGGTTCTTTATTCCTTTATACGTTTCTAAATATTCAATTACCGTAGTTCCTATTCTTTTAAAAAAACACAAACAATAATACACTCGATTGTTTAGCTTTTATATCACGTGGTTCCCCCCCCCCCCAAGAGGTAATCCTTTATAGTCATCGTCCACTTCACTGTCACCAAGACATTAAATCCCTTGACGGTAGGATTAGTAAGTGTCAGCGGGAGTCTTGCCTCGCTGACGACACCAGAGTGATGCATCAGGAGTGGTGACGTTGGAACTGAGCCGCAGCTTCAAGGAACTAATGGAGTAATTACCTTGTTTGAGCCTATTTTATGTGTACAAACGTTGGTCTGATCATACACAAGTCTGTCTGTCTGTATGTATGCATCACTGTCTGTATGCAACACTGTCTGTATGTAACACTTTCTGCATGCATCACTGTCTGTATGCAACACTGTCTGTATGCAACACTGTCTGTATGCATCACTGTCTGTATGCAACGCTGTCTGTATGCAACACTGTCTGCATGCAACGCTGTCTGTATGCAACGCTGTCTGTATGCAACACTGTCTGTATGCAACACTGTCTGTATGCAACACTGTCTGTATGCAACACTGTCTGTATGCAACACTGTCTGTATGCTGTCTGTATGCACCACTGTCTGTATGCAACACTGTCTGTATGCAACGCTGTCTGTATGCAACGCTGTCTGTATGCAACACTGTCTGTATGCAACACTGTCTGTATGCATCACTGTCTGTTTGCATATCTCTGTGTCTGTTTGTTTACACGTGTGTCTATAAGCTAAAAATATCAAAGGTCAAGCTCACGTGTGAATAGAATTAGGCGCTGATGAGCAAAAACGAAAAATAAATAAATATATTATATTTACAAACTTGTAAGAAGTTAATGGAGCTTTACGGTATTAAATTCAATATTCAAATGAGACCAAAAATCATATTCATTGTGATCAAGAATTTCGAGGAATATCACATGTTTTCTTTCACTACAGGATGTCAGTATTAGTGGCTTGTGTAGTCTAGATCCCCAGTGTTTATCGTAAGTAAGTTAGCTGTCATGTGGAGAACTCTCGGTTTTTTGGCTGGGTTGTGGAGTAAGAAAAGAGGCCAGGTAAGTCCTCGTCTGTTTAATGTTGATCTTAATTTAACTGGGGGAATGGACACAGTCTTACAGTATTGACAGTCATGCAGTAGAGTGTCATGTGGTAGTGTGATGCAGTAGAGTCAAGCATTAGTGTCTTGCGGTAGTGTCATACATTAGGGTGTCCTAGAGTAAAGTGTTAAGCAATAGCGTCAAAAGTAAATGCTTAAAGAGGGAATGATTATTCTGCGGTGTCTTGTGCCTATGACAAGTGACGTACAGAGATTACTAAACATTTGTATACAATGCAGAAAAAAGTGCAAATTAATTAACGTATGATGTGTGTGTGTGTGTGTGTGTGTGTGTGTGTGTGTGTGTGTGTGTGTGTGCGCGTGTGTGTATGTGTGAGTGTGTGTGTGTGTGATCAGAGTGATAAATTGCAAAATGACTAAATACTACTGTCAAGTCGGGTGACATCCTTCTCCCTGACGAGCTCATTAAGACTATAACATACTCTTATCTTTTTTTCCTCTAAACACACGTGGAATATAAAGTGATAGTCCCGTCAACACCAAGATTCATCACTTACTTCGACTCATATCTCAAGTCTCTGCAATTATAACCCAATTACATAAAATGCTCGTAGTTTACAGACATTACTCCGTCTTTGATTTACTGCTAATGTATGAGTGTAATTCCTTGATGATGTTTTTGTTGAATGCTAGGGAACCCGCTCAAAGGATTTATGCTTTTTATTGAACATTTTAGCTGTGTGTAAGGACAATTTCAGCTTAACAAAAACAAAAACAAAATTCATATACACATACATACTCGTCACTCACTATTTACTTAGAGTGTATCTTTTCATCTCGAGTCGTTGTCTGTATATGATTTCCGCCATTTGAGGAACAACCTTTGTTTGTTTTTTTCCCCGGGTCAATTAGCATACGAGATGAAGGAGAATAAAATCCGAACAGAACACGTGGCGGACAGACTAAGAAGTGACCATATTAAGCTAGGGTGTTGAGGGTCGGGACATATAAAGATTCTGTAAGTAAATTTTGTCTTCTAACTAATCCTAAGTGAACCTACCCAGTTATGGTGGCGTCTAAGAGTAATTTTAATACCATAATGGACGGATTTATCGTGTTTTAGCTTAAATTAATCAATTAGACGCGTTAGGTTAGGTTGGGTTAGGTTAGGTTAAGATTTATTTATATAATTTAAGTAAGACTTTAAATCCTTACCCATCTGCTATAACCTTGTAACATGTCTTCTCCATTAGTGCGAGCATATACGAGATATTACACACACACACACACACACACACACACACACACACACACACACACACACACACACTAAACCCAGAGTATCAGATATTATGCTTCACCACACAGGTACAGATTAATTAGTGTTACTTCACTATACTGTCACCAGGTAGGAATTCCTCACTACACCTGAACTTTAAGCATACGGAGGTGTGTTTATACTTCCAACTGATCACAATAGAAAAGATATAAGATACATTATTACTGTGTCGTGCAGCTATCGACCTGAGGTAAATGGAAAGGCATAATGAGAGTTTTGAAACGATTAACTACTGTCACCACTTATGTATGGTGAATATCTGACACGAAGCTGCCAAAACTAACAAGAACATCATACAAAATATAAATCCACTATTATATCAGGTGAAGTCCCTTAACTTAGAGGTTAGACGATGATGATAGCTGGTGACGATGGACTGCTGCATACAATTAAGCTTCCCACAGCATCGCACTGACGGGAACACTAACAAGTGGTTCCCTCACCTGTGGAGATACCATCACCAGGGACCTGTAAAGGCTCTCCCCTCCGGCTCACTACTCCGGGATAATGATGGGTACAGATAGCGGGGAGTCTGCTATGGTGGCAGTAAAGGTAATGAGGAGGAAGTAGAAAAGCACAGCGTATTTGTGTGAGAAGAGATGTGTCTTGTGAGAAGGGAAGTGAGACCTTTATATCATCAAAACAAGAAAAATCCCCTGATGCGAACAAGGGATCGTTTGGACAGAATGCGAGACATGTATTGCTCGGCCACAGCCTCCCTTACCTCCTCATCACAAGATATTAAACGAGTGTACGGCTGACAGACTTGTTGCTAATGGATGGTGAGATAGTTGACAGATATTGGTGTAGAGAGGACAGAGGGACCCCGTGTCTCCAGGTCACTTGTGGTCCTGACATTACAAGATCAAAGACTCAAAACATTGCCTCTCCAACTCGCCCCATACATCTTTGACATAAAAGACTCTAAAGAACTCTACCATGTTATTCATTTCCCGACAAGGTCATTAGTTAATAATTCACTTCATCAGACAATTAACGAGAACTCGGTGTGGTATACTGAACACAGATATACAAGCAACAAAAATTTTACAATAGACGTTTTTATAATCAGGGATGGTTGATCAAGGTTATACGAAATATGATTTTTCGTGATTTTCTGTGACATTGTTTAATTACTCTAGAGACGCTATCATGAACAACTAATCATAAACAAATTGAATTTTTCCACTCGCTGAAAATAGTCATACCACATTTGATAAGCACAAATAAAGGTTTAAGAAGAACATTAGAAAAATCATGTATATAACCTACGAGAAAACAACAAAAAACAGACATACTCTCGTACACAAGCATCATCGACATGCAGGTGCAACAACAGTGACCTTTACGGGGCACTAAATAACTCAGTTTTCTAGTGAAGAACACAAGACCACGATGATAATGTCAGACTGAAAAATGTAAGTGTGTGTGTGTGTGTGTGTGTGTGTGTGTGTGTGTGTGTGTGTGTGTGTGTGTGTGTAAAAAATGTGATAATATTGCTAATTAACGATTAAAAAGGGAATATAAAACTAATGGGAACCAGCTACATCGCTTATTGAGGTCAGCGTGATGTCCAAGTATGCGTGTTAGTGGCCCGTCATCCAAGCGAGGAGGAAAAGTGTGTTGATCGCCGGAAATAGAAAGTACAGGTAGCGTCTTAGGGTAATCTCCCGAGACTGTAACTTCTGAGACGATTACAACCCTTTCAGCATGATGCCAACTCCACGAATACAATGAATTGGTCCATTCATTTAGATGCCTTTTAATCCCTTGAGTACAATAACTTAACCCTAAAGTACGATAACTTGAGTATGATAATTAATTTAACCCCCTAACTATGATATCTTAACCCTTTGATGACGATGAATTAATCTCACCAGTACACAGTCGTAATTCTTGGATGACCTGTTTCCTTAAGTGCACAGCGGTTAATGTCATGGTAACTAAGAACTAAAGGAGCCTGTTCAACATTCAACTGCAACATAACCGGAGTTTCTGATTGGCGTACTCGTATATCACGCCTCATGACCTTAATATGCACAGGTGTTAAAGTTGTGCATCTGGTGCATCTGTCAACGTAATTTCCGTGTGGTGGACCTAGGTGTACTCCTCCGATAGTATGTACACTTGTATTATATTAAGTTTGAGGCATAACTAGAGAATGCAATGACATACGCTCTTCACATTTAGTTAACACGTTCACTATGTCTAATCCTGAAGCTTCTATTTCATAAGGTCAAGAGGGCGAAGGTGAAGGTCATAGTAAGGCAATATGTACCTGGTATAAACTGTCACCTCCTCCAGTGTAAAGTTCTGCAAGTATGTTGATGTATATGCCTACAGGGGTATGCGAGTTCGTTTGCGTGCATGAGTGTGTGTGTTTGTGAGTACATATTCACACGTGTGAGTGTTATGTCTATATTCGTGAGTGACTTGGTCTCTGGTCCGACAACTTTATGAAAATATTAAGTTATATCTTGGGAATATTTTTCAGTTACTGACGGGTGACTCTACCAACACCAGAGTACCCAAGCTAACCATTGAAGAGATAACGAATATAAACGACTCACTAGGAAATGATTAATCTTATCTTGGAATTGAGATGTTAACGGCAGTACCTTCCTCCTGACACCAGTCGGTGACCGCACTCCTAACCACCTGCCTCCTTATGATATTATTCAGTGCAGGATTTTAGGTGGTTACCCTTCTCATTTGCATACAAACTCGCATGCTTCTATGTAAATTGGGATTCGTTTTTCCCTTCTGACAAAGACGTAAGGTCAGACCGAAGCAACTGACTAGTTTCATAAATATGAATAGTTTTGTCGAGATCCTTCGGCCCTGGACGCAAATTTTCGTGTCTGTCCATAATCACATGGAAATAACCCGGAGTGGATACAACACTGACATACTCAAAGGCCATTACGCAGCCATTACAACTTCGATAATGTTCAGATCTGCATAATGGAGACGTTGGCAGGGAAGTTCTTGGTGATAGCACAGGATGAAATTGTTTATGTCTGAAAGTGAAAGACATGCCCGGTTGCTTGTATTTGCCGTGTGTCTTATTGCCGTTGTTTTTGTGGATCGATAATCTGCTTGCCATCGTTAATATATGTTGACTGTTTGTGTCTGTGCCTGTTCATGTGTGATGGCTGTGCCTTTTTCGTTTCTGTGTTGATTCTCATAATGATTGGGTTTTTTTCCATTTCTAGAGATGTGAACTCCCAAGTCATGTGATTTATAAACCCTAAATAAATGGCTGGGATGAGTCAATGTCTGTGGGGTGAGTCAATGTCTATGGGTGAGTCAATGCCTATGGGTGAGTCAATGTCTATGGGTGAGTCAATGTCTGTGGGTGAGTCAATGCTTGTGGGATGAGTCAATGTCTATGGGTGAGTCAATGTCTATGGGTAAGTCAATGTCTATGGGTGAGTCAATGTCTGTGGGTGAGTCAATGCTTGTGGGATGAGTCAATGTCTATGGGTGAGTCAATGTCTATGGGTGAGTCATTGTCTATGGGTGAGTCAATGTCTATGGGAGAGTCATTGTCTATGGGTGAGTCAATGTCTGTGGGTGAGTCAATGCTTGTGGGATGAGTCAATGTCTATGGGTGAGTCAATGTCTATGGGTGAGTCATTGTCTATGGGTGAGTCAATGCCTGTGGGATGAGTGAATATAAGATCATCCTGTACAATTGATATAGATAAAGCAATTACTTGTTTGTTTATTTACATATTCCTGTTTTCAGTTTTTCTTCGGGTTTGTTTATCGCCTCCTCACTTATTCACGTATGTATCACCTTATCTCTCTCTCTCTCTCTCTCCTCTGTAACTGCGTTTTACACTTAACAAACTACTCAAGACATTTAGATTTACATAAAAGACAAGAGTCAATTATGCTGTAAACACACCACCACCGTATACATTTCCGTTGAGGTCACGTGAATGTTCGTATTACCAGAGCAACATTGTCCTCACTCGTTGATGATCGGGGTCTCCCACAAGTGCGGCAATGTTGATGTTTTATTACAAGTATTCACGCGATAACCACGAAAATATGTAAGGTCTTGAAGCTCCCTCTATTTCGTAAGTACACTCAGTTAACAACCTTAGCGACCTTTAATAATGCCAATTAATGTAAAATTCTCGTCTTCGTTAAATCGGTCAAAATCGTCAAAGGTTATAACACTCTTTTAGAAATCATTATCTTTATTTCTAATTTTAAAAGTTAAGTGTAAAGGAGTTTCTATGCAGGTTTTCACACCAAATTTAATGTTCGTTTTTTACTGAATTTACTTAAATGTTTTACCCACAATTTTATTTATTTTCGTATCATATATGTTATTATTTTTATCTATGTTTGTATTTATTGTCCGATCATAATTACATCTATTCTCACATTTATTTCACATTCTCCTTCTCATACATATATTATCTTTTGTCTATACTTACTCACACTACCATCAATATAAACAGGAGTTGAATATTATACAACTTTTTTCCTTCCCTCATCGTAAACTAACAATAGTTACTTAAGAACCAACCGAACTGATCGTAATTTTTTGGTCCTGGATATAATAAACTTTTTTCCTTCATTATTATAAACTAATCTATTTATAATAATTACTTACGAACGAACTGATCATATATAACTTCTTTTTTTTTCATGAATAAAAGAAAATCTAAAATCTGGTTAATGCAACAGGTAGCAAGTCACAATAAGCTCCGCCGGCTAGGAGAGACGTGTGTGTGTGTGTAGTGGACGTCGGCACGGGTTAATAAGACACTTGAGGTGAGTAGAATAGTGTTAACTGTTATGCTGGAGTGGATCACCTTGTGTACAGAGATTTATACATCCTGGATATTAAAGCTTATATGAATGGGAATTCAAGCAAGACCTGACAAATTGCACTTATGGTTCAACAGATGGCGATACTAAACAAAGTGGAAAGGTTGTATTTACCTGCTTAAGACACAACACTTAACACACACTGGACGCGCACACACTCACACATACACTCATGCTATTATACGATCCGGGTTTATAAAAAAAAAAATATTTGACTGCAGGGGAAAAAAATACTCTTAAAGACGATTACATTCACTAAATTAATTGATATTTGGTTTCGCTTTAATTGGGGATATATTTTATCATAAATTTCTCAGGTAAAGAATAAAACTTCATCCACACACCAATTAGAAAGATACAAAAGAGAATTGAATAACACGGATAAGTTCATAATGCAAAACAAACTGGATATCTAAAACAGTAAAACAGTAGTACTCAACTCTATCATCCTCGAGGTACAATATTAAGTTTACATGAATTTTATGAGTCGTATGATTTTTAAGTTCTAAATGCAAACACTGAAGACAAACCAAACACAGAAGATATTTAAAACTCGAATAATAAACCGAAACAAAACGAAAAATACCAGATATCACATATTTTCTATATTTGCAAACAATAAAAAAAATCACAAACAAATTTTTCTTTATCTACAAACACAAACATATTAGTTATTTGTATTGTCTTTCTCTTATCTACTAAAGGAAGAAGCCTGGGGTTGTGTCTATGAAAACTCGCGTGTTGGGAGAAGATTGTATCGGATCTCTTAAGAGCTCCTGAGGCCAATATCGAATTTGATCATTTAAAGGTTTGACTGTGTAGCAAGGAGCATATATCACCCCAAGAGACTCATTACAAGGCTTTATCAGATCTAAGATGTTGGTTCTGGCCTTGGTAGTGCAGGACCGAGGCAACTAGGCAGTTTTAAACACTTTTCTCTGAAGCATATGTGAGAGGTTTCAATTTTGCCGCCAGTGTATGAAAAGACTAAACTTGTTAGGTTTTTGTAATGACCATCGGGCAATAATTATGAGACACCACACCCGGAGAAATGGAACTCTCTCTCTCTTTCTCTCTCTCTCTCTCTCTCTCTCTCTCTCTCTCGTCTTGATGGCGTCTCCTTCCGAAATTAATCATTTGTATTCTGACTTACATTATCAAAAATACATTAGATGTATCAAAAGAAAAAAAAGTCTCTGAATACTTCCATAAATAAATCAAGTGTTTAAATTTTAAAGACTATAGTTACAATGAAGGCGAAACTAATGGATGATTATTGTTCTCATTTTCATCTTGATATTCGCACTTTTATTTACATTCTTATTCATGGGAAATGTCAAAGATAAACCAGACAAGTAAATGAGAGCGAGTGTGTAGATGATGTGTTTTATATGTTTATTGACGCTGCATCTCTGGAAATAACTTAGAAATATGAACAAACATAAGCGCCTCTCCTAGAAGACGCGATATCCAACACACCGGAAACTTAGAAGAAAAAAAGGCGTAAAGCGACATAAATAATAACGTTACTAGCAAAATGACCCATTACTCAGGTTACAGTCGGCACTTGTGTATACACAGGGCGCTATAGATCTCGTTAAAATGGACTTACGCCAGAGAACTACACACACTCGGGTAACCAGAAGGAGTGACACTAAACTTCCTCATTAATACTTCCTGATTTTTTCATCAATTAGTCACAACAAACAGTGGGAGTCTTCAGAACTTCTTGGATCGATACACTACAGCTTCTAATAAATCACCACCACCACCCTTAAGCCTCTTACATCACACACATCACCTCGTATCATCACAGCCGCTGATCTTCTCAGCTCAACGATTAGAAAGGATTAGCATATCGATTAAAGGCCCGCCGCTAGTTGGACACGCAATTAACCACAACGAACGTACCAGTAAAGTGTTCACATATCTTACAAGTTGGTGTATATCAGATATATATATTAATTGTTGCGATTTTAAACATTACCTTGTGGAGCTTCAATACCGGTTTGGACATGTGAGGGAAAAATTACCCCCCCTGATAATGGTACGGTACGCAAGTTTGTCCAGGTTTGCCGCAATGAGAATTTGGGTAGAATATTGCATTTGTATCTTGGGAAATAAACATTACATCCAAGACTTCAGGTACAGTTAACGTGAGACGATATCATTAAATGTTCTAGCAAAAGAAACTAAAAAAAAAATGTAACTACATAATTACCTGAAACAAACAAACAAACGATGTATAGATAAACATTAAAATGACAAGAAAATTTACTCGGTTCTTCAAGGCCACAAACACGAGACACTTAACATGGTAACTTATCCTTGCACGGACTCACATGCCTATATAAATTATCTTTACATTAGAAAAGTCACAAAAAAATAACACATAAACACGGTCCAAGTTACTTATCAGACCTGTGGCGCCAGGCAGGGTGTTCAGGAGAAGTCGTGGGAACAGTTACCTGGGAAATGCATGCAGGTGTTTATACTTTATGTTTGGACTAATGAAGCCACCATGTTACCCCAAGTATACTTTATCATGTCGACTAAGCCTTTTTCTTTTCTGTTTTCTCTCTCTCTCTCTCTCTCTCTCTCTCTCTCTCTCTCTCTCTCTCTCTCTCTCTCTCTCTCTGACACTTTTACTTTGATGAATCAAAATAACAGAAAAAAAATGAGATTAAAGACGCTTTAGAATACAAATCTAAGAAGATCGAGAAAGGCAAAACAGCTCAGACACTGGTTGGGTTGGGTTGGGTTGGGTTGGGTTGGGCTGGGTTGGGGGGGTTGGGCTGGGCTGGGCTGGGCTGGGCTGGGCTGGGCTGGGCTGGCTGGGCTGGGCTGGGCTTGGGCTTGGGTTGGGCTGGGCTGGGTTGGGCTGGGCTTGGGCTGGGGGGGTGGGGCTGGGTTGGGTTGGGCTGGGTCTAACATCCTCTTGATGTACAAATTAGCCGATGGACTCCTAAACAACTACAGTATCACAAAGTACTAGGGATCGATATGTAACCATTCACACACATATGACGACTGACGTGGTTTATTAAGCTGGAATATACACGGTGACACATAAACCATTTTACCACGATACTTGTTCTCGGTAAAACAACTTATGCGCCACCCTGTATACTTAAGGCTTATACCGCCCTTGTAATTAAAATCCAGTGCAAAAAATATTTATAACTGATTCACCAGAAGGCAAAACTTAACGTCACAATTAAACATGATAATACAAGATAAAATGGAAACCTGTTGTGAAAAATTTACTTTGATTGGTCGTTAGTGGATGAAAATGTGAGCTGAGGTATTAAGAAAATAATTAACGTTGTTCTTACCTGATGGATTAAATCTGAGTGTCTGGGATTGTTCTTTCTTTATTCAGGTACAAAGTATTTTAAGAACAGTAAACATATCAATGATCAGCTGAGGTGTGTGTGTGTGTGTGTGTGTGTGTGTGTGTGTGTGTGTGTGTTTATTATTTATAAAAAGTAAATGAATGAAATAAGATATGTAGAATACCAGGTGAAAGAACATGCATCCCTAAAGTGAAGAGTTATCAAGGGAGGGAACGTATGGGGGTGTACTCTCCAGGCTGATTGAGAGAGGAAGACGCTATGACAACTAAGAGTAAAGTATCTATAGGCAGTATTGAGGAGACAAACTATGTACGTTAGAGTGTGTTTGTTTACATCGGACCAGCTGATCACCACAACACTACTGACTGATTCAACGAGGAAGCCAAACCATCCCTGAACTTCATGACCTGACAACCAAATGATCCGAAATCCTGATGGAACAGTGAAGCAGAAAGTCACTGTGATTTTAAATTCAGGTAAAAGTTAAGAGGAAAACTAGAGAGTAAACCCCGTAGACTTACTGAGACTTGGTGCAGCTAGAGGCGTGTGGGAGAGGTGTTTATGTGTATGTGTGTTATGTAAGTGTTTGTGTAAGTCGTGTGTGTGTGTGTTTGTGAGTATCTGTGCATCTTAAACACACCTAAACATATATACAGAGAAAATAAGCGCACATGCACACAATGTAGGTAGTAGGTAGTAGGCAGCTACCAAACAGGGAGGTACTACCGCCTGGGAAGATATTGGAAGTATAATGTATTGCCAAATGCTGGACCCTGCTGCCATATGGCATCACGAAAATTGTGACCAAGTCCCAGGTTGCTGATCTGACTTTCTGCCTCATTTACACACAATTGCAGGGTCTCAAGTGTTTTTTCTTACTTTGACAACACAACATACATACTGTATATGATCTCACTTTTGATCTTTATTTCATTTTTGTATTTCTTTATGGTACTTTATTATTATTACAGTGTTATTATTATTAGTATTATCATTATTATTATATTTTTTTTTCAATTTTGTATTTTGTATTATAAATTTTATTTACTACGAATTATTATTATTATTATTATTACATTTTCGCCCCCTAGGCCCCGATGTGGGTCAGTTACCTGTGCTCGGGTGGGCTAATCCTGTAAAAAAGCAAAAAAAAAAAAAAACACCAACCCACAAACATATTTACTTTCGTACATATAAAAATACATACTGATTCACAAGATACCAAGCGTAATCTACCACCATCATCCTCTCTACCACCATCATCATCACTCCATCATCATTATTACAACTACAATCTTCACTACCACCATCATCATTACTACAACCACAATCTCCTCTACCACCATTATCAGATTTCTTACTGGGAGGTCCGGAGTTTATGTGGAAGAATTTTGTTACAGTGACTGAACACTGACTTAGATTTCCTACTATCACCATCACTATCATCATTACCACTATCTTATCACCATCACTATCACCATTACCATTATCCCATCACCATCACCATAATCCTATCGCCATCACTATCATCATTACCATTATCCTATCACCATCACTATCTCCATTACCATTATCCTAGCACCATTACTATCACCATTATTCTAGCACCATTGCTATTATCCCAGCACCATCACTCCTGCACTATCACCATCATTCCAGCAATATCACCACCATCATCACTACCATATTCATCACCAAAGCACCATCACTACCAGCACCAAACACCTCAGCACCAGCCTTATCACTACAAGAGCACCACTACCATCACCATCATCCCACCAACACCATATTCATCACCAAAGCACCATCACTACCAGCACCAAACACCTCAGCACCAGCCTTATCACTACAAGAGCACCACTACCGTCACCAATCACCTCATCATCATCATAATCATCATCATATAAGACAAGTCACTAGCAGTTTCGAGATCATTTCTTCTCATCTCCAGGTAGACAATATTTCATCGGTGTGTTAAGGTCGTCACGCCGCCTCCACTTATGGGTCATTGCTCACCTCATCTGACTGTGGTTCATTAAGGTCTATGAAACTTAACAAGATGAGGCGTTGTTTGGTGTAATGATTCATAGAGACGTAATGGTTATGTTGTTGACTCTTGTGGATAATAAACAAGATATATAACTTGTTTTTTTTTTAAAGGTTCCACACGATAAACTGATCGGGATTAATGTATCAATTGCTTAAGATTCTTTCCTTCTTCTTCTTCTTCATAGTAAGTTCACGTATACACAGCCCCAAGTCTCGAGATGCTACGGGTGTAACATGTTAGGAGTTATCCTCTACTATGTGCTCAGTTACCGGTACCGTTGTACAGTCTCGAGCCATAAGTTCCTTTACACTCCTGCTCGAAGCTATTCCAGACCCCAACGAGATACTACAGCGGCATCGGAGTCTCAGGCTTGTTAGGGAACTTATTCGTGACTGTACACTCTGCTGAAGTATAACAGTGTAAGAGTCACCCGCCGGTGTACCATTCCCCCCTGTAGAGCGATGATCCCCCTCACCCCACCCCCCCTCACACCCATTAATGGCTGCTGGGCAAATTAAAAAAACATACTTCGTCGGGATGACAAATGGGTCACATCGGGTGGTCTCGGACAGGTCTCACAGCTTGTGGTGGCTCGAGCTACTCCGATCATAAGACCCGAACCTCTATCGTCATTAACGCCTCAGGAGGTATTACTCCCGGGCCCCATAATACCTCGCCTGATACTGGATTTATCTCCGTCCTGTCGTTTATACGCCTTGGAGTCATAAATTACCTGAGCATACTGTAGAGGCAGCAGAAGGAGGAGGCAAAGATTACCACTCCCTGACGCCCTATAAACCCCTCTCGCCACACGTTTTACATCCTCTGTTTGGTTTCTACTCACTAGAAGAAACCATTAACTTATCCTCACACAATTAAGACATTTAGAACTGTGAGTAAAACACACGAAAGCGAGAAGCTGTGTCTTGTGTAAGGTTACTTCTCAGGGTTTGCTTTTAAAAGCCGCTACAAGTGTTTCAAAAAACCAAGTGATCCTCAGCCACGTTAAACGACTTTATGCTTTTTACTGATTTTCACTTGTCAGGCGTAACAAGAAACGTACTTGTACTTCATGGCAGCTGCTCCTCCACCGTAATAAGCGCAGGGTACGAATTTCCAGTCATAACTTTGAAGGACGTGTGTTTGTGGCTGTGTTATCACCGTTAGCCACCGCACTTCAGGTTAACATTCAAGAAGTGTTGTGGGTTGTGGCGTTCATCCCTCATTTACTCGGTCTTAAATCTTAATGACTAATGGGAAGTGAGTGAAAGTTTATGTCCTATGAATGTGAAATGGAAAACTCCTGAGAGAGAGAGAGAGAGAGAGAGAGAGAGAGAGAGAGACTAACAGGCTATTAAGTGTAATTGCTTATCTTCTCTTATTGCACGGGCGGTGTGGCTGTCACTGTGGACAAGATGGTTGAGGAATACAGGGTGCTCTCTCTCTCCCCTCTCTCTCTCTCTCTCTCAACAGTATGCACCTGTCTTGAACATGAACCTATCCCATACCACACTCCCAGGGCTCATTTGGAGTGGGGTGGTGGTGATTGGAGGAGGTGGTGGTGATTGTTGGAGATGAAGTGGTGGTGGTGGTGGTGGTGGTTGTTGTTGGAGGAGGAGGAGGAAGATGAAGTGGTGGTTGTTGGAGGAGGAGGAGGAAGAGGTGGTTATAGTGATAGTTGTTGTTGTTGTTGTTGTTGGAAATGAGGTGGTGGTGGCAGTTATCGTTGGACCAACAAAATCTTCAACAATAACAACAACAACAAAACCATCATGATAACAAAATAATCCAAAATATATGTAACAAAATATTCTAAAACAAACAATAACAATACCCTAAAATAACGCTACCAATAACATTACTCCCTAAAATAACAATAACAGTAATATAACACTCTTAAAATAACAACGATATTATCAACAGGAAGAACCAAAACAATAACAATAATAACAACACTCAAACACAAGCACAATAACAGCATGATAAACAATAACAAAAATAACAACAACAAAGCAAGAACAATATAACTCAATAACACCAAGTAGAACAAAAGGTCCATAAAGGTCATTCTATAATGGTTAATACCTCCTTGGCGACCTTATATACGTTGTTCTATATTCATACCTGGTGTTGGCATGAACGCCCCTCTCGACAAATTTTCCTCATGTGAGTGTGTGTGTGTGTGTGTGTGTGTGCATGTGTGTGTGTGTGTGTGTGTGTGTGTGTGTGTGATAAAAGGGGCCCGTGGCGAAGGTGGTAGAGGACTGTTAGCAAGACAAGACTGCAGTGTGAGATATGCGTTCGATATATTGATGGTAAATGATGGTTGATTCATAGTGAGGTAAGATTTATGATGATGATGATGATGATGATGATGGCAGAGGGATATTAATGATTTATATTGATGATGACAGAGGAATTTTAATGATTTATGATGATGATAATGATGGAGGGATATTAATAATCGATGATAGTGATGATGATGATGATAATGACCATGGATAATAATTTACTGTTGATAACGTATGACGACAATGACGGGTGACAATGACTCATCACATTGACGACAATAACGGATGATGATTACCTTATGATGAGGAAAGACTAAAGAATATTCACTATGACAATAATCTATGTTAAATGTTTGATCATGAGATACGATTGACGACGAATAAGAACTATGATGATTAATGATGATGGCGTTTAATGACTGTGGCATTACAGAACGATAATGATGACAATAACTGATGGTGATTGATGATGGTGATAGTGATGATTATAAGGTTGGAAATATTCTTGTACAGTGAGAGGGTGAGAGGAGACTTTGTGATTGCTTTAACTCCTTTGAAGTTAATTTAGTGGTGTAGTGATATAATGATACAATAAAGTGTATAGTAATGTAGCTAAAGATAAGTATATGAGAGAGAGAGAGAGAGAGAGAGACAGAGAGAGAGAGCCACAATCCTCACTATACCTGCACAATAACACCTGAGAATTGTGGACTGAACGAGAGCAAATTTGACCACCTATCTTTAAAGTTCATTAATTGCAGGAAAAAGGAAACAGATATCAACACAATTAATTATAAGATCAATAACACGTACAACAATTAATTAGATAAATTATTAATAAGAAAAAAAAATAAGGACAATAATTAACGAGAAAATTAAGCAAGGCAGATAAATACGGACGCTAATAATTAACCACAATGATAAACAATAAATAAAATGAATAACTAAACCATTCCTCTACGACTGATAAATTGACTAAGTTATTCACTGAGTAATAGAATTTTGACTATTGTAGGTAACCAATTAACGAAGAGGCTAGACAGTTCTTCATCTTCGTCTCTTTCACTCTCCACCAAACCTCCTAAAACAGACAGATAGTACACAACATTAACCTAAATCACTTTATCCAGTAGTAACCAAAAATAACCATTAATATTACTAATTATATAAATATTTGAAATGCGTCGTTGTATTTCACTAGCTAATGTCCGACAGTGATTTTAATATGGCACGTAAGGTGAATATATTTCTGCTCAATCCCCAGTAGGTGTATGGCGTTTCAGCGCTTCAATGGACAAGTAAAAATGTTAGAGAGCTTATGTCTGCGTTAATTAGACGTTGAAAATACGTTGGATAAACGCCTGAACCCTCTGAGAAACGTTCATTATTGTTTATTTCCATTATTATCTATCTATCAGTTTCTTAATTCCCTTTTATAATTTACATTTCCAACATTTCTATCTCTATTTGTTCTTCTCTGTTACACCTTACAAACACATCGTCACCCTCAATGCCAAAGCCACACACTGTATCCTACCCGCACGCACACCCGCCCACCCGCACACACACACACCTATCTATCCTCCTAAAACGCTGTATTAAGCTGTACTACTGTAACTGTAGCCCGGCACACCTGTAATACTGAAGGCACGACCGGGCTATATACTGCTAATCTGATAGACGTATCATATTACCCTACCTCCGTGTACGATGGCAATCTCCACAGTACACTCGACTCCTTGTCTTCAAAAGGGGTTAAGTCATCGTATTTAAGGGGTTACGTTGTTGTACTCAAGGGGGTTAAGTCGTCGTCTTTATGGGGTTGGCATCGTATTCAAGGGGGTTGACATCATCGTACTCAAGGGGTTGTCATCGTACTCAAGGGGTTGTCATCGTACTCTAGGGGTTGTCATCGTACTCAAGCGGTTATAATCATACTAAGGGATTAACTCATTGAACTTAAGGTTATAATTGTACTCAAGAGGCTATAATCATACTCAAAGAGCAGTAATCGCGCTCAAGATATCAAGTAATCGTACTCAGGAGATTAAGACATCATTCTCTAAGGGTTAATAAGCATTTCACTATTACTGGATTATTTTCTATTTAGTTAACTTATAAAATGCTATAGTGAGTTTATTATATAAGATTGGTGTTAACAGATCCATTTACGTACTCAATGTAACAATGTAACAATGTAGCAATGTAGCAATGTAGCAATATATAATCATGATCGTTTTGTATTATATATGAACAATATATTCTCATGTGACCTACCTGGATATCTCCTCCATACACAATACGTTACCTGAATCTATCTTAATTAACAGGTCATCAACACCATCATCTATATTAACCTAGGATCACCTGAAGAATAGACACCCCCCCTAACATATATTATCTAATGATTTATACCCTAACGCTACCTTGGGGAGGGTGGGTTAGGTTAGGTTAGGTAAGTATTAAGTTAGGTTCACGTTAGATTAGTTTGAGTTAAGTTAGTTACGTTAGTTTGGATTAATTAATGTTAGGTTAGTTTGGGCTGGGTTAGGTTAGTGTTTACGTTAGTTGAGTTAGGTTAGCGTTAGGGAGGTTAATCTTTAAGTGATTAACCTGGGACTAATCTTCAGGTAATCTATTTCATCTCCTAAAACATATCATAATATATTTCCTCTTTATCTCGGTCTTTATTTACGTGTTACTGTTGCCTTAACTCCTGTGCTTGAGTTCCTATTGTGGCTTATTTATATATCTCCTATATTTCGTTATACTATATTGTATATATCTCTATTTGTATGAAAAACCTAAGATTTATTTAGAATATCGTGCACTCCGGGCGACCGTGATTAGTCAGTGATTGATAGAGTAATAACAATTAGGGCTGGCTGCTATCTCTGCCCCGTGTGTGTGTGTGTGTGTGTGTGTGTGTGTGCGTGTGTGTGTGTGTGTTTCCGGCTCGTGCGCACTATCGATCAGCTGATCCGGAGGCCTCCAAGTAGTGTTTAGTAGGCGGTGCTGTGACGTCAGAGGGCGGTGCTGCGGCCCAAAAAGTAGGTGGAGTTTGGAGTGACAAACAAGCATGTCATTGGCTGGTAGGCGGGGTAGTGACGTCATCGAGGCGGAGCCAATCGGGTGGGTGCCCGCGGTAGCCGTCATTGCCAAGTATGGCCTCGCAGGAGCATGCGGCGTCCTGTCGTATCCTCCACCAACAGTCTCACCTTCCGGATTGGATGTGTGGTTTGACCTAGATCCTCGATTGATTTTTTTTTAACTTTTTTTTTTGTCTAGTCTTTTGTGCACCAAGGATTTGTAGTACATTTTAGGACTGTCTGACATCACGACGTTCTGGCACCCAAACCTGCGACAATAATGAAACTTTTGATCTTTGTGTGTGTAAAAGTCTGAAGCACCTGGCAGGGTGTACGAGACTAAGAGCACCATGGACTTTCCTTTTCTGTAACCTTGACAACACACGTCGTCCATTATTTTGGTTCAGAAATGTTCGTCTAAGTGAACGATAGTTTTAGTGTCTGTGTGTCGATGCAGATCATGGTGGTGTGCGTATTAATAGAGGTCGGGCAGCGGCATACACATGAGGCCCTAAGAAACGCACATGACCTACTGTATGATCGTAATGTATGAACGTTTAGTTAACCACACTAGCGTACGTGACATGCGTAAATAAAATAATGGATAACTAGTAAGTGGATTTAACAGTAGTGAACTAATGCTAACTTAACAATTTTTTTAACATTGCTATATATCAGAAAAATCTTATCAAAGCTTGCATGATATAGAATAACAAAATGCTTATTGATAACAACTGGCTGATATGTCTTAAGACTTACAGAAAGACATAGCTTTTACTCTGGCTTATTAATTTCGGATAAAGACGTGGCTTTCCTTTTTCAACTTTCTTAGACATTAAAAAGACAATTACACTAAACATTAACACACAGAAAGACATGGCTATACACTAAACATTATTAAGACATGGAAAGACATGGCCATAGAATAAACACCATTAAGACACCAAAAAGACATGGCCATACGATAAACAACATTGAGACACCGAAAAGACATGGCCATACATTAAACATTATAAAGACATGCCCATACAACTAAACATTTCTAAGACATCGAAAAAAAACAGCTATACACTAAAAAATTTCCGAGACATAGAAAGACGAATTTCTCACTAATCTATAACGTGATCCAATACCTAACAATTTCTATCTTAAACACTTAACATATTTATACATCTCAAGCATCAACCCTGTCTTATACCTGTCCTATACCTTTATCATACCTGTCTTATACGTGCCTTATACCTGTATCATACCTGTCTTATACCTGTCTTATACCTGTATCATACCTGTCTTACACCTGTATCATACCTGTCTTATACCTGTATCATACCTGTCTTATACCCTGTCTTATACCTGTCTTATACCTGTATCATACCTGTCTTATACCTGTCTTATATCTATATCATACAACCACCGACTTTACTGTTATCTTAAGTTATACCGGAACAATATCCTCAGCTCTGGTCAACACTGATAACTAAAGGAAATATAACTCACAACTGATTAATAAATAAGTAATGGGTAAAGCATTAATTGTCTCAAGATACGATTCCCTGTATTTATGTATCCCTGTAACTGATTTCTGTACCTTTGTATCGCTGTAATTGGTTCCTGTCTCTTTGTATCGCTGTAATTGGTTCTTGTCTCTTTGTATCGCTGTAATTGGTTCTTGTCTCTTTGTATCGCTGTAATTGGTTCCTGTACATTTGTATCGTTGTAATGGGGTTCCTATATCACTGTATTGGGTTCCTGTATTTATGTATCGCTGTTACCATAACAGAACATCAGTAATCAAATAATTTCAATCGTAAAAATACGCAGGATAAGAAAATAAAATTAATTAATTAATTATTCTGGAAAATATCTAATATAGGGAAATATTAATTAATTCCTAAGACAAGATTATTCAATGTTGTGAAATAAAATAACCAGATAATTTCAATGACAAAAATATGGAATTAAATGACAATTAATTAGTTACTGCATAAGGCGAAAACGTCCAGAATTATGAAATGAAAATAAAATTGTACTCACTGTAGAGATGATTTAAATTTTAATGTGAGTAGAATAATTACCAAAATGAGATATAAACTAATTGACAAAACATAAGATGGTATTAAGCATGATGAGGCTCAACACATAATCAACCCTAAATTAGTGTTGCCTGAAATTATACTTAAAATAATGTTACTTAAAATTATATCTAAAATAGTATTACTTAAAATTATATCTAATATTATACCTAAAATAGTGTTACCTGAAATTATACCTAAAATAGTGTTACCTAAAATTATACCTAAAATAGTGTTACCTAAAATTATACCTAAAATTTGAGGTGGGTGAAATTATCTTAAAACGCACCACTTATAAAATACTAGTTAATAACACTATACTCCTAAACTATGAAATCTGTTAATTATGATACTTATAATACTGAAACCATAGAAAGGATTATACTACCTAAAATGAAATGAATTATAGTACTAAAACAGATTATATTATGCAGGAAATTATTATAATACTTAAACAGTAAGACGAAATCCTCCAGTAACTCGAATATAAGACGAATAGTTATCACAGCATTAAGGTGTGACATGACGACGCTAAACTACAAGGAAATATTACTAAATAGAAAGACCAAAAATATTCTTTGCTATAAAATTATTAAAAATTTCAGTAATTCTTCTTCATTGTCCTTTCCCTATACTCTCGCTTATCCAATAAAAGAAAAAATCTATCAATCTTGTCATAAAATTTCAATTATCAACAAAAAAAGAAATTGTCAGTTTCCTAAAATTTTATTTTTACAAATGAGGCAAAAACTATTTCTTTCATATATTTTCACACAAATGAAAACAAAAATTGAATCCTTTTCCTAAATTTTCACACCAATGGAAAAAAAGAAAGAAATTGTCAGTCTTTTCCTCAATTTTCGCTTATACAGGTGAAGAGGGAATCCAGTCCGCTATCAGTGCAATCTTAACAGGAGGAGCCAACAATACCCCCCCCCCCTTCCCCGATGAAGACTTAACCACACCGCCAATAACCAATAACAGGCTTCAATTTTATTCTGCGAAGTACGATCTTTGCACCTACCAAATAAAGGGATCACCTGAAGATTAGACACCCCATTTTACCTGAAGATTAGACACCCCAATTATTTCACCTGGATTAATCACCCTAACACTATCTGAGGGGTTGGTCTAAATTAGGTTAGGGTGCTAAATGTTCAAGTAAAATGCGTTAGGGTGTCTAGTCTTCAGGTAATCCAAATAAAAATATAATCTAAGATGACAATAAACACAACGTAGATAGAATATAAAAGGGGGAATACGAAAGAAAATACAAAATACGGACACAGTTATAATGTTCATCTACGCTTAATAAACTTCTTTTAATGGTAATGATAATAAATATGAGAAGCAGCGTGCAGAGTAAGCTGGTGTAAACATATTATCTCGAGGTCTGATCGTCTAATCCACGATCTACGAGTGTTAGTTTTTATCATTATTATTATTATTCCTGGCGTTGTGTTGGACAGGTATAGAGTAAACAGTACAAGTAGACAAGGCTTAGCGGTAAACTAGAGCAGAAATGTGTAGTCTACCCCAAAACGCAAAAGAAGAATTTATCTAGACTAATCGGCTCTACTCCGAGGTGGGTGGAGAGGAGGGGGGGAGGGAGAGGGTTGTGGGGGAAGGAGACCTCAATGCCACGACGTAGGTGCCAGGCGCTGCCTCCTTGGTCACCCGCAAGAGGGAACCTTATCCACACCAATTTATGAGAGCGGCAACTTGAATGAACAACACTTTAAGAGTACCAAGAATTTACGACCCACCGGTGTAAGCGAGGATTTTTAAGCATGTTAACCAATCACTACCGCACTCACTATGCCAGGTACTAAGTGCGTAGATATCAACTGATTTTAAGTACGATTTATATAAGGGGTAAAGTTAGAGGCGCTCACCATAACACAAGACGTGAGGTGATATCAACAATAACTACAGTATCAATTGCATTATCTTATATATAGTTAATAAAATGTCCAATTGATGGCTTTCTACCTCCACATTGGATAATTTACGGACCACCCTACTGTACAAGCTTCTCGGAACACAGCCACGTCTCAAGAGTTCCAGGTCAAATAAACCCCAAGACCCAACGTATCGCAATATAACTTCCCCCTATAGACTGCAGCTCATTAGTACTGAGGGTTTATTAGGACTGAACCCCAAGTTCTAATGGTGAAGGTAGATCAAGATATGTAACTTGGCCCGTCTTACCCCGGCGTGATATACAGTACAATGATTAATATTAACGTAACTCTACATAGGAAAATTTAAATAAATGAGTCAAGGAGTAAAAAAAAGAAAAAAATCCTATATAATGGCAACAGAGGTTAAATTCACTGATCTAATGACTATTTTCCTGTCGTTCCTCGTAGCTGTCAACACTCTCCCTCACCCTGTCGTTCCCTGTAGCTGTCAACACTCTCCCTCACCCTGTCGTTCCCTGTAGCTGTCAACACTCTCCCTCACCCTGTCGTTCCCTGTAGCTGTCAACACTCTCCCTCACCCTGTCGTTCCCTGTAGCTGTCAACACTCTCCCTCACCCTGTCGTTCCCTGTAGCTGTCAACACTCTCCCTCACCCTGTCGTTCCCTGTAGCTGTCAACACTCTCCCTCACCCTGTCGTTCCCTGTAGCTGTCAACACTCTCCCTCACCCTGCCGTCCCCTTCCTTGAGATGTTTCACTTGATTCATTACATAAAATAGGGAAGAATTAAAGACACAGATAAGCGTCTGGCCTATACGTAAAATATAATTCTCTACTTTTTTCTGTAATTGTGAAAGAGACAAGACATAAAAATCAGTAAAGAGAAACGGACACACGATGCTAATGGATTAAAAGAATGACTTAAACTGGTATATAAAAAAGCTACTTATTGTGAATCATGGATATGGGAATTTTAGTATCGGGGTGTTGATGTTTGGAAGGTAAATATTTAGGCTTTGAATGACGGTATTTTGAGGGTTATGTCTGTATGGTTAATTTACTCGTCTTCAGCTGTCCTTGGATTATGTTAAATTGCTTTTTAGTTTGTAAACACACACACACACACACACACACACACACACACACACACACACACAAATGCGATTAAAGGAAACGTGTAGGACTTGATGTGTATCTGCTTTATATAAGAAAAACTACACGAAAGGTTTAATGGTATAGCTCCGTGTTGCCTCCGCCAATAACAATCCACAATACCACGTAAACAGTTTTGGCTTAATGGCTTCTCCAACACACGCTGGCGATGTGTCGGTTCTTACCTCCGCTGTAACCGAAGTACCTATATGTTTACCTGCTATCACCTGTCACTTAATGGCGCAGGGAGTAGGTCTTCTGGGTAATTTCTTCTTGAGTAACGTGTGACGATTGGGTGAGTGTATTACAGTAATGTTAGTGCGAAGAACTTTGTGATAATGTAATAAACCCGTGTAATTGCAAAGTGCTTGGTGATAATGTAATAGAAACATGTGATGTACTTATCTAATTGAGCCATGTAATGCACTTTGGGGGTAATTTAAGACAAGCTTGTTATTGCTATGTGCTTCGTGGTAATTTGTCGAAATGCTTGTGTAATAGTCGGTTGGTAATCATGGTGTGATGTCTGTATTACCGGTGAACTTGGTGTTTGATAAGTGATATTATATCACTTGCTGTGTGTCGTGTACAACATTTGCTTTGTTTTCATTAATAAGTTTCGTGTTCCATGATGATATTTGTTTGATGATACGTTCAAACACAACTGATATGCTTACCAAACTTAATGGTACTTAATTCATATATGGTAAAAAAAAAAATCAATTTACGACATCGTTCACTATTATAAATATATTTCGTAAATGCGTAACGAGAAAATGGTTCAATTTCCTTGCTCGAGTATGTAAGAGTACTGTACGTTACTAGACTTTGGACTCATTCACGTGTGTCCCCTACTGACTGACTCCCAAAATGTCAGAGGTCCAAATTAAGAAGGCGGTGACCTTGAGGTACCCCCTTACGGTCCACCGCTCGGCCCTAGCGGTGGCAAATTTCCCTCGCCGGTTGCGGAAGAGGTTTGTTTAGTCGCTGTTTCTTTGCTTATAACCAATGTTTTATTTTGTTTACATTTCGTGTCTTTTCTTTCTTTATTCGTGTATTTTGTTATCTTTTGTTTACTTATCGAGTGTCCGTCTGGCTTTACGTTCTCCCTCTGTTGTTGTTCTTTATTATAATTTATTTCTCATTGTTTCATATTCATTCTTTTATTCTTTGTTTCTGTTCATCAATTGTTTGTTGATTTTACCTATTCCTATTTTTGTTTTCTGTGTTTTAATTTTTTATTTATTTACACGCTTGCCACTGAAATCCTAAGCTTTAACTTATCTAAAACTAACAAACTAAAAAACCTAACCTAACCTAACCTAGAGTACACATAACATAACCTATCCTTAATCTTTCCTACACATAACGTAATATACCCTTAACCTAACCTACATATAACTTAACCTGTCTTTAACCGATCTTATACATTACCTACCCCCCTACCCTTAACCTAACCATACCTACATACACCTGAATTAACTCGCTTACACTAACCCACCTCTGATATAGCCTCACCTAACCAAACTGACCGAACTTAACTTACCTCTAACCTAACTTAACTTAACCTAACCTAACCAGACCCAAAGTTACAATATGAAAAATTTAGACGTATTTCCGGATGCTGTTTTATTTTAATTGGTATGAATTGCGGAAAAAATTCCCTAGGAAATGTTTACCAATATCCGACATCTATTTACGGGTCATGCAAATAAGAGGACTGCCAATTTAATATCCATTCACTTATAATTTTCCTTCGTGTTATGGAATACTTTTAAAATAATGATATTCAGACAATTAATATGAAAAATAACGTTCACAAGATGTTATTTATCGATATAATCTGAAAAAAATACGTTCACCAGCTCTACAACAATTCATATACATCGTACAACCATAGAGATGTAATTACTACCCTATTATACCAGCTTCAAGACCTTAGTTGCTGTAACCGAGAAACACATCAGGGAAATATGACGGTAAATGCAAACAGTATACGTCGGGTGTTATAATTAATCTTGCGTGTTCTGGTGATCTTCCCTTCATTACCTGTTTACATTTGTTTAGTTGTCTATACATCATTTACTCTTGTTATTCTACCATACATTGCTCTCTCTCTCTCTCTCTCTCTCTCTCTCTCTCTCTCTATGATTATATTGCTCTTTTATCTCCGTTATATTTTCCAATTTTGAAATGTATTTTATGCGGATTCTTTCTTATTTTTAAGGGGATTTTCCCACCCAGGCACGGGTCATTGACCCACATCAGGGGGGGGGGGCTAAATAAAAAATAAATTGACCCATAAATAAATACAGAAATGGAAAAATAAAGCAAATCAAGAAGGAGAAACGATATATACAGTATATGTTGTGCTGTCAAAGTAAGAGAAACAATTGAGACCCTGCAATTGTGTGTAAATGAGGCAGAAAGTTAGATCAGCAAAGTGGGACTCGGTCACAGTTTTTGTGATGCCATATGGCAGCAGGGTCTACCATAGACAACACATTATGCCTCCAATATCTTCCCAGGCGGTAGTACCTCCCTGTTTGATAGCTGCCTTCTACTTACTGCCTGATATGTTGTAATGACTCCAGATTACTAGTCATAAGTTTTTAATACTGTTCATTATATTGTACAGCTACGGACAAGATTGCCTCTACACTTGGTAATACCCAACATACACTTGTGTTTTTTATACGTGGATGATTTATGGTTGGTGAACGCTGATTTGCATTATAATTTTTTACGATGACTTATAGCCGAACAACGCCTTTTTTCATTATAAATTTACACATTGGGTTATTGTATTTGAACGTATAATTATATATCAGAATAACATACAAAACACACACGTACACACACAGACACGAACACACTCACTCACATATACACACACACACACACACACACTAAACTACATGACCCCGACGTTGATAATGCCCAAACTACATAAATCTGGACACTTGGGTCGTTTAAGTATAGCATTAACAACCTATAACTGATCTTGCAGCGGGCGTCCACACGTGTCATTCATATCATATCATATTTACTATGTTATATCAAGGTTAAGAGAACATGTATGGGATAATCCAAGTTCCTCTTTATGTTGCTATATATCCCGTGATGTTCAGTTTGTTATTATATAGAGAAATAGACCGATATTGAAGTTATTAAATATTACTCTATAACTTCTATAATTCTATACTCTATAATTTATACCATGTAGGATGTCTAGATTACTTTATAACTTAAATATAGTTTAAAAATAAATATATTACGGATTCAAAAATAACATATTACGTAAATAAAACAAGTACACGTGGGAAAAATACTAATGTCATTGTATTTATAAATTTTTACAAATACCCTAACAGTCCCTCAATTATCATTACAATAGATATGTTCTTCCTATACATGTCAAATATATTATGAAAAAACTTTCACAAAACTCTTATGTTGTTTGGTGTAATCTACGAAATTTACTTCACACATTTTTTATATTACAAAAACAGAATTGAACTTGCCGATTCATTTCACTGGAATACGCACGTTTCCGTATGATTGTGATGATTTCAATCTATTTCCGAGTTTTTTTCGAAAATATGAACTGATAGGTAAGCCAGCTATCGCGTGGGTGAATGAGATAAAATCTATAAGCGATCAATATTATTACTAACCAAACCTAATGTTACTGAACCTTAGGTGCAGTATGATGGAAGTCTTCACTGACTGAAGAAAAGTTTACAATTAATGTGTGAAGCGTAAAATGTATGTGTACAGCCTAATATGTAATCTACCTTTTATTACTACAGCTGTGCTTTCTATCACCCAATGGTCTGAAAATTGGCAAAATAATTTTACGATAAACTGAAACCAAATATAAACAACGAAGGTTATTATTTTTAATAAAATAGCTGAAGTAATGCTATTTGTCACTTTAAATTTAAACAATAAATAAATACATAAATATGTACACACACACTATATATTTATATATATATATATATATATATATATATATATATATATATATATATATATATATATATATATATATATATATATAAACTTAAAATCTTATCGGTAAAGGGTTGCATCCGACAGCATCAAAGATTTCATCTTAACTCAGCATCGTGCGGCAGATTAAAAATAAACTGTGTTAGCGCCACGCGAAATCAACCGAGCGAACAGCGAAACGGAACAGAACAAAAATCTTAAATTCCTCCCTGACATAAGGCACACATCCCAACTTTTACCGTATGATCCCTGCATGCGAGCTGCGGGGATCAAGGCCGGACTGCAATCCCGGGGAATTTACCGACCAACGCCTTCATCCCCCGCTGTAAATCTCGTATTTTCTACCTTCTCATGAATATTCTCAAACATAAAACTTTTTGCAGAATAAAAAACCAAGTTCCTTATTTCACGTTAGATAAAAGCAGCGTCAAGTACAACGCTATAAGGAGGATCCAACCTGCGGGAAGTATAGACGAAGAAAACAAACACGCGACTATAAATTCCGAAACCCAGCGCCCCGCCCTGCCAACTGCGATGAGGAGGGAAGTCTATAATCTGGTGGCTGGTGAGCCTCCGGACATCACGATCTAACCCAGGGAGAAAGTTGCCATGCTCCGAGACAACCGCCAGCCTCCCCGATTACCTTCATCTCACCACCTTATCAGGCATATATTTTTCACCGCGTCCTCAGGCTTCCATTTTTGGCCAGGATTCGGGAAGAGATTCGGTCTTCCTCCCACCGGCTCAGAGACTAGAGGTCGGCTGAGCGCTGGAATATGTATACAAGATAGACATTGCCGTAATTAAAATGTCTAATCGGTAACTCGGGGAACCACGGACGTTATCGGAATAGCATGAGTAAAGCTTTAAGTGGCAGGTAATGATATGCTTCAAGTAAATTCTAAATCCTTACTCGGTGAGAGACAATAGCAAGAATTTAATCAAAGACTCGGCTAACTACTTACTGACAATTTATACATATAGACGCCCTGCTGTTACTGAGATATGCCGAAATTTATAATAAGATAATGACATTGACCAGAGAGAGAGAGAGAGAGAGAGAGAGAGAGAGAGAGAGAGAGAGAGAGAGAGAGAGAGAGAGATAACTAGGATTAGAACGAAGAAGCTTGTTTAAAAATCCAGTTCTAATACCCACCATTTGCTCATAAGATCCATCAGAGTTAAAGCCTTACATGAACTATGATCTGGAGAACCCCTGTTATGGTAGCTAATGGACACGACTACAACAAGGTTAGCATCTCAGTATTAAAAGATGTGGTTAAAGTCAACAGGAGGTTATCACTAGTGTGTAAATGTATGAGGTAATAACTAGTGAGAATTTATCATGTGTGTTAATGTAAACAATAGTGACTCGACAATATATCCCCTGGGAGTCCATGTATATTTTATAGCATCACACTCGCTTTCAGGACTACTAGTCGAATTGTTTGCTTACGTCTATTACAGTTAGTACTTGTTGAGGTAATAGAAAAAAACCATGTAGTGTATTATATAACCTTATAGTGAGTATTATTATAGCTATCAGGAGTAGTTATTGAATTATTTACTTTGGGTATAATTTACGTAGTTATACCGAGTGAACTTTCATGAATGTCACATAATTAATTATTGTGTATGTGGCTCCAGAATAGTTAATTTAGTTATAATGTAATCCTAATAATTTAGTATCGGCGTCAATTGCTTCAAACAGCATATAAAGTAACTTATTTGCTTTACTAATAGTGTGATTCCTGTGTGTGTGTGTGTGTGTGTGTGTGTGTGTGTGTGTGTTTAAATACTTATAATTTAATGCCTGTAGCTTCCACCGGCATGTAAAGCGACTTCATTAAGGTAAAATTCCACAGGTTTTATCGAGTATCTTTCGGGAACAGTCCTTAAACCCTTTGAGGACAAGGTTAAATACTTCTGACCTTCGTCCTCAAAGGGTTAGAGTATTCACCCTCGTTCTTAGGGGGTTATTAACTTTTGTTGATGACTCAGGGGTACTTGGTCTAAAGGCACCACCACCGTAGTCTGAATGCACCACTACCCTGGACTGAAGGCAAAAGACCGAATGCACCACAATATTACAAGTAGGATATTTTGCTCTTATAATTAGTACGGTAAGTATCATTATTTTGTAATTAGAATATATTGATTTTTATGCAAATATAAAAGTCGGTCAATTTGTAGTTTCGACCTACCAACGAGATTTGGTATTTCATGTTCTCATTCAATAACTACGTATATAATATTCCTCTTTATATTTTTAATACTGCACTACACTACACTTCCTCAGGTACTCAGATATAATGATGTCATGGTTTTCGTAATTAGCCCGGAACTGCTGGTTATCCAAGTCTTCTCAAAGTAGAATAGAAGATCATGAAGTTCGTGCTGAGGTAGTCTGAGGGCATCGCTCTTTTAGGTGATTGAATGCAGTGCTGATATGGGAAGCTGGAAGGTTGAGCAGTGCCATCAGCTGTCGTATGTAGTTCCGTACTGTTATCTGATGCATGTATGCAGAGCTTAGTCCATACTCCTTGACTAGATTATATACTGTTTTCCTTCCTAAACTATCGGTAACAAACAGTTTGCTAACTGAGGTTATTACAAATTTGGTCCATATAAGGGAACAAATTAATTAAATTCACGATTACTGGTAACTTTCTGTACCATTTACATTTTCAGATAAGACTTTGTCATTGTCTGTGAGACTTTTGCTATATTTTTTCTATATTAGGTGGTGCATTGAGACCATCAGGAGTGGTGCATTCAGACTAGGGGTTGGTTTATTCAGACTAGGGGTTGGCGCATTCAGGCAGTGGTGTATTTCGTCCATGAATCGACTCAGACACTAACGCCGGCATTTATATATACAGAATCATCTACAAATCGTTATCTATATTCACGAGACTATTTAAATAGGTCAATATTATGGTGACGATATGTGAAATAGGTCTTGTGGATATATGGCTAAACTGAAAAATATAGACATGAAAGATCGTGTAAATATATTGCTTTTGTTATTTTCAAGAAGGGAGGTGGATCACTATCCTCTAACTACCATCCAATCAGTTTAACATCAATTGTAGTCAAATTGCTGGAAGCAATAATTTCAAACTCTATTCGAAATCACCTGGAGAAGCTCAAGTTGATCAATGATCCCCAACATGGCTCCACAAGCGAGCGTTCATGTCTGACTAATCTACTAACATTCTTTTCACTGTTTTCGAATTAGTGGATGACGAGCACGATTATGATGTGGTATATCTCGTCTTTAGCAAAGCCTTCGACAGAGTTCCCCACGAAAGACTAATATGAAAAGTGGAGGCTCATGGAATTCGGGGAAATATTCTAAAGTGGATTAGGGTGTGGTTACAGGACAGGAAACAGCGAATAAGCGTTAACGGCACTAAATCCGATTAGGGTAACGTCACTAGTGGAGCACCCCAAGGCTTAGTACTTGGACCATTACTATTTATTATATACATAACTGAAATAGATATAGGCGTTAACAGCAACATAAGTAAATTTACTGACGACGCTAAAATAGGGCTTGTAATTAAATCTGACGAGGACTCCGCAAAACTACAGGAAGATCTAAACAAATTTTTCGCATGGTCTAAGAAATGGCAGATGAAATTTAATGTGGACAAATGTAAAGTACGTAGTCTAGGAGATGTAATCAGAGAAACCAGATATCAGATGAACAACGTTATTATCGAGAAATCCGACTGAGAGAGAGATTTAGGAGTAATGATAAGAAGGAATTTTAAACCTAGTCAACATTGTGTATTTGTTCGAAACAAGGCTAATAAAGTACTTGGATTCATACACAGGAATGTTAGTTAAGAGACTAGCGAGGTTATCCTAAAACTATATCTTGCGCTTGTGAGACCCCCCATTACGCCGTTCAGTTCTGGTCACCGTACTACAGAATGGATATACTGTAGAGTCCCGAGAAAGAATTCAGAGGAGAATGACAAGACTAATCCCGGGCATTAGGAACCTTTAGTACAGAGACAGGTTAAAGCATCTTAATTTGCACTCCCTCGAGAGACGTAGAGTGAGGGGCGATATGATCGAGGTGTGATATAACAAAGGTACTCAACTATCCAACCAAGAGCGAACTCGTAGCAATGGTTTTAAATTAGACAAATTTAGATTTAGGCGCGAGATAGGTAAATATTGTTTCAGAAATTGACTAGTGGATGAGTGGAATTAGTTACCAAACATAATCATTAACTCGAATACGCTGGATAGCTTCAAAAATAGACTGGATGGATATAATGAGCGATAGAGATTGGGTGTAAACTGGACTGTCCAGCATGGGCCAATAGGCCCGCTACAGTTTCCTCCATTCTTATGTTCTTATATTGCTGTTGTGTTCAGAAAAAAATAATATAACCTCAGTGTTATAGAAAGTTAATGTAATCAAATCAGAATGAGAGAAATAAGATTTAACAGAACTGACCAAAAGTTACATCGGGAAGGGTAGCTCACAAAGTTTTCTCAGTCAATCAGCGAGTCACGACTGGTATTCTGAGAACTTTCAGATGTGGCGAATACGGGATGAAGACCATTCAAAGTGTATTTCAACAGTATTTTTCAACCTCTTTTTTACTCTACTGAACGGTTCCTCAACCAACATGAGTAAATAAAATCTTGCAAGAAAACCCCGTAATGGCCTCTGCCTTTCCCTAACAATTAATATCAAGAATAATGTCAGTTTCAACTCTTGCTATGCGTACATCACCTAATATCAGAACTAATTCATTATAAATACAATCACACGTAAGCTATAGACACACACACACACACACACACACTATTACTACAGATAACAAGAAAGTCTCAATCAGTTTGTCCAAACACGGGAGATGCGGTTAAGAACGCTTGTATGCCTTGATAGTTAAACCTTCCCTAACTCTATCCACGAGTCTGATGTCATCGTGAATATATAAGACTATGATGTCAGGAGCAAGGACCAACTGACCCGTGTTACTGCTGACCGACAAGCGTATAAAGATAGTTCCTAAAACGTGTGGATGAGTGGGCTGGTGGGTGGGTGTTCGTGAGGGCGGGGAGTGTCGTGAGGTGGCAGTTTGCACACATGAGGGTAAAAGCAGGATGCGGTTTGGTGCACATTATCACGCCCTCCTCTCACCGCCGCTCACTGACGGAGGTAGAGTCCTGGTGATGGGTATTCTACTCACGCTAGTTGTTTGTGTTTTTACCTATTAAATTATTATTATCGTTAGTACTGTTATTATTATTATTATTATTAGTAGTAGTAGTAGTAGTAGTATTTCAATTTGTTTACGCAAATTGCATATATTTATTTTTCTTATATATATATATTTTTTTATTTCGCATATAGAGCACTGGCTAGCTACGAACAGGGAACTGGTCACTCAAGACGCCCGAGAATGATAAGTTAAATCAAGAAATAAAGAAAAGAACACAGTACACAGAATGACGCGACAGGTGGACGTTCTCACCCCCTCTCACAGGTGGGCCTGGGCGCTGCTACCCCAAGACGAGATTGCCCTATTAAAGTGTTTAATCCACAAATGTCGTAAATGTTCAGTTGTCTATATTATGAATGATATGTTATGAATTTTCACCTAGTCCTAATGTAACCTACGCTAAGCTAAGCTAAGCTAAAACCTAACTTAACCTAATACCATTTAATCTAACCTCACGTAACCTAACCTCACGTACAATAGCCTCGCCTCGCCTAACCAGTTCAACTCACAATGTATTTCAGGTAAACATCGTAAGGTAATATTCAGTGCGTTACCTGAGCCGCCGAGTAAACTAAAAAACTTCCACAGGTGTTGCATCAGATACCGACACCCTTTCCTTGAACAGCTCCTTACCATTTCCTAACACCGGGGAGGGAGGGAGGGAGGCAGGGAGGGAAGAATGTGTTCTCCTGCTGCAATACCATTACCATGCACAAATATTGGGATCATACCAAGGTTACCACCCACGGAATGTGTTGCTATTGTTACTACTTTCCTTACCTCCTGAGACAAAACGTGCAGTAAAAACGATAATATATGAAAATTAAATTCACTTCTGAGGGATTAACATACATCAAAGAGAAATATTACAATCTCCAGGTGATATAGATCTTGGACAGGTGATATAGATCTTGGACAGGTGAAAAATCTTTTACGTGATACGAATAATAATAGAAAAATGATTCTCTTTAATATTTCTCGTTCGTTGTCGGATTTTTTTTCACTAATGACCCGTGATACCTGACACAAATACCTGTAGGGAGTGTCCACCACCTGTGTCGCCCGCTCCGATGATTTTTACCTTTAGTAACGCTTATAAAAAGATAATAGTTGAAATTTAAAGATAATAATATTTTCCAGGGCAAGTTCTTCTTCTTGTTACATAACCTTATTGTTCCGTAATGCTAAAATTGACTGGTATGCATATACTTATTTACCTGAACTTGTTTTTATTATATGCATTTTATTTAATTCATACAAGCCTTCCCCAGCTATATAACACATGCATATAAGCTATTACTGAATGATATACAGTGAGATGTGGTGAAGTATGAATAATAATGTGTCATAGAAGCATTACCTTGTCCCTAAGTGATGGTTTACAGTTCTTGTCTTATAAGTGAAACGTATAATACTGGTAACGTGTGATTCATTTGACCTGTTTTAGAATTTAAGGAAACGAATTTAATATATTTGTAAAAGTTTTGTATTTGTTACAACTTGTATTAAGATGTACTTAATAACTTCAGAAAGGGATAAACAGGGTACAGTGAAAATGTCTGAATAATTTTGATATAATATGAAGTTATGAATATATATTTTGACCACTAGTGTACATGTATTTTTTTCAGCATATACCTGGATCACGCGCACCTACAGTGATTTACTTGCACATATATATATATATATATATATATATATATATATATATATATATATATATATATATATATATATATATATATATATATATATATATATATATATATATATATATATATACATATATATATATTTTACTAGGCAGCAACGAGTCAGTTTCATATTCACATTTTGAAGAAAAAGTAATTTCACCATTTTAAACATAATTAAAATAAATCCTAAATACTGTAAATATTCTGTGTATTTAATGCATTAACACTGAGTACTATCCACGTATAATATCATGAGTGTAAGGTCAGTTTGTGAGGTTAACTTAGTGGGTGAGATGAATGTATGAGGCGAGTACATTATGCTGAGTGTGTGAGACCGAGTGCGTGAGGTAAGTGCGTGAAGCGAGTGCGGTAACCTTCCAATGGTCCCCTAATCCTCTTACGTGTTGCCATGATCAAATACACTGGGTCAGCTTTCCTTGGCGTATTGTGGTGTGTGTGTGTGTGTGTGTGTGTGTGTGTGTGTGTGTGTGTGTGTAAGCATTCATCCAGCATCCCTAATCCACCAGAACCCGTCCTTCACCTAAGCTCCACAATATCCCTCCCACATCCACACCCCACAATATCCCTCCCTCACCCCCACCCCATAATATCCCTCACCCCACAATATCCCTCCTTCACCCCCACCCCAAACAATATTCCTCCTCGCCCCCACAATCCCTCCCTCACCTCCCCCCAATATCCCTCCCTCACCCCCACCCCATAATATCCTCCCTCACCCCACAGTATCCTCACCCACACCCCAATATCCCTCCTCACCCCCACCCCATAATATCCCTCCCTCACCCACTATCCTCCCTCACCCACACCCCATAATATCCCTCCCCACCCCACAATATCCACCCACACCACACAATATCCCTCCCTCACCCACACCCCCCATAACATCCCTCCCTCACCCCCCACCCCCATAATATCCCTACCTCACCTCCACCCCATAATATCCCACCTCACCCCCACCCTACAATATCCCTCACCCACACCACACAATATCCCTCCCTCACCCCCACCCCATAATATCCCTCCTCACCCACAATATCCCTCACCCCCACCCCATAATATCCCTCCCTCACCTCACAATATCCCTCACCCACCCCACACAATATCCCTCCCTCACCCACACCCCACAGCTCCGTCCAGCATCCGGCAGCACCCCGCTAATCCTGTAAATCAAAGCAGGTAAGGGTTGCACTTTTCTGGTCCCGTGTTGGCAAGGCCCCTCAACATATTAGACAAGGTCGCCCACTTCACTCGCCTCTGCATCATGTTATTTCCTTGAATCCGATATAATTTCACAGGTACAAGATTATACTCCATAAAAAAAAACCTACACAATATTTCTACGGTAAAAAAAAAATAAATTGATAGGGACTAGGTATTAAAGTGCTTATTGGTTTTTTTTCTCTCTCTCTCTCTCTCCCTTTCGCCTGGATAGTGACCATAAGGAGACAGTGAAGATCCAGCCGTAGCGACGGTGGTACTCGGAGAAGATTAAGAAAACAAGCAACACGTGAAGGTCAAGATGCGTACCCCTGCCCCAGGTGTGTTGTTGCTCCCTCACGCTGTGCTGAGGAAACTGACAGCCTGCCACCATGACACACAACGTTGCCTCAGCGCCACACTGTTGAAACTCCACATTTTCCAGATCAAACACCTTGTACTATTAAAAAGTAATGAGGTGTCGTCACATAATACACGACCGCAGGGAGGAAATGACTGCAAGCCACACAGGAGTGTTTGTTTTCCACTGAACCACCTACAGAGAGTAATGTTTAATATTTAAGAAACACATAACCATAAGATACTCAATAAAGTGTTACAACAAATTCGCCATAAGGAAACTACATAACGGTAAAACACATACAAGAGTAAACTTGTTCCTAAAATACAGACAAACTCAACGAATGTCAATATACCGCGATAAAATGAAATTCTTATTTATACAATGCAACACCAAAATGCTTAGAAGACACTTGACAACCATCTCGCCCTGAGGCAACGATGTAGCAGTGGACGGAGGGGAAAAAAGGTGTCGGGGAGTGATAAAGGCAGGGTGTGGAGTTGTCTTGTGATAAGGATGTGTCGTGTTGTTGACTCACTCATGTGTCCACGCTTTTAGGAGGTGTGTGTGTGTGTGTGTGTGTGTGTGTAATAATAATAAACGGTATATTAATAGAGTTGCAGCCGGTGGCTGAAAATATACAAACTAACATGTGATTTACACATCATAATATACATTCAATACATTTACAGGGCTGTACAGTACATAAATCAGGAGCTGTTTATTATTTTAATACTAGATGGGAGGGTGCTGTTCTTATATCTATGGGTGCGGGCTCTTATGGGCTGAATTTTGTTGTAGTGGCGGACTGCGCGAGTTTGGTGGGGGGCTGCAGGTGGCAGTAGGTGGCGATGGCGAGGATGGTGCAGTAGTCCACGGCCAAATCCTGCTAGTGCGTGGTGGTGAAGGTCACTGAGGGATGGCATTTCCAGGGTGGAGAGAGTGTTGTTGCAGCCTGAGTAGTCTGCACCGAGCATGATTCTGCAGGCCCTCTTCTGTACCTTCTCTAGCTGACGTTGTTGGGTAGAGTTGAGAGAAGACGACCAGGCTGGTGACGCATACGTTAATTTGGGGAGAATAAATACGTTGTAGATAGTCCTCAGCTCTGGCGTGGGTGCCCCAAAAGTGACCCGAGTCGTCGTAGCATGTAGAGTCGGTACGAGGCTGCCTTGACTGTGTTATTTACATGGGCCTTCCAGTCCAGTTTGTTGTCTATAGTTACACCCAGGAGTTTGGCAGACTGCACTAACTGGAGAGGATGAGCACCCGCTGTAACTGCTGGAACTTGCACTGGAGTGGTGGCGGTGTTGATGTACATGACTACGGTTTTGGTGTGTTTGATGGTGATCTTGTTCTCCATAGTCCATGCTTGTAGTCTGTCCAGGGTTCCTTGTTGCGATGAGTAGCCCGGTGAGGTGTTGTCCACTGTAACCCCCATAGTGCAGTCATCCACGTACTTCCACCTGTGTGTGTGTGTATGTGTGTGTGTGTGTGTCCAACAAGATCTGAGGAAGGGAGGAGCTCAGGTGTGGTCATCCAGGTAATAGGAGGGGCTCAGGTGCTGGCGTGATCCTGCCCTACTGATGACCGGACCAAGGTCGTCCTTGTTGCCTGTACACCTT
>NW_024744190.1:467500-612500 GCF_018991925.1 Homarus americanus | reverse complement strand
GGAGGAGGAGGAGGAGGAATGGTAGGGCGTGGAGGGGCAGTAATCGAAGGGAGGAGGAGGAGGAGGAATGGTAGGGAGGAGGCAGTAATGGAAGGGAAGAGGAGGAGGAGGAATGGTAGGGCGTGGAGGGGCAGTAATGGAAGGGAGGAGGAGGAGGAATGGTAGGGCGTGGAGGGGCAGTAATGGAAGGGAAGAAGAGGAGGAGGAATGGTAGGGCGTGGAGGGGCCAGTAATGGAAGGGAGGAGACAGGCAGGAGGTGAGGGGAGATAATCTAGGGGAGGAGAGTGGGAAGGTCTTCTGAACGAGTCTACGAGATGGTCTTTTCATCGAATTACGGAAAAGTCAATAAAAGTCTAGATTTACCACGAGTGAATTCACGAGCGATCCACGTTTAACAACCATCTGGCTCACATCATTAGCGGACATTATGTTGTAATGTTAGTATAAGAACACACGACCTCCCACCTACCCCATAGTCTATACCGTTCACCCACCAGGTGCATTAAGGGAGACTCTTCATCATCTACAGGTGATCATCTCGACCATATGATTCACCGAGGGATGCAATTATGTTCCATACCAGAAGTTTAATGATAGGTGTATAGTAGCTGGCGACAGTTACCTGTCAGCAACTCTCAGGTTAACGGTGCAATCACGCGGCAAAGGTAATATGCCATAATGGTACCATAATGTGAGGTGGTAGTGGTACTCTGGACAATGTGGAGCAAAGACGCAATAACACGTGATGGAACTATATCATGGTCGAGTGAACGCGTGTATTACTTGGTGCTGAAACGTGCAAGAATGTTACCATAGAGCGGTGTTACCACAATGCAGGGGAGGACCAGGTGTTACCACAGTGCAGGGGAGGACCAGGTGTTACCACAGTGCAGGGGAGGACCAGGTGTTACCACAGTGCAGGGGAGGACCAGGTGTTACCATAGTGCAGGGGAATAAACACATCTCAGACATACAGACAGACACGAAGCTTGAAGGCAATAATGGTAAACAGCGTGTAGTGGAGCCGTACAGTACACCTCGGGAACATACGGTACACGCAGCTCCCAGAGAAGAGGACTACCATACTGATGCTGTCGACAACGATAGTTAAAAAAAAAAAGAATAATAGAAAATTAACACATGCCTCTTCCTCCATCTCCAACATTTATTGCCTTTTTTTTTAATTCCTCCTCTTCCTCATTTCCTCTAAACAGGTAAATTAATCTAATCCTTACCTAACTCAACCTAAACTTAACCTAACCTATACGTATATTAAGAGATTGACCACAGAACATATAAGCAGCTGAAGCGCCTAGATTATGTTAAGTTGACGAAGGGTTATGTTAGATTAGATTAGGTTAGGTTAGGTTAGGTTACGACACGTTGCCATTTTTGTTCGTTTTTTTTTCTTCTCTTCAGAATTTACGGTCAAGTGGAACAAAATAATGTCTGCCTCAGGCCATCACCATACCTCCTGACCCACCTCTGTTATATCGAGGGTCCTTTAAATATGAAACTTCCATGTAACGAACTACATATATGAAAAGTCCGCTATATCTTGGGTCCGTTATATACGAAACCCCCATTTACGGATTATATGGAGAGAGAAGTCCGTTATATGGAGGTTACACTGTACCTCCTGACCCACCTCTGCGTCTTGCCTACCTGGAAGTTACCTGTTACCTAATCCTCTCTCTATTAAAACTCTTTTGTATTTACTAAAAAAAAATGTATCTTGCGTTTCGTTTATTATCCAATACTTTTATATCATCTGAGTATTTATACATTAACTACTACTTAACATATATCTCCTTATCTACTAATACATATAATCTCATATCTTCTGCCATGTGAATTATATATAACATCTATTAATTATATATACTTGTCACCTATAATTCTTTATCCACATTAACTATCACACCTGTTCATCATCATCTACCTTTATCCCTCGTTACCTGTTACCCGTTAATGATTATAATTTCCACCTATATGATGATAATTAACGCCGGTGTAGTGGTATTAGTAGGAGGTTAAGTTAGGTTACGTTCGGTTAGGTTAAGTTAATCTTCAGGTGATCACACTGTAAACACAATCTATCTCACTAAATTTGATTCATTGTCGTATGCCATATACCTTAGTTAACAGCCTATTATCGACCACACATGATTAGCTTCCTTTCTCTTTAATTCCTAGTTGTAAACACAATTTATTTTACCTCACCATGATCGAATTATTTCTTATATAGATATCTACTTTATTGACATAACTTCTACCTACTACTATACTTTACTACTATCTACTCTCAGCTATTTACTGTATTCACCTAAATACTGTCTACTACACCAACTAACATCTCTCAACTACATTATTATACATTACTTACTCCACACATCCTACAAGCAACTAACTGGTCGACACTCTGAACTTCTTTGCTTTTATTGGTAAGATGTATTAAAGATACTGTACAGTTCTTCTTCAAGACCTTAACTGTAAAATCACAGCGCCTGCTAAACTGTGGGTGAAAATATATTGGGTCCCAGGCTACTAATATTACCATGATTAACGATCTCCGAGTCATTAATTTACTTCGATACACATAATGTTCCGGGTAATATTCCACTAGACGCTGACCAGCTATCATTAATCGCAAATTGGCTTCTCAAATTCATAAATACCACACACACCACGTGATGCCCCTCATAACACCATCTGTGAGGGAGTTACTACACCACGTGAGGCCCCTCATAACACCATCTGTGAGGTAATTACTACACCACGTGAGGTCCCTCATAACACCATCTGTGAGATAATTACTACACCACGTGAGGTCCCTCATAACACCATCTGTGAGGGAATTACTACACCACGTGAGGCCCCTCATAACACCATCTGCGAGGGAATTACTACACCACGCCAGGTCCCTCATAACAACATCTGAGGGAACTAACACACCACGTGAGTTCCTCCTAACACCATCTGGGAGGGAGTTACTACACTACGAGTTTGCTGTTCAACACCTACATTAATCTGTATGTTCACTGTATGTTCCATTACCTTTCTCTAATGAAGGCTTTTGTTAAACCACCAATGTATGTAATAAGTCATTTATGTCCAATGTATATTTTCAGCCTTCGGGCTGCAGAATTTTTTTCAATAAACCGTTAATTATTATTATTATTTTTATTATTACACACACACACAAACACACACACACACCGAACACGTAACAAAAGGTACGAGGATTCTTGCTGTACATATAATAATTATTTCTATTAATTGTAAGGGTTCTAGTCAATATCTCTCTATCCCTGTTATAATGTTACCCTCGTCCGTCCGTTCGTCCTATGAGTCAGTAAGAAGAACGACTTGACATTATTGGTTACACGGTCATGAGATTTCAACGTCTCCTATGTCTTGTTGATGACTACAGCAAGACACGGTGCGTAAACAAATGTGATCTATGTCTTAGAACTTTTTGACCGTAGTTAAGTTTGTTTGTAGGAGTTGATGACCTACGAACACATGTTATTTTGTCTTATTAGATGCCAAAACAACAATAACATTTGCAAGGCGTTGTGTTTAAGGGAAGAATTATTGCGTGTTGTGGTAATGTTGAGAAGAACAACTAAACTGTAATACTAATTGACTTGGATTTAATGGTATGACAGCTTAAGTGCAGGGAAGTGTCGAGTGTGTGACAGGATGTGGGCAGTGATGGTCTGGTGAGTGAATAATACAACATATAATAATAATATACTACCAGTAAAGGCCACTGAGGGTACAGTGTCACTACATTAACAGCATGGCTCAAAAAAAAAACAAGTTAAAACTAATCATCAAAATTTGTTAACGTATAGTTCAAGGTAACACAAAGGGTCGAGATATATACATACAAATTTACATACATACACACACATATACATTATATACACACATAGGTACACACTGACCTTTTCTAACTTCCTTGAACTACTCATTAGCAAAATTTATAGATCAGTTTTAACACGTCGGTATTTTTTCAGACACATCCTTAACTCAGTGGTGGTAAACACGCTTTGTTTTTACATTTATGTGTTAATTTTTCACGTGATCTAAATACAGCTCAATTGTTCTATCTAAAGTTCAAAGGTTCAATATAAGCCAGTGTATAGTAACAGATTATAGACCAATAACTTACTTCTATATAAATTACATGAGTATATATTAATTTGAATATATCGTCTTAAAGTTTCAACTCTGTATAAATCTCGTAAACACTATTAATATGTATACTAATTGTGCAATACTTGTTTACATTTACTCTGGGAAATGCAAAAACAAAACGCACGTGTGTGTCTGTGTCAGAGTGTGTGTGTGTGTGTGTGTGTGTCAGTGTGTGTGTGTCAGTGTGTGTGTGTGTGTGTGTGTGTGTGTGTCAGTGAGGTGTGTGTGTGTGTTGCCAAAAAAACATAGATCTTGATGGTCATACAGGTGCGAAAAATAATGCCGGCTGGTGTAGTGAATGACCCTGGTGGAGAACAACTCTAAACAAACAGCAGAAAAAATGTACAAAACAGGAGAGAGAGAGACCCTTACATTCCTACCAATCTAACACTAGCAGGTAAAAGACTATATAAATAGTTCCTCTAAAACATATCACAGATGACATAACATCACGACCATTTGAGCCTCACCTGAAGACGAGCTGCTTTAATTTTCAGGTGATTCATAATCAACCTTAAAAATTATAAACCCTACTAAATTTTTAACGATAAAAGAAACGCTACGTTTTACTCTCTCTCAGGCAATCACTTATTCCTCCTCACTATAACAGGTGTGCACATTACTATGGTACTCGACCCCCCCCTCTCTCGCCCTCCCACACAATAAGACCTAAATATCGTATCTAATTTAACTCATAGTAATATTTTCTTTCCTCCTACGTCTTCTTAAAGTTCAACAGCAACAACAAGAAAGACTTACAACTTCTTGGATGGGAGCCCAATTTTTTTTTTTTTTAAACTCATACAGTGGGACCTCATCCTCCTCCCTGGTGTGTGTGCGTGTGCGTGTGTGTGCGTGTGTGTGTGTGAGTAATATGTGGACTATATCCGTTATCTTCACTTCTTTGTTATTATCGTTTCTTCTGTTTTACCTTCTATCTCTCATAGTTTATCATTTTCTTCTTTTTCTTGTCCTTATTCTAGTATTTGTTTATTATTTACTATCGCTTTGCTTTTGTCCTGCATTGCATTCATATTCCTCTTCTCCTTTCTCTTAACCTTCTTCTCTTTGTTGTTCATTTCGTGACGTATTGATTTTTATTAATTTTCAATATGTTTATCGCGAAGTTTTCTACACATACTGTACACATGACACTCTTGGCAATACATCTCTCTCTCTCTCTCTCTCTCTCTCTCTCTCTCTCTCTCTCTCTCTCTCTCTCTCTCTCTCTCTCTCTCTCTATCTCTCTATATCTCAATCTGTCTCCACGCTAACACTGTATACTCTCGTGGGGTGATGAAATATTTAGTCATATAAAAAATTCATCTCTCGTTGCACTTAGACCACAACCTTGACTCCAGCGTGTTAAAATTTCGTATATAATGAGGTCGATTCTGGCACCTGATGTGTCGTTGTCTTATTAGCGTCGGTAGATTACATCTCATTGGACAATTAGAGGGTGGGGATGCCCTGTTCATCAGCCAATCACAAGCTTGGGATCTATTTTGTGTGTCGTGATTTCATCTCCGTCGGCCAACAGCGTGCCTAAGATCTCATGTGTGTGTGTGTGTGTGTGTGTGTGTGTGTGTGTCTGTCGCGATCTCATCTTCCTCAGCCAATCACAACAACAGGATCTACTGTGTGTGTTGTGTTCATGTCTTCGTCGGCCAATCATAACAACAGGATCTCCTATGTGTGTTGTGTTCAAGTCACTGTTGGCCTCTCTCTCTCTCTCTCTCTCTCTCTCTCTCTCTCTCTCTAATATCTTTATCAACCATTCAGCACGTCGGGATTCTGTTTACATTAGCCAATTAGAGTAGGAATCCCCTCTAAGACGGTGTACCAAAGGGTTGGGGATTTTCTTTCCGTAAGGTGCCATACAAAAGGTCAAGACTCATAATTTATTAAGCAAAAGAGCTAGTTGAACCCTCCTAGTTAATCAGTCATAGGATCTGAATTCCTTCCTCATTAGCGAGTGAGGGAGTCAGGTACCTCTCACAATTTGTAACACTCGAGCAACTCATTAAACATTCACGAGTCACTGACGAATGGGGCAATTAGGGAGCTGAAGCCATTGTCTGATTAAGGAAGTGATTGGGAATAAGATTTCTTCGCAAATAATTGAAATTCGTTTCCGTCAACAGCCCAGTACAGTGGAATATTAAACACGTTATCCAATTAGTTGTTATCAAGCAAACAGTAGATCGAGATGTTAGTCAATCACTCTGAGTCGGGATGCTAATTGCTTCAACCAATGAGAACTATGGGATAATAGCTATACCAACCAATTAATAAGGTGGGATACTAATTACCTTAACTAACCAATAGGTCGGGAAACTTCTTAACGTCATCAGGTAATCATTAATTGAGAATATCCGTTCATCATTCCATCAATAAATCTGGAACTTCCATTCGTAAACTACTCAGAGCGTCAACCTTAGTCCCTGTCAACCAATGAAAAACTACATCAGGGGGTTTCATGTCCTAGTAGTGACCACATACAGTAATTTCATACACATCAGAAGGGATTTTCACGCTAAACTCCAGTCCACGAAAAGTGAAAATATGACGAAACCAAGAGACAAAAGTAAAATCTGATACGTGAAAAAATATGCACCAAATACGCAGAAATCAAAATAACAATAAATACGGATAATGAGAATAGAAAACAAAGTTGATAAACAAATGAGAAACTTACACATGACAATAAGAGAATATTATTATTACTATTATTATTTTTATTATTATTATGGATATCTGTGAAGCAACACTATTTTCACACGTACTGAGTAAACCTATTTGGCAATGGTGAGTGAAAGAGGCGATAGTGAGTGAAACAAAATAGTCTTCTACGATGGAGAATGAGAGTGAGTACCAAAGAGGAACATGGAACACACCTGATAATGAAAATGACTTAATGATGACTAAAATAAAGTCTTGTTTAATGATGAAGAAAATATACACTTCAGGTTGATGGTGACGAGGGAATAAACTTGAAGCTGATGGTGAAGGAGAATAAATTACCTATTGATGGTGATAAGAATAAAATACAGGTTAATGGTGAGGGAAAAGTATAATACAATGATAAGGAAGAGGAAGACAAATAAAGCTGATAATGAAGAAAAGAAGATACGCGATGATGGTGAATTGTCAATAAAATCCCCAAATTGATGGTGAGGTCAAAATAGAATACAAGGTGATGGTGATAGTGAATTGATAATGAGGTTGAATTGATTTACAAGACGAAGGTAAAGTTAAAAGAAATTACACGTGTCACTGTCCAACCTCATCATTACTGCAACACACAAAAGGCAAAAAAAAAAAAGAAAAAAAAAAAGCAAATCCATCATAGGACTTATTTTCCGAGTTGTTTTTTTGCGTTCTTTGTCTATTCATCCCGTTTATCAATGTTTTTGTTTTTCCTTTCGTCATCGTTTTTTTCCTCTGCCTCTTCATCTTGTTTCCATCAGCACCAAGCAAAAACGAGACCTTGGCACCACTTGTGTTATACCTTACTGTGTTGCATAACCTTACACTATGATTCTCTAAGCCATCAACAACGGCGACTTTATACACCATGAAGAACCCGGATCCACAAAGCTTCCTCGTTTTTGAAGACTTATCGATACACTAATCTACTTAACTTGAGCTAAAACCGCAAATTAACGTCGAAAATTAACATAAAAATGAAACTTAGATTCTACCTTAACTATATACGTCCACTTAATACGAGTTACAAGACAAGATGCAAGCGGGAGGTTCTTTTGGAAACAATTCTGTACCTTAACATCATCACGTAATTAGTGTTAGGTATAATTTTGATGCTAATTCTCTATATAAATTTTGTACTTTCGTTAAAATTAACCATTTAGGTACATTCTTACGTCACCAGTTAAAAGGAATATTAATTGCAAGAAACCTTTTGTGAATCCAGACTCGGGACAAATTTGTTATTATATCCAGTGTGATTCTGTAAGCCATAAAGCTCTCTGGGGTAGGTTTTTATTCCTATACGTTACAACATTACGCTTCATAGGTGACGGAGCACTAATTCGGCGTCTCTCATTTCATGCTTGATTGAAGAGTGAACGTGAGGGTGTGGTGCCAGGGTGAGGGGGAGCAACCTTGTCCATGATTAGGATTTTGTTCATGTTTCTCAGGGGGGGGGTGGGATATGTGTAAGTGTGTAAGTAAGTCTGTGTGTGTGAGCAATCACACACACACTAAGTGAAATGCATCGATAATAACCTCAACCTATCCTAACTTTACGTATAGCGTATTATAAGTAAAGTCTGGTATTGTATGTATAAAACTCCTTGCAGAAAAATTAACAGAAAAAAACACAGGAAAAGACCGCGTTGAAATTAAAAAAACACGCACGAAATAAAAATATTTGTTATAATGAACACGAAAATACAAAAAAATGTATATATGAAAATGAACGAGAAAATGTCTAACAAAAGAGAGGAGTTGACGTTCTCATGCGTAGTGTGTGATCCCCCTCACACACACACACCGATGTTATAAAATGCAAGAACAAAATATCCCCTCTCGTACCACACCTGGGGACACGGACGGTGAGAAACAACACACGTACTTGATCCCCGGGTCTCACCTTGCTGTCTGTCGGTCGACCTCGCCTCACAGCACCCCAGCAGCCAGAGGGTACAGCCTTAGACTTGAAGCTGGGTGGTCGAGGGTCAACCACTCATCATTAACCAAGCTCCCACTGGTCGGTCTAATAATCATACATTAGGTCCGCTTGCTTGCTTGCTTGTTTGGCGAGGTCTTAGTTCGCCTGAGTAATACTAACGCGTGTTTAGTGTCAGGAGGCTTAAGGTAAGGTTAAGAAATAAAGGGAGTGACCATCAAGCGTATCAATCGGACCTTACAGGGTTAATTATAACTTCTTCTTCTTCGTCTTCGTGCTGTTCACTATATACAGGGGACGACAAGGTTTACGAAGGGGGATACAGCCACATTTATGACTGACTCTCTCTCTCTCTCTCTCTCTCTCTCGCTCTCTCTCTCTCTCTCTCTCTCTCTCTCTCATAATAATAATAACAGCAGCAAGAGAAACAGTCACAGAAACTACACAAACCATATGATAAACGGCACCCTAAAGAAGAGAACAACAGAAGCAACACCAGCAACAGAAAGCACAGTGCCAAGGTAGACAGTAAAATAATTACCACCAACAACAGAAGCAAACGCAGCACCAGAACCAACCGGAGAGCAGGATAAACAACACCAAAGAAACACAGCCGTATCAACAACAGAAAGAGCCGTAGCAACAGGAGAAACGGTACCAAGGTGGACAGCAACAGAAGCAGCCGGTAGCGTGTGGAGCTACAGGTCGAATATACTGCCAGGGGTCACAGCGGTTCAGTGGGCTGTGACGCCTCTCTCACGGCTTATCTTCTAGACAGGGATTACCACCTAGCGGGACTCCATGTTTTTGTTTTTTCTGGTCTTCCTTTACCAGAAATTTCTTAATGGAGGGGAAATAAAAATCACCATAAAGTAATCAGTTTCTGACCCTAGTGTAAGCAGAGATGATGTTATGTAACCTGACCGACTAGAAGCTAACCTAACCTAACCTGACCTAACCGAACCTATCTCAACCAAGTCTAACTTAACTTAAATCTAACCTGTTTAACATAATCAAAGCTAACCTAACTTAATCGAACTTTAACCTTAATACCTCGAATAAAAACTAATTAAAGGTAACTTAATTTAGTATAATCCAACTTAGCCTAACTTAATTTAACGTAACCTAAATAAATCGAGTGTAATCTAACCTAATCGAGCCTAATCCCCCTAACCTAACCCAACCTAACAAACCTGCACTACAAAATACAAATCAACGGTGAAAATGACCAGAGTAGATTAAAAAATAAATGCAAATAATAAGAACATTAACAACATGAAACCAACAACTGTAACAACATCTAGAACAAAGATATCAATAACAAAAACAACACAAAAACAATAACAAAAAACAATAACAATAAAAAATAACAAAGAAAGATAAATCAACAATAACAATGACACCAAGAACAACAACAATAACATCACGAACCACAAAAACAACAAAAATAACAACAATAACAACATCAAGAATAAACAAAACAAAAACAACAACAACAATGACAACAAGAACAAGAACCAAACAATTAGCAACAGTAACATCAAGAATAAACAAACCAACAACAATAACAATAATAAATAACACCTGGATAAAAAACCACCACCACTAACAACAACAACAACAAAAAGACCAACGCAACAAACACAATATCAATTAGGCTTAAGAAGGAATATAATTTTTTTGTTAATTTATTTTCCTTTAACATGTCAGATTTTCCACTTATGGACAACAACGACAAGAAATACTAGCGGGAGAGTAGCTTCGTATGAGCCCTGCGTGGGGGTAGCTAGAAGGCCCGGCCCTGTAAGGTTACGCTAGCAAGGTGTGGTTACCGAGGAGAGAGGGAGGGAACAAAAACAGCACACCTGGATTTACAAGTTTTCAAGAATTCCTCTAAGGACAGATGGAGCCGCAAGAATCTGTTAGGTAGCGGAGGAGCACCTGGTGTATCTAGGGTATCAGGAGTTGGGTGTACAAGAGGAGAGGGGGGATTGGGAGGAGAAGGGGAGGAGGAGGAGCAGGATGAGGAGGAGGAACAGGATGATCAGTAGGAGGGAAGGAGGAGGAAGAGGAGTAGCAGGAGGAGGAGAGCGAGAAACAGGAGGAAAAGCAGGAGGACCATCAGTAGGAGGAGGACGAGGAGGAGGACGAGGAGGAGAAGGAAGAGAGGCGCATGGGTTTCCGAGCGAAGGAATACCTAAGATGTACCGACGAGGAAGGCGAAGGTTTCAAGGCGGAGGAGCTTAAATTTCTCATGGTGGGAGGGATGCCTGCAGGGGTCGGGGAGTCAGTCGGACGGAGGTGGACACGGCGCCCTTGGAGTGAAGAGAAGTGAGGGAGGGGCGATAGTCCATTATATGTGTTGATGAGGGGGTTCTGTGCAAGGGGGACGGCCTTCGTGGATCTTGGGGGGTGGGGGAGGGGAAGTGGAGAGGAGAAAACGGGGAGGAGGAGGGGAAGTGGAGAGGAGGAACCGGGGAGGAGGAGGAGGAAGAGGATGGGGGAGGAGGATGGAGGGATGGCGTATTACAAGTATATATCTGACATGAGACAAGGTAAAGCAAGAGGTCGTAGGATTGTAATAATAATAATAAAAACTGGTGAGACGTTGGGACTTAACTTTTAATTCTGACTCTTATAAAACGGTACTGGATGTATAAACAGATACTTGAAAGATAATATATTAGATAAAGATATAATATAATAATAGTGTGGGTGAGGTCCTGAGAAGTAACATGGATAAAATAATTGCTATCTCGATGTTTATAAATTTCACCAGGACTACAAACTTGACAGGAAATGAAGACTAAATACAGCAAACCAGCCAGGTGAAGATATAGATAAACGGGGAGAAAACAACACGGGTGATGATGGATGGAAAATTGAAGACTGCAATCCACGTGAAGGTTGTGGTCCATCCATCTAGTGGGTGGAGTGTGATCAACTTTATGGCATGAGTGTGAAAGACTGTGTTGGTATGGAATGCGAGATCCAGATACTGATCCGAGAGGTCATGTTGACGGTATATTATCGAAATTATCAACGGAGATCTATATTATAAAGAGCTAAGATCAGGTCAGTGTAAGTTAGTGGAGAATATTTGAGCCCCAGCAACCTGAGTCTCCCGTATACAAGTGTGGATAACAATGTCGGCACTGCACTATACTGACCTAAATTCCTCAACTGTAAAATGAGTTACCCATTCAGCAGCCAGCAGCGGGACTCGAACAGGTGATCGGTTGGTCCGCTGGTGAAATATTTTTATCACGGGTACACACACACACACACACACACACACACACACACACCGCGTTAAAGGGATTTTACCTCTCTCTAAGACATCCATATTTTTGCTACAATTGTTCTGTGCGTGTGTGTGTGTGTGTGTGTGTGTGTGTGTGTGTACGTGCGCAAGTGTGTGTACTATATACTCACTCTTACCCCCCCTCATCATTTGCATACAAAGACTGATAACCTGTAAGAGATAAGACTTTAGTTTCCTCAAATACGCTGGCATCATCCTCCATTACTCCCGACGCAAGAGAAAAACCTCGTAAAATCCACCCACATTAAACAGCCACAAATTTACATACATAATTATGGAAGATCCGACAACAGTGGGTATAAGACCCTCAGCCATGATGGATAATCAATCTTGCACATTGACTTTGATCAATTTTACGTTTAGCGTCCTTGAGGGGGAGTTTTGCATTAGATTTTCTTTGTAAAAATTATTGAAGTTGTTTTTGTTATTACTGTAAAAAATAAAATGTAGTTAAAATCTTCTTCTTATTGGATGGTTGCAGTGAGAAAGAATATTTATCACTCATATTCGTAAAGGCAGCTGTAAGGTATTCTAAGTGTTGAAAATTTTAAGTATCAATTTTTGTAGTTTTAAACATATTATTTTCGCTTTTGGGTTTTGTAGTTGTCAGGTATTTTATTTTTATTTTTTTTGTAGTTTGAAAGTATTTAGTTCCTTAGGTGACGTAGTTTTAAGGTGTCTTCAGCAAGTAGTAGATATTGAATGAGCTTGGGGGAAGGGAGGTAAGAGATGGCGAGTGAGTGTGTGGCAGACAGCGAGTGAGTGTGTGGCAGACAGCGAGTGAGTGTGTGTGTGGCAGACAGCGAGTGAGTGTGTGGCAGACAGCAGGTGAGTGTGTGGCAGACAGCGAGTGAGTGTGTGTGTGGCAGACAGCGAGTGAGTGTGGTAGATAATGAAAGTGTGTGGTAGATAGTGTGTGGCAGATAGTGTGTGTGGCAGACAGTGAGTGAGTGTGGTATACAGTGAAAGTGAGTGTGTGGTAGATATTGAGAATGTGTGGGGCAGAGAGTGTGTGTGTGTGTGTGTAACAGATAATGAGTGCGTGTGGCAGACAGTGAAAGTTTAAGTGGTAGATAATAAGAGTGGGCGTGAGACAGTTAAATTGGACATAGGAGATAGTGAAAGTGGGCGTAAGGAGATCGTAAAACTAAATATTATTTGATTGTAATGTTTGTGTGTGTGTGTGCGTGTGTGTGTTAAGCAAATCATACACTAAAAATACACCATGACTGAAAACCTGTATGACTAATCCGTGTGTGTGTGTGTGTGTGTGTGTGTGCGTGTGGGCGTGTATGTGTGTGTAATGGAGCTTGTGTACACACCAGCTTAGCCAACCTACCCACCCGACCGCCATAAAGAAAGTGCACCGCGCCCACTGACCGTGATCTGGAAGTCGATGACCCGAGACACGCGGGTTAAGTCAGTGCTACAGTCTAGGGGTCAAAGTTCACCCCGGGCTGGTATACGGTGCAGGCACTCGTCTGCTTTCCTCGACACACGGGTTGGAATCCTTGGCATGGATTATGGATCTGAATACCCGCTTTAAAATACATATATATCCTCCAATTATGTTCTTTTGTACGGGTTTCACTCCTCGCCTTAATATTATGGAATCGATTCACTGTCAGGGCAAAAGGTATTCGAATCCTCACCACAGCACACGGATTCGATTCCCCATCACCACACAATGAATCAAACTGTCATTACTATATACAATGGTACGAACCTCAGCATTGTCCTCAGCACCATAAACACCCCCCCCCCCTCAGCACTGTCCTCAGCACCATAAACACCCCCACCAATCTCCTCTCCGTCCTCCTCTTCCTCCGCCCAGCAACATTGTCAAAGAGGAAAGATTATCGGAACTTGAGGAACGACTTATCGGACAGATATTGCCTGTCGTCCCTAGAGATGTATCGCCCTAAGAAGTCGTGTATTTATAGTAATATATGTGCTAACGAGGAAACGGGTTGTTAGCGGGGAAGCTGTTGACCTTGGGGAGAGAGGCTGGCTGGTCTGGACGTGAGGAGTCGGGGGTTGGTCTTTTGGTCTGGACGTGAGGAGTTGGGGGCTGGTCTCTTGGTTTGGACGTGAGGAGTCGGGGGCTGGTCTACACGGATGAATGGGAGGGGGAGAGGGGGGGGTGGCTGATCTAGTATTCACGAAAAAGACGGGGGCTGACCTCCTAGCACTAACAAGAGGTTAAACTATTGTACTCAAGGGGCTGATTCAATGTATTACTCGAGTATTTGACCTTGTACTCGAGAGGTTAATAAATCTTAATCAACGGGTTAAATTCACTATAACCATAAGTTGACATCGTTATTCAAGGGGTTAAAATCACCATCCTCAAGGGGTTAAAATCACTATCCTCAGGGGTTCATTATTCTCAATTTACATCCAATATTCAGTACCATCTTAAACACTTAGCTCTAGTCTAATGTATATATTCATCTCTTTACGGAGCCATACTTTGACCTCATATCCTAGCTGGCGGCCTACACACATGAAAACATACTCCCATAATCCTGTGGACAAAAATTTACAACCATGATTTGTAAATATCATGTTCTACTTTCCTTCCTATTCTCACTGATTCCTTTCATTCATAAAACCTGTTGTGGGAAATTGGTCTTTTATTCATTGTCTCGTAATTACTCAGTGTTCATTGTTTTTGTTATATTTAATGAGTGAAACAGTTACTTCAAGATATGTCACTTTTAAGCCACCACTTGACCTTGTAAGACCGAACAACATAACACACTCTTGAGTCAACGACAGTTAACTGAGATGACTAAACCACAGCAATATGCCATCTGGATTTAATCTTACACCGGTAAAGTTAATCGCATTCCCAAGGTTCCTTAAAACAGGTTTAATCCAATTGTAACTTCGATGTCACCTTTGTGTCATATCCTGAAAGTCAATTTGTAAGATGTGTTCATTAATCGACGCTCCTAATAAGACCCCCACACCCCCTTAATAAGACCCCCACACCCCCCTAATAAGACCCCCACACCCCCTTAATAAGACCCTCACACCCCCCTAATAAGACCCCCACACCCCCATCCCTCCCAAAAAAAAGAAGTCAATTTATTCCAACAGAACCTATTAAATAATATACCCGCAATACTGCATACGTACACGTAACTCACCATGATATAAGCTTTTAGTGTTACATCTCAAGCAATATTTTGACGTTATTATCACCGGTGTAATATAAATATCACACATGGTACACATCAGCTTATTGCATCCCACGTAATATCGAAGCCTCGAGCAAGGTGAGGTGAGGGAGGAACAGGTGAACAGGAGATAGACAGACAGACAGACAGACAGACAGACAGACAGTACCACAAACAATTAAATATGAATATACTTGAGAATCCCTGAGGAGAAAATCAAGAGAATACCTGTGTGTGTGTAAGTGTGTGTTCACCTTTCACATGACCTACTTACACAAAACGTGGGTATTCCCGGCTGCTACTCGACTCATTGTTTACCCAGACCAGGCGTGTATTTACCTGTGTTAATGACCAAGAAAAAATGAGAATTACTGAAATTGACATAGATAGATAGATAGATAGACGGACGGACGGACGAACGGACGGGTGTAAAATGAGAGAAAAGAGGGAGAATGGAAAAGGAAAGAAAATTGAGGAGATACAAGAGAGAGAGAGAGAGAGAGAGAGAGAGAGAGAGAGAGAGAGAGAGAGAGACTGATACTGCAAGGGCGTGGATGGAGAAGAGGAAGAGGGAGGGAGGGAAGGAAGGGAGTAAGAGTGTAGGAGGAGGAGGAGGGAATGGGGGATGAGGGGAAGGAGGAGAGGGAAGGAGGAGGAGAGGGAAGGGATGGAGTGAGGGCTGAGGCCAACATCAGATAATAAACGGGAAGTAACAGTTAGTAGCAGAAGAAGGCACAGCAGCAGGGGCTCATCACGAAGTTGTAAGTCAGTAGCTACCTGCTCATTACCACCACCACCACGGGCGGCAGGTACACTAAGATCACTTGGCTCAGCGATTGATCCGTCAAGCCTTGCGATCTAACCCTAACCTCACCAGCCAATTTGGGTTCCAATACATGGTAAAAGTGTGATGTTTATTAGTTCATATTATAATGTTGGGTGACTCTTATCACACCTGGGGTAGCGATTTTATTCAATTCACCATGATGCAAATGATCGGACCCTCCACGTACAGGGATCGGCTCTACTACCTTTACTGTACTATTACCATAATCAAGACAAACTGGACGACAACACAAAAAAGGAAAAAGAAAGAATAAAAAAAACTTCGAGGTAAAAATAGAATAAATTTAAGATTAATATTTGCTGTCGAAAAACTGGAAGGGATCAATTCGATTTCCTTATAGTTTCAATCTGTTCAGTCTATATTTGTGTGTGTTGGATCAGAGGGTACAGAAACGACACACACATGATAAGAAGTGAGTGGTACGGTACATATATATTCCCTGGATTTCCATTTTTATTGGTATCTTCGCATTCCTTAACCCGTATGTCGCCCTAATATAATACTTATTTGTTGACATTCAGGTTAGAATAAGTAAACATCAAAATGGACATTGAAAAACTCATAAGTGACTTTGTAACATATAGTTAAGTCGAGATGCTAATACAAACACGAAACGTGCTGGTCAAGCTCCGAAAGAGTTGTCCGGGGGCCTAGCTAGCCTCTGGTCGGGGCTTGTCCAGCACGAAAAAAAAAAAAAAAAATTTACTATACGTGAATGTGGCGACCTGTGGTGTAATGATCAGCATGCTCACCTCGTAAGAGAGTGGACCCGGGTTCGATTCCCGAGCAGGGTGAAACTTTGGGCACGTTTCTTTACGCCATTTACTTCTGTCTGCCCAGAGACAAAGAACACCGAAATATATGTATTATTTTTCAGGGTTTATTTAGTTATTTATTACTTGCACTTATTACTGGTATTTGTTTTCCTCTCATCTGTATAGTTTAAATCTTTACTGTTGTTTTGAGTAACTTTAGATTTAATTGTTTTCCCCGTAACATATGCTGACATTAAATTTGTTTATAATATATATTAATATTATCACTCACGATGATCATCCTGTATTTAAAACGAAAAAAAATGAGTTAGGTTAAGTTAGTTTAGGTTTTATATCAAACTATTCCTGTGCACCAACTATGATGAACTAGAGTACAATGAAAGACAAAAGTCGTGTCGTGAAATTTGGTGAAAACATATGCCGATGGGCTAAACTTTTGGTGCGCTCAGCCTTGTGGTAGGGCTCTCATAATGTTTCACGAGTTATATTTAATCTTCGGACAAAACCGCGACACGACTTTTGTCTTTGTTTGTACATGGTCTACTATGGCCAGTTAGAAGCTTAAATAAATGAAATGAAGTTGTCGATATTAGTCAATCATCTCTATTTAGTGTAACAGCAGGATATATGCCACGCTTGATAGGGACAGTCGATGGTTAATCTTTACAAAGCAGCTGGCAGAGATAACTTTATTTTTCTTGCTACAGCTTAATTTACATTAATTTGTATGTGGTAAACTTTAGTGAGTTTCATTTAAGACGTTCTTTACTGTCGTATGGTGCCCAAATTATACTTTATGTAGGTTAGGTTAGGTTACACACACACACACACACACACACACACACACACACACACACACACACACACTGCAAAATTTAATTCCATTATTTTTCAACCATCTGATGAGAGAATTATTTCCAACAATCGTGACATCAGCTGATCAAGCAATAACAACAGAGCTGAAGAGAAACAATGAGTTGGAGCTAAGAATAAAGATTAACAATAACAACATAACTAACGACAGCTCTCCCAAAGATGAACAATAATGAGATAAACAAAGAAGTGAAGCTAAATAAACAAAACTTCAGTAACAAGAGGGAATTATAATAAACTTTGTCACAGTCCAAATACAGAGTCAAGCAACAAGCTGCGGGGTGCCACGAACACTCACCTGTACCATGTTTTTCTCACCTGGCGAGTGAACCCTGTCAGGGAACCACATTCAAAAACAGGTAAGAATGTTTATCTGTCTTCCATCTGAGACAAACATGCTGAGATAGGCTAAAAAAAAAAGATAAACAAAATATAGGAATAAATAAAATGGTCTCACAACAAGACGCCAGACCTGTCACAACACTGTCACTCACCGGACGGGTTCTCCTCACTCACCGAGAACACTCCTGCAGCTTTGTGATACAGTGAATATCTTATGATCTTTAGAAAACATCAGATTACTGGCTTGATCTTCTTACCACTAAAACTATCAAATACTTAAATTTCTCGTCCCGTTAGCAATAGTTATCAGTTCACATAGATCAGTGCGTGCGTGGCCGTGATCCGGCGTGAGCAGTGTGTGGTAGGTAGTAAGACATCAAGAGGAACCATCACCACAGAAGGTCTTACAGCTCTCGTAAATACATAGCGGCCTTGCTTCAATTCCCAAAGCAACAATTACACTCTGCGTGGCCAACGAGATGACGTGATAACCCACACTCATTCCACGAGACTCATTCCGCAATTAGTTTTCTAAGGGCGGGCGTAAGTCATTTGTTTAGTTAAGGTTTATCGAATGTGTTTACAACTCAGATTACGATCCGCGACCAAACTTTATGTTACGGACTTTAATTACATACGAGGGAGTGAAATACACCCCTCGCACACCCACATCGTAACTCCTGATACATCCATGTTTACAGCCTCGATTACCACTCGCGCATGTCATTGACGGAACTATATTTGAATATCGGCCGAGTATATCGAGAGGTGTTTGGGGGTGCAGGGGGAAGGGGAACACTCGGGTACTGTAAGAGTCAGAGACCGAGTGTTGATGTCTAGTGCACGAACTAAGAAGGTGAACGGTACCTTGTAGCCCAGGTAGCTGAAGCACCTAAAACTAACACCAAATGAACAATGCTTAAAAACCCTGGAAGTTAAAACACCTAAAACGACAACGATATAAACAGTTGCTTTATACTTAGGAACTGTTTCTTGATTATAACTATCCAAGTGTATATTAATTCTGCACGAGATAAAATATTTAGCAAGACAGGTATAAATTGTTACACACAGGAGGTACAATGTAGTTTGACTGCTGTTGTAGATAAAATGGATAAAAACGCACTTACATGCATACGTGTGTGGATAAGATATATTTACAGTGAAGGAGAGAAATGGATAGATAGATAGATATAGATAGATAGATAGATGGATAGATAGATAGATAATTAAATAAATATATATGAAAGAGACAGAAAATGGACAGATCAATATAGATATGAATTTTATAAACAGAAGTGGAGTAAGATAACACACACACACACACACACACACACACACACACACACACACACACACACACACACACACACACCTTACCAATCTCCATCAAAACTGGTCAACCTGTACAGATAGGAGATATACTCTCTGCCGGAAAAGGTCAAGGTCTCCGTGTTGGGTTGTGACCTACTGAGGAGATAATTATTATTTTTTGTGTCATCGATACTATACCCACCTGTAAGGTTTCATCAATATCAGTTTGATAGTTTAGTTTTTATAATGCTGTGTATTTTTCTACCACACACACACACACACACACACACACATACACCCAGCCCCCCTCCACACATACAAACACACACACATATATAGCTCCCACACTCAACACATACACCCCCCCCACACAGCCCCCACACAAACACCCAACACCCCCCACACACACACCCCACCACACATACAGCCCACCCACACATACACCCAGCCCCCTCCACCCACACACACATATACAGCCCCCACACACTCAACCCCCTCCCCACACACACAGCCCCCCCACACACTGGACGTCCGACGATATAAGATCAAACTAAATCTTGTACCCGAGTTCATACTCCGGTGAATATATCTGCTATATTTTCTTTTATTGTAGAACAGATGAAAAATGGGTAAGTATTTAGGTTTATTTCCATTATTTGTTTACATTATATTAGGTGTGTGACTGACATGAAACGACATTGCCTAACCTAACCTAACCTAATCAAATCTAACAACCTAACCAATCTAAAATTAACTTAACCTAATCTAACTTACCTAACCAAATAAAAATTTACCTAACTTCACAGAACCCAAATTAACCTAACCTAACCATGTAAATTTAACTATTTTCTTTGTCTCTACTAAGCATAAATAAAACTAAATATAAATTCATTCTTAACATTCGTGTCTTACTAATTACCTAAGAAAAATACATATTTATCAGTACAGAAGAGTAGAAAGACGCATCTTGCATAAATTAATACACTTTTTCGGGATACCATTACAAGGAGATTTGAGCTAATCAATTAAAATTTCAAGATGTTTCATTGATTTTTATTTTACACCTGTGAGGACATTGCGTGATTTATGTGTGTCTAGTGTTATTGTGACTCCAACCGTGATTTCTGAAGTTAGATCAAGTTGGGGGTAGTTTTGGATAGCTTATGGGCAAATTACTAAGGCTGAGGAAAAGTTGGTTAGGTCTAGGGTGGGTTAGGTTAAGTTCGGTTGGAAAGGGATTAGGTTTGGTTACGTCTAGGGTAAATTAAGTTTGGTTAAGCACAGGTACGGTTAGTTAAGTTAGGAGTGGGTTAAGTTACGCCAGGGATGTCAAAAGTTGGTAAGGTAAGGTAAGGTTAGATTCTAGGCCGACAATCAGCAAATATACCAAGTACCAAGATACGACCTTGCTCCTCTGACTCATCCATCCTTCAGTTGTAAGTTTCTTTGGATAATCAAGGTAAGACATTAAACCCTGACCTTATTTCTCTGGCAGGATATGACCTACCAGGGCAGGTATATGGCCAGCTGAATTAGATGAGGTCATAATTTGCATTTAAAGCAAAAAAGAAAAATGAAACACGAACGAGAATATACAGTAAATCCACGAGAGAATTTCGCTAAGTGATGATATTTCCTCTGCCACAGTCGGTATTGTTTTTATTATTTTTTTTTAATGGGATTAACCCACCAGGGCACAGGTCAATGACCCACATGTAATGAAAATTATTAAAAATATATAAAATATTAAATAAAAATATAATATAATATAATATTATACTATAATAATAATAATAATAATAATAATAATAATAATAATAATAATAATAATAATAATAAATAAATAAAATTTAATAAAAATTATTAAAAAAAGTTATATAATATAATATATACAGTACTACTACTATTACTACTACTACTACTACTAACAATAATAATAATAGACAAAAAAAATTTTAAAAATTAAAATAAAAGATCAATAGTGAGAAACGATATATGTGTGTTGTGTTGTCAAAATAAGAGAAGCAATTGAGACCCTGCAAGTTGCTTGACATTATAGACGTCCTTCATTTAGTGTCTCATTTATAATAAATTAAGAAACTTTAAGCTAATAGTGGCATAAAATATGACGATTGGTTAATCTTTACAACAAGTATTACGTTTTCTTCGGAGAATTAATAAACTTGGAGGAGGATGAAGAGATGAAGAAAATGATGAAGAAAGGAAAGGAAAGAGGGTCCAATAGGCATGGTTGACTGTTAGTGTGGATACAATACCGTCTAACAAAGAGGCAGCTGGGTGGATTGAGAGTGCTTAGACATTATTTTGTAAAAATCACATTTCACATCATCAAGATGAAGCATGTTTGGGAAGATCCTGTGTACACATGAGAATATGTCGTGCCCTCAACATAACACAACAGTCTAAAATACATTCACTGTAACCCACATGTTTCAGAACGACACCTGAACCGTAGTGGAGAGGAAGTATAAATTGTGTCCCTCCCATAAAGTACATCTCGAGAAGATTACGAATTACACTCTGTATCAACACACAGCCGAAGGCATCAATCCTGTGCGATTCACGAAGCGAAACCCTCACCAAATAAAGGACGTCGAAGCCTTAAACCCTGTGATTGCATCACCGCTGGTGCCTGACCCTGAGGAGCGGGATAACAGGTTCAGAAGTGAAGAATTGGAGATTTTATCGCACCAACTCCCTGCTTTCTTCAATCCGCTTGTGCCAGCCTTATTCCAAGTCCCCAGCTGGTCTTTAAATAGCACCCCAGACTTTATACGTCACGGGTTGTTTATACGAGTCAAAATATTTGTTGTCCAGGGGTTCAATTTTCCCGTTTTCAAGTGGGTTCGAGCGACGGCTGGCGGATGTAAAAATAAATTCCCGTTAACTCCATCTGTTGGTAATTATAGTGGGAGGGTAATCTTAGCTCGACCTCACCTGACCTGAGAATTTTAAGTAGATTGTGTGGATACGATGAGGTGCCCAGATGGGTGTTCTATGTTCAGGTGTACGTGCGTGTGCGTACGTGCGTGGGTGTGTACGTGCGTGTGTATACTTCCGATGAATGGTGCCTGTGTGCATATATGTGAGAACGCAATCAAAAACACACCCGTCCCCACTTATCCCATCTATATGTCCTTGATTCCAAAATATTTCATTCCCGACGCATGCCGAAAACCTCACCATCCCAACACCGAGACACACATATCCATACTAGCTCAGGCAAAACCAGTTGGAGCGCCTGTATCCAATTTCACAGTGTTCCTTATATGAAAAAGAGCATTATTATCCTATCACTTGCCAGGATATTGACCAATGTTGTAACCACGTAAAGGAAAATGGAGGAACGTTCGTAGGTGCTGTATGAGACAAAAGCTCGAGTCATAATTACAGGGAATACTATCAGTTTGTTCTCCATGTACAGATATATTGAGTTCGCCTTTATCCAGAGAGACCATTATCTATAACAGCATACTGGGTACACGGCTCAGGGAATTCACATTTACCCTTGCAAGCAAAATTCTGATGATATTTATTTTATCATTGTGGGTTAATAATAATAATAATAATAATAACACCAATAATAATAACACCAATAATAATAATAATAAAAATAATAATAATAATAATAATAACAACACCAATAATAATAATAATAATAATAATAATAATAATAAAAATAATAATAATAATAATAATAATAATAACACCAATAATAATAATAATAATAATAATAATAATAATAATAATAATACCATTATCATATACCACCGATGACATATAACATAAGGAAATTAGCAAGTTATTCTAACATACCAAAATACAGCATCGTTTTCCTCAGAAATTTTGAAATATAAAATTTATTACTACTGCATTATGATATTTTCTCCAAATAAAAGAAAAATATCCTCAATTGACAAACCAAAATGTACGATTTTTGTCTTTACAGATAATATAATTAATTTTACGAGATACAACTAATTAGCTTCCTGTACACGAATGGGAATTATTATTATTATTATTATTATTATTATTATTATTATTATTATTATTATTATTGTGTAACTTACTTTGAATATCAATCCGTTTTATCTTATTTTATTTAATGTACTTTCGTTTCTTAACACTTTTGTTCTTTTCTTCACTATCATATATTTTGGATCTTGCTATTACGAATTATCTTTATCTTATGCAAACGTCATCTTGTAATTATAGGAGTCGAAACATACATAGATATATATTACCACAAGTGTAACATAAGGCTTCATACCTACATATACACCCTCACACTCAAATATAAAAGCATATGCATACAGGTTTCGCACTCACATAAAAACACAAACACTCCTTCAAACACACGCACACCCTCACACAAGCACAACCTCAGAGAAACACACCCTTAGACACACCCTCAAATAAACACTCTTACACACACCTTCAAACAAACATACCTACAGACAAACACACACACACACACACACACACACACACACACACACACACACACACACACACACACACACACACACACACACAATCAAGACAAGCACAATCTCATACATACGTGCTTGCTTGCAGTCGGTTCTAGATAATGCCGGGACTATTTGCATCACTTACCTGTATTTAGAATTCCAGTATATGCCACATTAAAAGCATTTCCTCATCCTATTACTGACAGGTAAATTATCCTAAATCGTTTCGTCACGTGTAGTGTAAATATAAATCCCCAGAGAGATATTTCAATGGTTTTTCGTATAAATGATTTGGTAAACAGGAATAAATTGCTTTGTGTCTCGATTGTAAACTTTTCTTTTCATAATAATGCGGTAAATATTATGGTCTAACGAGAGATTTGTTCTGAATAAATATATTTTTTTCTCAAGAATTCCTTAGGTTTTTTTTTTTAATTTTGTTGTTGCCATTCATTCACTAGTATTGTTGTAACATAAGTGGACTGCTTTAGTGTTTCCCCTTCACAATATCTCCACTATCTGGCTTATCCTTGAAGTCTCGCACAGCCCAGCATCACGCACCAGGTCCTTCCATTTCTTCATGTAAACCACTCGACTCCTCCTTGCTCTAGACTCATTCACGTACACTGCTGCCTCTTGGATGCCCATTCCTTACCTCACTTTTGGTAAAACCTTCACACCCATTATCCTATATCTTTCTTGGTGATATTCTCTTCCTTCTACACCTGACAACTATTGTTTCCTCTTACACTCAGAGTCTCTGCTTCTCACCCATAAAATAACGTCGACTTAACAACACTCGTATACACCACAGCCAGCTTTAGTATCTACGAAATCTTAATCGGAAAAGAAATCAAAAGTTCGATATCGGTAAATATTGCTCGAGTATAACGTCTCTCAAGTTAAATCAGGAAACTTAGAGCACTGAAAAACTGACCTTACGAGGAGGGTCTACCACTCGTGACCTGCCTGACCTTCCATGGTCTCTCTCTCTCTCTCTCTCTCTCTCTCTCTCTCTCTCTCTCTCTATGAACGGTCATCTATACATGGTATGGCCTTACGTTTACGTCCTGACCCTCCGTGAACGCCCTGACACCGAGCGTGAAGTAACTCAACCGCCGTTCTGTGTGTGTGTGTGTGTGTGTGTGTGTGGGGGGGGTGTAGAAAGGGAAATTACCATCACTTCATATTAATTATCTGGGTGTGGCCTTACTGGAGGAGGAAGGATGGGTGGGGTGAAGAGGAGGTGGGGTGGAAGAGGAGGTGGGGTGAGAGAGAGGAAGGAAGAGGTGGGGTGAAAGACAAGGGGAAGAGGAGGATATGGGGGTACTCTTCTTCCATGCTCGACCGCTTAGATGATGATATGAGTCTCATTTAGCTCACTTGGAACCCCTAATAAGCGTCAGGTAATGCGCTATTCGTCTTGACAGGGACTTTCTACTCCAACGGGAACTTTCTTCAATGAGTTGTGTGGTAGTGTGTGTTTTATATACGAGTCTATCCATTATTTAATTTGTTGATCTCGCTTAATTTTTATCTATTTCATTACTTTGTTTTTCTTTAATTTTCATTGCCTTAACTCTGTTTTTTTTCTGCAATCACTGTATCCTGTACCACTCTTCATACCTCTGTAATAACGTGCCATGTTTTTGTATTTATTACTTCGGTTTCCTGTACCACTTCTTTGTACTGTACCTATTGTTAATGTCGTCTGTACCAATGTAAATAAACTGACACTTCTTTGTACCAATTATCACTGCATCCTGTACCAATGTAACTAACCTGCCACGCCCCTACAGGTGTAGTAAAAGGTGATGAAAATAAACCAACGCTGTGAAAATAATCTTAAAATCTGAATACACTCCAACATTCTCTACCTGTTATGGTTATCGTGACGTAACGGTGAGGTAACAGTCTATCCTGAATTCTGGAGTTACTTTACGATCACCTTCACGATAATTACAGGTATTGACTTTTTGAGAACTAAATAAAGAAATATTCGGATCACCTGAAGGTTACGCACCCTAGCTTATTTCACCTGAGGATTAAATACCCTAATGTTAACACAAACTAATGTGACCTCACCTGACCTATACTAACACACCCAAACATTCCCACCGACCAGTAAATCTTTAAGTTCCACAACATAAAAATGTTAATAACAACCAGGATTATTTCCCAATATATAACTGAATGAATGGACAGAAATAATATAAATGCATGTAAAAAAGAAAATGTCGTCGTTTATTTTTAAATAACCATTGAGCGAGAAAAAAAGTTATTATTTGTAATAGAAGTTCCATTTTTATTGGTCCTCGTGTTATTTCAGTAAATTATTTGTTAACATTTATCTGAGAATAAGTAAATATTATAAAAAACAACATTGAAAAACTCATAAGTGACTTTGTAACATATAGTTAAGTCGAGATGATAATACAAACACGAAACGTGCTGGTCAAGCTCCGAAAGAGTTGTCCGGGGGCCTAGCTAGCCTCTGGTCGGGGCTTGACCAGCACGAAAAAAAAAAAAAATTTACTATACGTGAATGTGGCGACCTGTGGTGTAATGATCAGCATGCTCACCTCGTAAAAGAGTGGACCCGGGTTCGATTCCCGAACAGGGTGAAACTTTGGGCACGTTTCTTTACGCCATTTACTTCTGTCTGCCCAGAGACAAAGAACACCGAAATATATGTATTATTTTTCAGGGTTTATTTAGTTATTTATTACTTGCACTTATTACTGATATTTGTTTTCCTCTCATCTGTATAGTTTAAATCTTTACTGTTGTTTTGAGTAACTTTAGATTTCATAGTTTTTCCCCTTAACTTATGCTGACATTTACGAAAAAAATAAGACATCGGCAATAATCGTTAAGGTTAGGTTAATTTGTTTAAGTTTTCTATTAAACATTTCATCAATACCTAATAAGATGAAGTACTGTACATGATCGCCGATGGTCAGTTAGAAGCTTAAAATAATACATAGAAGTTATCGATATTAGAGAAAGAGAGAGGATTTATTAAACAGATATAAACAAAGTTGACGTTTTATACATTACAAAACTATTCTTCTTAACACAAACGAAAGAAGGCGAGACAAACTTTACCGCCTACTTTCTCTCACACACCATTATTTCTAACCTTTACCTTCTTTCCCCTTTACCTTCTCTCTTTACACGTCGACAGCTTGAACTTCCCAGCTGTTATTTGGGAGCAGAGCAATTAAACGAATGCAGTTCAATTCCAATCATATATTTTTTTTGTTTCACCTCGTGACGTTTCGAGCGATCAGAACACCTTAATCGTTGCTTCTTGTTTAATTACCACCTGGTTGTTTTCTCTTCATGGGTCAACAAAGCTGTGTTCACTAAACCGAGAATTAGAATGTCCACAGCAATGGCGTGATTGTTAGTCGACGAAATGTTTTGTGGCCTCTGTCGATTTCTGGTTACTGTCTTCAGTCTTTACATGAGAACTCTCTTCATGAAATGTCAATCAAAACACACACACACACACACACACACACACACACACACACACACACGTTGATTACAGCGTGGAGTGATGGAGACAAGGGCGCTTCCTCGGCAAAATCAAATCGTCACAATCATCTCTCCAAATTGGCCAAATAATATCAGTAATTACTCCCGTTTGTGTAGTTCTCATAAACCAACAGCTGGTTAGGGATAACTTTTGCACCGTGTAGTTTGAGGTACCTGGGTGTGTTTTTGCTTGCTAGTATATCCCTAAATTGATTGAGTCCTCCATAAAAACCGCCCAATTTAATGCTAATACTATCCCAATAATTTTTGTTTTTGTGCCAAGCTAAAAAAAAATAGAAATAAACTCTGGGAACCATTATTACTTATGACCAATTCATGTTCAACCACGAGGCAAGGTCGTCTTTTGAGACTATCACTCACCACTGAATATAATTTACCTATATGTCTAACCTCATATGTTACTTAATAAACGACAAAATATTCCAATTTACAAATTACGAATGAAGAAAAGTATTGTCTAAGAGTTTTATTCCAGGAAAGTTATTTTTATTTCAACAGTTTGGATAATTTAGTGTTCTATTGCATTAAAAAAAATCCCACTCGATATATTTAAGTGTTGAAAGGAGAAGTATTCTGAATGTACGTTGACTAAGCAGTTCGACAGTGGATTTTTTTTTCGTCGTGGCAAATCTCAGAACTATATCATCCAAGACGGCATATTCCTTCACATAGCTTCCTTAATGGTAAATCTTGTTATGCATGGCGTAATGTACAGTGGTGCATTGCGCTGTGGATAGTGAAATATTTTTTTAGGCATGTTACCCTTAAGTAGTGTAAATAAGATTTTTTTTTTGTAATTGTGCGTGAGCAGAGCTGGTACTTGATGCATTAAAAAAAATTATGTGTGTATGTAGGTATTTTTGTAGCTTAATGAAATTCAAATTGATAAATTATGGCATAACAATCTAACTACCCGAACATCGATTAACCCAAATCTCACCATGACAGTATAGTTCCTGGTAAATTCTACACCTCACCCTGCTCCCACCCTTCCTGTTAAGAGAATCCCATGTGGAGAACTTCACTACTGCTGCATCTCCAATTAAGTACAATTATATCGTTGCCAAGTAAATATATCTCCCCACGACGTGCCTGTTGCCACAATACCCAGCCAACTGAAAACCAACGCCAATAATTACCTCTGTCGTCAGCGGGCTGCAATGTTAGCCACGAACAATTGGAGATGGAGTTATGTCGTCGGTCCAGTCAGGGAGGAGGAACATTCGCGGCATCCCAAACCCAATCGAGCGAGGAATGGGGTTTCCCTTCTCCAGACAGCCAACCGAGACCCGTTAAAGTCAAGTGGACGCCGAGGCTGTTTTAATAACAGTACTGTGAGTGTTGGCTGTGAGGTTTAAGTGTCCAGGTAGTGACAGTGGATGGCTGTGTATGGTGGCCAGGCGTGACTCCCGTTCGTTTCAAGAGAGTTTTACTGCCCTAGAGAAGAGCAGTTTTGTGCATCACTGAGAAGCGGCCGGGAATCTGCAGTTTGGTTTCAGTGTGGGTTAGTGTATATTGGAGGTGGTTCTGTTATACTGTGCAAGAGGGAAATGAGAGCATTTACTGAGGGCAAGACAGTCAGCAGTGTGTAATAGCAACAATGGTGCATGCTAGTTCTGTTACTCCTGGATAATACTTGTGATATAACAGCATACTCTTGATAACTTTCTTCTGTGTGGTGTTTTACAAGTGTTTAATGGTAAAAACTAAATAGTTACAACTTTCATTCCATTAGTGGTATTGGTTTGTGCTGCTGGTTCTATTATATTATTATATACTAAATAATGATCATAATAACTAGTGGTATATAGGGGAAATAGTTGTCAGCTTATGTACAGTAACATTGGTCAAGTTTCTTTATGCCGTTAAGACCCCATATGGTAAAATTTACTCTTTCATTCAATCTATCTATATTACTGAATCTATACAGCTGTCTGTCTGTCTGTCTGTAACTAGCGCACTCATCAACACACAAGACCATAATTATAATAGTAACCAGACCTCTTGTTTCATTCCTCTAACACTCACCTCAAAACTATCAAATATGTTAAAAAATGCAACTTATACTGGGATTAGAACCTGTTTTCCATGGTATCAGACCCAAGCTGCCTCAGGTGAAGCTTGTTTCAACCAATTAGTATTCAAAAACTACATCCACCCCCCCCCCCCAAAAAAAAAACGCTAATCAATTCAATATCGTTTTTTTTTAGCCCTTTGAGTAAGTGTTGGTAAAACGGGTTGTAGGAATCAGGAATATGTAATTTTTTTTTTTTAGGTCAGAACGGCAACTTGTCCCTAAATGCATCATGCCCACAGGTTATGGAAAAAAATATATATATAACTCACTATACTGGAAACCTGTATACTTTTAATGACAGCTCAATGACGCGCAAACCTAATTTTATTTCATTTGCTATTATTTGAATTACTAGTTACCTACAGCTATTACCAAAACAATAGGAACTAATTAACAACAAATAGGTGTTTCATTATGAGAACCACAAACAACAGGTGATGAGGGGAGGTGAATGAATAAATAATACTTACATCACTATTACATTGGACTCGACGGCTCACGAGAACAGTGCAATAGAAAGTTCATTTTACCACTGAAATTATATCACATCTAACTACTATCATTTTACCACTGAAATTATACCACATCTAACTACTATAATTAAATTAAAACGTTAGTATGTACGATAATTAACTGTGTGATATATAAACGTAAATCACAGTAGCCCTTTTCTGTAGATCATAAGTGTGTGTTATGTAAAGTAGAGATACAGCCGAGATACGAATTTATTTTTTGGTATCACACACACACACACACACACACACACACACACACACACACACACACACACACACACACACACACACACACACACACACACACACACACACACACACACACACACACACACACACACACACACACACACACACACACACACACACACACACACACACACACACACACACACACACACACACACACACACACACACACACACACACACACACACACACACACACACACACACACACACACACACACACACACACACACACACACACACACACACACACACACACACACACACACACACACACACACACACACACACACACACACACACACACACACACACACACACACACACACACACCAGGTAAAGTATAACAAAGCTAGGTAGTTATCTCTGCCACAAAAACATGCAGCCTTCAGGTATTCAACTTTTTTTGAAGGGAGGGTCATATGGTGGTCCAATGAGCTAACTGTTCGTACAATTAACATTTATCATTTTTAACAGAGCATCACCCAACGTGTTTCTGAGAACTTCAAGTATAAGAACGCTTCAAGAAGATTTCAGTGATGAAGATAAAATAACAAAATGCTTCGATGAATTTATCTTATTATCAACAAACAACTAAAAAGTAGGAAAAAGCTTTTGTTTACTAATCGTGCATATTGAATAAAAGGCTAAAAAGAGTACATCTATACAACATGTTAATATAGGTTGTTTAGTCTGTTATTGAAGGTGACACTTATGTTCAAGCACTAACACTGTACACAAGCAGGTTTACTCAGTTACTTGGTTTATATGATACAAGATGGCGCACGCTTCTCTTTTTATTGTCGTGTGTATCTCGTGCCTTACTAAGATCTTTTGAAGTTACTCTCTCATTACATCTCAGTTTGTAGTTTTATTTACGAGAAATAATACTGACGATTTTAAACTCTTAATTTACGTGGTTGTTTACTTGCACGTTTTAGACTTATTTGTTTTTATAAATGACTTTTAAAGCGTAGCCTCATAACTTAATATAAAACTTAACACTTTTATTTTAGACGGTTCGTGACACAACAAGCTCCTGCTTTAATCAACTTTTTTTAAGCACTTTTGTTATTTTCAGTGACCTCATTTTTCTTCGTCATACGACAATAAAATGTTTTTATTACATATAAGATAATTGACCGGCTATAAACTGGAGACATGGTGTAAAAAATGCGTTGTTATTAAGTGTAAGAAACGGGTGTTTGAGTCGTTACTTCCGGTGCACTGAGACGGCGAGACAAAGATCAACAATGGTTCCAGTCTGTCCACACCGTTTAATCTCTCTTCTTTGTGACACTTAATCATCTATATTCAGTATCCAATGCATCATATATTTATATGTTTTGTAATGACTCACAAAACAGCCTCATTTGACTCACAAAATACCCAGAAAACGGCTTTTTTTTCGCGTCTCTCAAGGTGGAGTAACTGCAGTGGCCACCAGCCTCCAGAGTCTCAGAGGGCAGTACGCTAACTGTTTTACCTTAAAACTTGAGACGTAAAAACGCAATTAACTGTTTCATATTGGACACTACATAAACAAGGATTACCCAAAGAACGTATCGAAATTTTGTTTTTAACTGGACACCTGACAATGCATCTCACTGGCTCATTTCAAAAGCTAACATATTGGCGGTCAAAATTACATTAAAATTGCACTAAGATATTCAATGCGGGTTTTTTTTCCCTCAATCTGACTTACTTAAGAAAAATAATTAGATGAAGATACTTTGGGAGTCCCAGTCAGGTACGAGAACAGTGGATAACAAGAATGCCGGTCAGATGGGCTCCCGGCCCAAATAAGACCCGGCTTATTTTAACCTAACCATTAAGGCTGTTGTCAATTAGGTCTGGACCACAATGTTAATGGTTAGGTTTGGGTCTATTAGTACAGGGGACTGTTTGAGTAGTCGCCGATACCAAGGCTAAAATATCATGACCTGAAAATAACACCAAGTTTTGTTTTGACTGCATCAGCTGGCAAGACATGGGCTGGGCTGTCTACAAGAACACTGTACTAATGCACTCTAAAAATACCACCCAGGAACGGAATAAATGCTAATCTACATGTTAAGAAACCTGTGCGGTAACAAAAGAAGGAACGAAAAAAGACTTCATACAAATTGCGAATATGAAAGAAGTGAAAGATATTTATGATTAAATTCGAGATAAATTCACTTAAAAGAAAGACGGGTTTTATTACCAGCATTTGAGGCACCAGTCTGTTGGTCACAGCTAAAGAAAAGTTATATATTTGATATACTACAAAGACAGATCACATGGTAGATTAGACATCCTAACTGGGTTGGTTACATAAGGTCAGGTCAGGTCAGGTTAGGTTAGGTTAGATTAGGTTAGGTTAGCATAAGGGTCATTAAGTGAAATAAGCTAGGGTGCCTAATCTTCAGGTGGTCCACACTAAACAAGACGTCATGCATGAGAGCACACACACCTGAAGCCCCCGAGGGAAACATCGTACGGCCGCCAGTGTGAGTCATGCAGTCAGGTGTAAAACATCCGTGACCTTGACCTTCGACCTACGTATAGGAATTCTCACGACAGCTGAGTATACTGACGGGAGATACGAGCGACCGACTTATCCATCCATCCATACATTCATCCATGTCAATTTTACACCAGTCAATATTTACACCAGTCAATATTTACACCAGTCAATATTTACACCTGCCTGTTGTCTGTTTACAGTTAACTCAATTCTGTATATTAGATAACAATACCTGAACGTTAACAATGTTTTCTCAATGATTTGCTAAAAGCCCTCAGTATCCTCACCTGTGAACCCTAATTAGCTACCTGCCCAACTGCACGAATGGTAAATAAGAACAAAAATAGTAACATTGAAAAATATGATAACAAAATAGAAAACATATTATAGAAAATTAGTGAATAACGACAAGAGGAAAAAATAGAAAGATAAGATAATTAAAGAAAATAAGGACCAATAAAGAAGATACGCAATTGTGAAAGAAAAAATATATATATTTTAAGAAACGAATAAGAAAGGTAAAATAAAGCTAAGAGAAAATATAAATTAAGAAAACAAAATAACGAGAAAAAATAAAATAAAAATCAAGGCAGCAAGCAAGCAAGAAGAAAATAAATGACACATAATATTAGAATTAAACTAAGGACGCCTCTTGTGCCACGGCTCACCTGAACTACCACTCACAGCCTATAAGTATGTCCTTGGGTCACACCTGTCGATACTTAACACACGAATCTTGTTTTTACCACATTTTTTTTTCTCTTTCTCTCCTCATGTCATTTAAATCAGCCAATGGAAATATTTCAGGAATCTAGACGACCTGTTGTAACGAGAACCACCAAATTAAATACTATGTTACTGTAATGTTATTGAATACATTACAGGGATGACTGAGGTACTATATTTGTCTCATTACAGGTTAGTTATGAGTCGTTAAGCAGTTAATATAAGCGATGAACCATGATGCTGCATAACAAGAAACAAATGCAAGAACTAAGTTAGGCATATTTTGATTCAATTAAATACGGGTCGGTGTATCAAGCCGTTGGAGTTATGTGCACGTTTGGGTTAGGTATCTTGTAACTAACTCCGGCTCATATTATAGCTCCAGTAGAAGGTTGTTTAGTATTTGTGAGCCAACTAGCGTTTTCTCTCTCACGCTGGAAGTTGTTTGTATACGGTAAAATTATCGAAGGACAAGATCCCTCAATTATTATTTTTTTTTAGTTGACTTGATTGGCATAATTCCTCACTGCCGCTCATATGGTGATCTAGCGCTGTCCTCTGTGTATACTCAGCGTTTAAATGCATGGTTTGAATATTATGTGATTCAGCCAATTCCTAAATTAAAATCGTCTTTTTTGTCTCTTCTTTCTTAATAATCAATATTTCTAATGGGTCTTACTTATTTGACATAATATATATTAAAACATGATTCACACTTCAGAGCCAGAATCTAAAAGCCTTTATGCTAAGATGAGGCTAGAGTGTTTTATGTGCCTCAACCTGATCATGTAACTGTAGGCTTTGTCAGTTAATTCCTTTTATTTAAGGTGGTACTCCTCCTCACAACACCCACTACACACTAAATCGTCTTCCATGTAAATCATCTGGTGATCTCTTACACGAGGCGGGAATAATGTGTTCCTACCACCCGATACTCACCATTAAATGACGGAATAAATTTTCCCCAAAACGCACCACTAAAACTTGAGGACTACAATTTATCTGATTTACTCGATGCCCGATAAAAAAAGCAGCCTCCCGGTTATATTTGGAACCAGTTAAAGGCAGCAAAGTCAATCTGGATTATTATAAATAACTTTGATTGTGAGTAGTAGTGAAGTGGGGGCCCCTCATCACACATCTAGTGCCTTGTGTTGACTCTATAAGGTTTTATGTGTGTGTGTGTGTGTGTGTGTGTGTGTGTGTGTTACTGTATAGTCTCTTTCAAGTTTCTTAACGCCATTTGCCTCTGTCTACCCAGCAGTAATTAGGAAACTGGATGTTAATCGATTTGAGGATCATGTCCCAGAGTAATGGTTAGCCAGTTGCAGTTAGTGATTTGTCCGGTCATGCAACTCGTTAACATAAGTGTACGGTTGTTGTGTTGGCGACGGCTTCTACACCTTAAACAGATTCACGCCCAGGTGACTCAAGGGCCGACCATCTTCGAACACGCTCGACAACTAATATATTAGTCTCTCTGGCGCGTTATTTCTGGTCTTTACTGTCTGTCTCTACTTCCCCCTTTCTCGAGATTCTTTACTCCTTCATCCACCTTATAGAAAAGCAACAGAATATTAACTACTACAGATAATTATGTAGTTGGATAATTTGTGTCGACGTCGCAGTTAAGAGGTTAATGATCGGGTGAATAAAGTAACGATAACTATCCTGTGTAGGAGAGATGTAGTCATTATCATGGAGAAGGTTTGAGTACATTGTTAGTCCATCCGGTTACAACAAATGTGTCAGGATATATTGTGTGTTTCGGGGATAATTATATCATGTCGATAATTTCAATACCTTTTTATTTTTCAGTTCAACAATTTGAAATGAAGCGTACAAAGATTTTAATCATCGTACTCAAGGAACTAAGTCATCATACTCGAGGAACTAAGTCATCATACTCAAGGAACTAAGTCATCATACTCGAGGAACTAAATCATCATACTCAAGGAACTAAGTCATCGTACTCAAGGAACTAAGTCATCATACTCAAGGAACTAAGTCATCACACTTAATTCTTTAAAGCTGACGAACACAAAGCTAAGTAAGAATCCGTAATGAACTTCCACCATCACAATACAACACCATTAACGTAACACCTTTATAACGAAACAAAGTGAAATTAAGACCCTCAGTATGGCGCCTATGACAAGTGTATATATTCCAGCGAAGCAAAATGAACAAGTACATCTATTTAATCCTTTGCAATATACTAATTAGCCTTTGGATCAGGATAAACATGTTAAAACTACCCATTAACACCAGAGAGAGAGAGTTCAGATTTGGCCACACAGCAAGACAGAGAGCCTCTTTAACGCTATGGTAGATGATGTAACACAAGGTAGCCAGTTAAACCCGTGTGTGTATTTGGACGTGTTCAGTAGAGTCGCTCAATCCACACTGAAAACCATGTAATATTTTCTGAGAGATGGGAAGTACAGTAGTCCACTTGACATAATCTTGCTAATGAATATTTATCTCTTAAAATGATGTTAGTAATAGTTTAAGACGTGTAGGATTGATGGTCTCTGGATATGTCTTGTTTTTTTTATATATATCCAGTGACTATAATGGCCTCCCAAACCTAATAGGTCCCAATCTAGCTATTCATTACGACTAAATCCAAACCCCAATAATCTGGTGGTGTTAGGTTGGGGTCTAATAGGATTGAGGCCCTTCTAACCAGTCACCCAGCCCTTATACAGATGGTTTTCACTTTTTAGATGTTATGAATAATGTACTACGCCTGTGTGATATGGAAAAAACAATACTGATACTAGATGATATAACCTTAATTTTAAATAGAAGGTTTAGTGTTCATTTACCCTTCTTATTACAGATGTAAAATGTATCTAATTTCCTCTATCTATCTATCTATGTATCTATCTACTTCGTTTTTGTGTGGGAAACAGAACTGACCCTTAAAAACGTAGTAAGAGAATGATAGAAAGCAAATGGAGAGTAGGTATCAGTCACAGCCATGTTCTATACCCTTAACCTCCAGATTGACTTACTAGTTAGTTAATTTGGGGACACCTTTCCATAGGCAACTTTACGTAGAAATTTTACACCAAATTCCATTCGGTTCTTCAAAATCCAAAACATTATTATTATTATTATTATTATTATTCAGTAGCCAATATTTATCGTCTGAATTTATGAAAGCTATACCACTCCCATGCCGTAAAAATGTTGTATTTTATATTTTCGTGGGGGCAACATCGTGATTCATCAAAACATGGATACAATTTATGTACTTATGTTGAAAGGAATGTTGGCGATACAGACGAGAATTCTCCTTGGGGTCAGGAAGATGAAGTATATTCAACTATTTTTAATTTCCTGGGAAAAAGGAATGAGATCGGTATTCAAATAATTTACAAATAAAAACAAATAATAAACAGATTTTCAACAATGTTAACAGGACATGTATGTAACTTAACGAGTAATATAGGTGAGAATAAATAGATTTTGAAGTCATTTCTTTAGACTAGACTATTAGAGAGTAAGTGTCCAGAAGGGCGGAGACGTTTGTACCATATAAAGACGAATTTTGTAATAATATCCAAATCAATACTAAGTGGAACCATATAGACGTGTTCTATATCTCTCTTTTTTTACGTTTAAAATTAATTTCTCCTAGAAGTGGTTTAAGGACTAAGTTACGGTAGTTTCTTCGTTCATGTACAGTATGTATAACCCAAGGTCTTATTTATAACGACAAACCTTATTTCGTAAACACATTCCATTATACATGAAAAAATTAGGCAAAAAATTTATTATAAAGACAATTTATATATATAGTTTAATGTAAATAAATGCATCGAGAAAGTGATTAAAATAAACACTGATTGGATAAAGACACAACAGGTGAATATATAGAAATGTTGACTGATAAGAATACACGAGGTAAATTTGAAGTAGCTGCCACAGGTAACAGAGTACATAAAACTGGTAACCTGGTACAGTAAAGGACGTACGGCCTGGCCTGTGGAAGGAGTGAAGCTGATATCTCCGTAAACCGGATTTTCATGTTTAGAGGATTATGCTTGTGGTTAAGGACCGGATGGTCAGGTCGTTAGTGAATACCCGGCGTTTGAGGCCAGCGGCACCCCGCAACAAACACATATCACTGAACACTAGATCAACACGAGGAGAGAAAAGTCTTTGAGTGTATTGAATTATCAACCTAAAGTTACTGACTTGCTTAAAATGAACTCTCTCTCTCTCTCTCTCTCTCTCTCTCTCTTTGTTGGCGCCACTAACACGTTCCAAGACAGTTTACGAGACTGCCTCCTCACTACCAGATCTGTAGTTAACTTGTATGTTCACTCCATGTTTCTTCTCTTTTTGTACTGAAAGATTTCGTCAATCAAGTGACACACTCCCTTCTTTCACCATATTTAACTTTAATAATTGTCTTCAGCCATTTGGCTTCAATGTTCTTTTAATAAACCGTTAATCATTATAATTATTATTATTATTGTCATTTCACACACACACACACACACACATATTATATATATATATATATATATATATATATATATATATATATATATATATATATATATATATATATATATATATATATATATATATATATAAGAAGTGTGTGTGTGAAATATAAATAAGTCAAAACTCATCGTCGGGTGTAGCAGGCGTCAGTGGCTCTAAATACTCGGTATTATTTTCGTTTCGCCATCAGTCATGTGACTCACCCAGGGTTCATCCGTCAGGGTGAGTCACGACGATGGCCATCATCATCAAGACAATTATTGTTATTAGCTGTAACACGACCATCCTGCCAGCAAGGACTCCAACAGCTTCCCTGGGACCAAAACATAACCAATAATACTGTACAACCGTAAGTGATGCTGAAAGAGCTTTTCCGGCAAAAACCTCATTTGATTGTATCTTCTGTGTTTGTGATACAGAAAGAAGAATAGCTGATGCCAGTACAGTAGCCTTTAATAACTTATTACCTCCACAAATATATGAAAGCCGTTATTGTTATTTAATATATACGAGAGTTCTGACGGTGAAGACAGTAAGGTCCTCGGAGACAGTGAGAGACGTCAACATCTTGGTGATCAAGTGATTAAGTCTTCGCTCCTGGCTGTGCCACCGTTAAACACCACCTATTACCAGTTTCTTATCGGAATTTCCTGCTTCTCCTTAGGGCGTGATAAAAAATAACCGATACAAAGTAAAAGGGACAAGGACCAATCAGGGAATGAGATTAAAACTGAGTAGTCGAATCGTTGCTCCACCAGTTCTTTGAGGAGGAGGAGGAGGCTAAGAGTAAGTTAGTAGATGTGCGGGAAATCTTGTTAAGTTTGGTTTTGAGTCAGTGGATATCTGGTTTTTACTCTCGCCTCAACGACTTGGTCACTCCAATCTCCCACTATCAACCTCACCTGCGTGTACAGGTAATACGTTGGAAGGTACCAGAGTCACAACATATATTCAGGGAGTGTCCAAGTAATGCTCCTCACCCTCCGCCTTCTTGTGGTTTATTGTGACAGGTGCCACCAACAGGTAACACACGCAACCACGTAAAAAAAAAAAAACATAACTGTCAGTAGTAGCAGCGATGTGGAGTCTCGATTCTGTCAGTTTCATCCCGGTTTCCTCAAGGTCTTTCTTAAGAGTGCCAGCTGAAGGAAGGAGCATTTGACAAACTTTGTATGCTCCTTGACGAGTACTTCGATGTTTGGTGTCATCCATTCTGGTACTGGTATTTATTTTACACATGGCCCAAGACACTGATGACATGCTCAGATACCATGTACTGTATATAATCTCTCTTTCTCTCTCTCTCTCTCGTTATTATAGAGTGCGGACATGTACGATATTTGCACATAACTTTGCTGTTTATGTGGTGTGGTTAGGTTAGGTTAGGTTAGGTTAGGTTAGGTCAGGTCAGGTCAGGTTAGACTGTGTAATAATCAGGTAATATAAGCTGGGCCAATGCTCACATGACCCCACAAATCTTCAACACCTTTACCCTAGACAATCGATCAGGCGCTAAGAAGAACACATTAGAGTTGAGGACAACGAAAAACAACGAAAAAGTAAGTAATTAAATCATTGCTGCTACAGGTAAATCCGAATTAAACCATTCTTACTACCAGTAAATAAACACCTTGCGGGGGGCAGAACACAACACGAATGGTGAAACTGGTTTCCAAATTAACATATATCTAATTTGCCAAAGACTTTCAACTTGGAATATCTTTTACTCGCACATCCATAACAAATGAGTCGTACCTGACATACAACTCTTATAGAAAACGAGACTCTGAACTACTTGCTCCTCTTAACCACAATGAACTAATTCCTTCAAGATGCATTTCCTGAAGCCGTTACTCTGACAGGTCTAGTGTTTATGAATCTGTTCGTCCAATTAAAACAAAAGGACTTGGTGTTTATTGAACGCGTAACCCGACATGTTCTTTTCTGTGATGGAAAGATTTTGATTTTGATTTCGTTTTACTCCCAAGGAATATTTAAAGTATGTTTGATTTAATTAAGGAGCTATATTTTTATCTAACTATAAACCAAGCTCTCTGTTTTTTCTCAATCTAATCATCTCTCTCTCTCTTTCTCTCTTATCTATATAATAAGTAATTTATCTGTATCATACTAAAGGTACGAGATGAATTAATCCATGAACTGTAAATATTTATATCTGTGGGTGGGTGGAGGGAAGGAGGGTGTTGGTTGGGTGGAGGGAAGGAGGGTGTTGGTTGGGTGGAGGGAAGGAGGGGTCAAGTGGGTGGAGGGAAGGACAGGGTTGTGTGGGTGAAGGGAAGGGGGAGGCGGTGTGGGAGGGAGGAAGGAAGGAAGGAAGGAAGGAAGGAAGGAGTTGTGTTGGGTGGAGGGAAGGACAGGGTTGTGTGGGTGAAGGGAAGGGGGAGGCGGTGTGGGAGGGAGGAAGGAAGGAAGGGAGGGGTGTGGGAGGGAGGAGGAAGGAAGGAAGGAAAAGGATGGATGGAAGGGAGTTGTGTGGTGGAGGAAGGAGGGGCTGGTTGGGTGGAGGAAGGAGGGGCAAGGGGTGGAGGGAAGGACAGGGTTGTGTGGGTGAAGGGAAGGGGGAGGTGGTGGGAGGAGGAAGGAGGAAGGAAGGAAGGATGGATGGAAGGAAGGTTGGGTGGTGGAGGAAGGAGGGGGTTGGTTGGGTGGAGGGAAGGAGGTCAGGGGAGGGAAGGACAGGTTGTGTGGGTGAAGGGAAGGAGGTGGTGTGGGGAGGGAGGAAGGAAGGAAGGAAGGAAGGAAAAAGGATGGATGGAAGGAAGGAGTTGTGTTGGAGGGAAGGAGGGGGTTGGGTTAGTGGAGGAAAAGGTGTATTTGTGTGGGGGCGGGGAGGGGCAGTGACCTGTTGTGTTGTGACGCTAATTCATATTAATATTGATAATCATTATCAAATCAATTTATGAACAGGTAATACAACTTCCCCCGATGTGCACCCACCCACCCACCCACCTAAACACTGCCACCCACCGCCCCACCAAGTATTGCCTCCCACCCCTGCCACCCACCTAGAAACCGAAACACTGCCACCCACCCGCAGGTTCGACGGGTCAAGACTATTTATACATGAATCGCACCTAAATAGACAGGATAGTACTATTGTAATTACATGGTAGTAAATAGCCTTAGCCAACAGTATACAAGTATCTATCCACTCATCTGTCTATTGGAGATTAGAAATTTATAAATTCTGTCTAAGTACATTATAACGCTTAAAACACCCACAGAGGCGATTTAATAAAGGATGCAACACTCTAAAACAACTTTTATATGGGATCCCACACTAACCTATAACATACTTACACGGGATCGAATACTCTATACCATCATATGCTTTCAAACATCATAACTACAGTATAAAATACACAAGTAGCTAAGGCATTACTATAATAATACTGATACTCTAATACTGACCATTCCTAATGCATGAAGGAGTTCTATAAATATAATCTGATACACCAGGAATTATATTTAGCATCAAGGTAACTGAGGTATGGAAACACTCTTGATTATCATCTTAACAGAGGCTGAGATTAGATCAAAATTCTGTGTGTGATTTAGCTTCCAACAAGTTATTATGTGGGTGTAGCTGCCCAGCCAACACTTCTGCCCTCCGTGACTCATTATGATCCTATCACCACTTAAAGGATCATCTGACCATCATGATTTCTTCTGAAGGTGAACCCCGCGAACAGGATGGATTCGAAACAACAACTCCTGGGTTTAAGATATTTCCTCGTGTATTTCGTAATTCTCTCTTTATAATTTTTTCTCCACCTGAATTTATCACTTTAATTAAGACTCTTAATTACCATTTATTGTCGTTTTATAATAATGATAAATCTCTCCAGGAATGAGACGCTGAGGAGCTAAATACCAGGCGCGTCTCTCTCTCTCTCTCTCTCTCTCTCTCTCTCTCTCTCTCTCTCTCTCTCTCTCTCTCTCTCTCTCTCTAATGAATGTATTGAGAATGCTCCGCCTCGTCTAGTGGGCATTAAGTGAACACAAATCGTCTTAGGTGTAGCAAATATATTTACTAACAATTCCTTCCCTTGCCGCCACCACAACCTCGACCAACAGTGAAAGTCAACTAAACAATGGTTGGTATGTTCCTTCGGCATGATAAAAATACATTCAAGAAACCCCCCCGACCCCCTCACACCCATACAAACAACCTGATTATAATACTCTCTCCTCATTCCCAAGACCTTAACCCCGTCCAGTAATAATTATAGTTGAGTAAGAATTAGTTATTGGTTACATTAAACTGTCCTCGAAAGAACTCCCTCACGTGGATAAAACATATCAGTCAGTTAGTTAGGAAATAGTGAGAAAAAAAAACGAATAGCACTAAACAGGTCGGTGTGTGTGTGTGTGTGTGTGTGTGTTACAGGTCTAGGTAGCAGAACAAGGACTTAGCTGTGGTCCGTTAAGCGTCCTTGGCCACAGGCACTTAAGGACGTACACGCATGATAATATTTCATAGTTTTAGTCAGATGAATCAAAATTACTCAGCGTGTAATTATTTCCTCAACCACAACAGCAAAAACAACACCAAAAATACATAAACAAATAAATAATAAAATAATATAAAATAAACTCATGTAAAATAATTTATATGGATACATTTATTTATATTAATATCCATAATTCATTGGTACACATTTCCTTTATAAAAATTCCCCAAGTATTTTTAAATATTCTGATTCATATGAATTTCATTAGTTGTTGGTATATGCGGATTAATATAAATTCCCTAAGATTCACATAAATTCTTAAAATTTATGAATACAAACTGTCATATAAATTCCACCTAGTTAAGGCAGGAATCTATGTAACACGATAATGCCTATAATTGGTGGAAGGGGGAGGGAAGGGTGGTGAGGAAGGGGAGGAGATGGGGATGGAGAGGGGGGTGGGAACGAAGGAAGGACAAGGGAGGGAGGAGGGATAAAAGAGGGAGTTAGGGAGAGCAAAAACAAGAAACACTACTCCTTTGCCCACCCATGACAAAACGCTCCTTCTGTTTTCTCCTCGAGTCTTTTATTGAAGGTTTGGTTAGGTTAGGATAAGAAGTTATGATGCGTTGGAAGTTTTGATTGTTATTTTTTTTATATATGCCGCTAATTGTTATTGTTTATATATTGTTGACTCTCTCTCTCTCTCTCTCTCTCTCTCTCTCTCTCTCTCTCTCTCTCTTTTCCTGTTTATCTATTTATGAACCTACTCATCAATAAATCTACCTTTTCTCTTTCCTATACATTTCCTCCTCCCTCTTTCTTCCATGTCCTGCCCCTCACAAATCTATCTATCTTTCTCTGCTAAACCCCTCCCTCTCGTCTCCTCTCCTTTCACCACACACTAACAAACGTAAACACCATCACAACGATTAGCACAACATCGATAATTAACACAAATTATCATCTTCCTTTTGATGGGTATCTCAGCCTGGCACAGATATTCCATCATGGTACACAACTACAAAGCATTCTTGGCCTCCAGCTCAACACCTGCATGGTTGGGCGGATAGTTATGTGGTGGTGGGTGGTTTTTTTTTGTAGAGCAAGGAGGGGTGAAAGAAGATTAGAGGTGGGGGAAAGAAGTTATAGTTCGGAAATTGAAGAAATTTAGGAGGAGGCGAGGGCTGACCGCCTAGCTAAGCTAATAGTGTGTTAGGGTTGTGTCATGGGTTAGTTATTGTCTGTCGGTACAGGCACTAGACAGCCTACCCTGTCCCATATATGGGTGTTTCGAGGAACTTAATTCATATTCCGCAGACCCTACTGGCGGATGCTGGTCTAGGGAGGTAGCCTATTGCCTGGCCGTATAGATCTGGGGTGGTAATGGACCTTTTGAGATTTGGTAACTTTTTGGGAACCATGTATGGTTGTTGTCATTGTCTGGTGGGAGTCTTTGAAGGAGTTCTTGCTATGACCGTTCTATCTTTTGCCAGACTCTGCTGACCAGGGTTGTGCAGCTGCTGGTTGATGGGGGTGGGTGGGTGGGTGGGTGGGTGGGTGGTGGTGGTGGTGGTGGCGGCGAGTACTGTACCTAACCCAACTGCCTACACTCGCCTCGTCATAATTCAAGGCCAGGAGAGAGTAGGGGGCATGAAAAAACAAAACATGAATTATGAGGGAAAGGGAGGAAGGAAGGAGAGAGGGACGGGAGGTACGAGTATGAGGTATAGGTGTTAGGAAGATAAGGGTGGTAGTGTTAGGAAGAGAAAGAAGGAGAGGGAGGAAAGAGGTAAGTATGAGGAGGAGGAAGGGAGGCAGTAAGAGTTAAGGAGAAGGAGGTAGAGTGAGTGTGTGTGTGTGTGTTTAATATTTTCTCTGCTATACGACCGGTTATTCTATCTCCCATCAATCATTGTAAAGTCTCTCCAGTTTTTCAATTTTCATAATTATGGATCAATTGAGAAAAATGACAAAGAAAATAAAAATATATAATTTTTACGACAGAATGTGTTTAAGTTACACGTGGGTCACTACAACAGGTACTACGTAATTTACCTTCAGGAGCCTCGTGCCCTCTGGTGAAGAAGACCAAACCATCACTGAATTATACCTGATTTCGGCAGGTAAGGACCACTGAACGTACCTGTAAAAAAACAAAAAAAAACAAGGTTACTATTACGTATATCGGCGTTAGTGACTTAGATGTGTAACTGTGCTCTAACAAATTTCACTGAAAGTTAAGGAATGTGTATTAGATGTTTTCTCTCATAGAAATGTATGAAAACTTACATCAGGACAGCGAAAAACAACTTTACAGAAAAAAACACAATCATAAGCTTATAGATCACTGACCTCAAATACGTCTGGAAAAAACTAACACACATAATTCTTTTCATGATAGTTACAACCACGCCTAGCGACTTGCAAAACTCCATTCATAGATCACTTCTTTTTTTTATATATCTCTTTCACCGAGGGCTGAGGTATGGGACCCGCGTGTGTGGTGTTGTGGTGCTGGAAGGTGGGAGTCTCTCTCGGGCTGCCATTGGCGTCACCGAGTAAACTATGCTTACCCTGTAGAGTGATAAGTGGTGGTGGTGGAGTGTATGTGTGGTGGTGGTGTGGAGTGTATGTGTGGTGGGGGTGTGTGTGTGTGTGTGTGTGTGTGTGTGGTGTGTGTGGCGGTGTGGGGCGTGTGTGGCGGTGTGTGTGTGTGTGTGATATCACCCATGAACGTAGAGGCTCACTCAGTGCTCGGGATACTATTAAACCAACCTCTCTCTCTCTCTCTCTCTCTCTCTCTCTCTCTCCGTTGCATGGCCGGGAGTCAGGTTGCAACAGGTAGTCATCAGCACAAGTCTGACCACATGTTGTCAGTCATTTACCCCGGTCAGGGTTTTTGTTCCGTGTATAATTCCAGCTTATAAATGCAAAAGAACTTATATGCTGGTGTGTTCCTTGGTGGCACCAGACCTCAAACTTAATGGTATTTCACTATTAATTACAATTTACATCGTGTGTGTGTGACGAGCGTGACCTTATCTAGTTCGTGATTGATTCTGCAATAAAAACTAAATAAAAGTAGAAGATTACATTGCATGCTTTTTATTTTGTCCGCATTTATCCACGAATAATTTTTTACTGAAGCTTGTGACTCCCTTACTTCGTATTTTCACTACGTCGCCACACAACAGATAATGAAGTTAATGAGATCACGTTTTCATTTTCATCTCCAGTATAACTCTATAATCCTCGGACAAATTTGGTCTTCTGGACACAAAAGGTCCTGGATAACTTCAGAGCCAGTAAGATATCCTGCAACATTCAATTACAACCATTACAATGCAATATATAATTAGAATCACAATACTGGACAAATACTCACTCGATTGACGATAACTTACTTACTCGTGCGAAATTTCACAAAAATCATTATATAGGACGTACAGTTAGCAGCTCTGGTATGATATTCAGTGAGAATCTTTTAATCTTATGAATATTAAGCAATTCCTATACGATATTCAACAAGAATCATAATACTGGATTTATACTCAGTAACGTTGGTGCAATATTCAGGGTGGGACCTTAAGGGTAATTAAAATAAGCAGCTACCATGTGACATATAGAAGAACGAACACACAGCCACCTTCTCTCGTGCTGTACACATCAAGATGGTTTACATGGTGTACGTGTAATACGGTATACATCAGCATATTGAACTTAAGAGATTGATGACGATAACAGGTAAGCAGGTTATAATTAGTCCTTCACCATAGTAAGTGACGTAAGAGAATGATGACCGGGCACACACACACACACACACACACACACACACACACACACACACACACACACACACACACACACTCTCTCTCTCTTTTCCTGTTCATCCTCATATAGCAACGTTACGAAACTTGAAAGAAAAAGAGAAAAGAAAAATCCTAATCTCTGGCAATTGCATCAGTCGTGAAGGTCCTTTAGGGATGTAATATTAACGTGTCACTGTCACCTGTCGTCTAAGGTATTCAAGTTTTAATGTTCTATTGTTACTCAACCCGATCATTACCAAACAAGAGGTGCATACATGAGGTATTACCTTCACCAATCATACCAGTCACCACTTCGACCAATCAATGCCATCACTACCAGTCAGTGCCATTAGTTCCACCACACTCACCCAGTCAATGCCATCAGTACCAGTCAGTGCCATTAGTTCCACCACACTCACCCAGTCAGTTCCATCACCTCCACCACACTCACCACCCACACACAACATCAAGTAAATCACCAAGGTCTCAACCGGTGATTGATCTTACGACAATCACCTGTGGGTGACGCGGCACTCTCCCAGGTACTGTACACCTGCACGAACCTCCCCTGCTGACACGAACACTGAGTAGTCACAACGACTACTGACACATCATCGGTCTGTACCAGTATTTCCTGACCTGTAGATGGCAACAATACCTCCACAAGGTACACCTGTACCTGGGTCATGATATATTCCATTAAACAACTGGGAATTATATATATATATATATATATATATATATATATATATATATATATATATATATATATATATATATATATATATATATATATATATATATATATAATTTTTTAAATGGGGATTAGCCCACCTGGGCACAGGTCACCGATCCACATTGGGGCCTGGTGGGCGAAATGAAAAATAAACTGAATAAGAATGAATACAGAAATTAAATAGTAAAATAGATCAAGAGTGAGAAACGATATATATGTTGTGCTGTCAAGTAAGAGAAACAATTGAGACCCTGCAATTGTGTGTAAATGAGGCAGAAAGTCAGATCAGCAACCTGGGACTTGGTCACAATTTTTGTGATGCCATATGGCAGCAGGGTCTACCATTAGACTACACATTAAGCTTCCAATATCTTCCCAGGCGGTAGTACCTCCCTGTTTGTTAGCTGTTTACTACATACTACCTAAAATCCTTAAAATTTTTACGGATTAAATAAAATCCCAAGTAACACAAATCCTCGGTAACACATCGAGTTCCTTGTTTCACCGGCTAAGTACAGTGGTCCAGAGGAACTGTTAGTTGCTTACCAGGATCTGATCCCTCACCTGAAGAGCTCGAGGAAGTCTTCCAATTGTGATGAGTGAGCGTTATGTAATGGTAGGAGATGACAACTATCTAAGCTAACCATTAACATCGATGTCCATTGTAATTGGCATTCATTAAGGCTAGGTTCTCACTATGACTGGAAGCCCAATTCAGATTTAGGTCGGACTGGGGCCTATAAGGACTCGGGGCCCATCTGACCACAAGTATTGGCGACACTTTCCCCTATTAGTCTATCGCCTCAGGTAAACGGTCCGGACACTGAGGCAAATCACGATGTTTGCCTCAGGTGATCGACGGTGTGGTCTGGCCTGGCATTTCCGGTGATACCTGAAGTTTTCTCTATCATTTAGTTGATTGATTAATAGACTGATAGATAGAAGGTTGCAATGGTGGATCCAGGGGAGGGCCAAAGGGGTCCTGGCCCCTTTCTTCCATGTCGGCGGAGGGGTCAAACAATCTATTATCCTCCCCCCCCCCAGGTGAGACTTTTTCTTTTCTAAAAAAAAACAGAGTTAATTACTTACCAGGCACCAGTACGGACCCATAAACGTTCCAGCACATCAATATTTTTAAATTTATCGGCTTGTGTCATTTAAATTAATGACGTCATTACAAACGTTATCTCCTCGTAGAAGAGCAGATTGTTTTTCTTGTCGGACGTAAAATGATTCAGATTGTGCAACATTTCGGTGCTGAAATATCCGACCTCATACCAATGAACTGAAATCCTGACACGAGGTACGATACTGCAAAACAAGTAATTAAAATGGGAAGTATATGTAGTATTGGTAAATGTTAAAAAAAATAAAAATAAAAACACGGATATCTCACAACTACTGTAGCCTGGTGAAGAGGACGGTGAGGTACAGACTCGGGTAGAGGCTTATAGTGGTCAGCCAGCCATGAGCCATTCGTGTGTGAGTGTATGACGGACTGTGTTATCTTCTGGCAGTGTTTACAGTCTCTTTACCTGCTGATTACACTACTCTTATCTACTACTCTATCAAAACATCAACACTATAGATTATAAACTTACTGCCTTAAAACTTAAAATTAATCTTATTTCCATTATTATAACTTTAAGATCATTTAAACGGACCACCTGAAGATTGGCCAAAAGTGATGCTGTGTGTGTGTGAAGATTCGCTACAGTTTGGCTTACCATGATCAGGAAAGAACTTCACAATAGCAAAGATGAGAGAAGACAATCGTGGGGGGAAGAAAGACATTTAACACACCTGTCATTACTGCACTTATTCTGTTCTTTAATGAAATGAAAAAAAAATACAATAACAAAATAAATAAAATCAAAATACACAAAACTCTCAAATTCAGGATCCACACTTGCCCCTTGGCCACGTGTCTTCATCTAGTGGACGGGAGCTAAAGTACCTTAATTAGACGCCACCAGGACGATTGTTAATGATGAATCGTTGTTGAAATCGTTTATTAGATCTGATATGTGACTGAAGATCAAGTATCATTAGCAGTAATTGGGTGAGGGTTATCAGCTGTCTGGTCGCGATAACTGGCCAACACTCTACCATTACAAGAACATCTTCGGTAATTGTAAGTCATAATAGCTGTTAACCCGTAGTAAATATGGTGGCTGGTAATGGTACGTACGTTGTAGTAGGTAATTAACGCTAATAGCATACAGCGAATGATACACCCTTGTCAAACCGACTGTTAAAGAGGCAATTTATGCAAACAACCGCCTGTTAGCGGTTCCATTATACCAGACAGACTGACGGTCAAACAAGTTATTATTACTGACAGCTGAGAATAACGAAGGTAATCACCTTTAGTGCTCAAGTGTCAAACACATAATTATCCCCATTAAACTGATCATTACTATAGGTCGTTCTAACACAAGAGGAGGACCCAGGAATAAATTATAGGGATGGACAGTTTCCTCAGATGTCATCCATGTTGGAAAATTGAATAAGAACTTAGAAAATCACAGCCTCTTAAATCCGTATTAGGAACATCTGTGATATTTGTGGATTAAATTAAAGTAAAATGAGGAACAATAATTAAGCCGTTAATGACTGTTCGTTAGTTTACGGTTAATGATAAAACTAGTTACTAGCAACACACTTTATCTTGGCAAATTGACTGTGTATGAAACAACTACCAACATCCAATTTGACGTGATTTAGATACACTAACTGGCCTAGTTATTAGTACTTAAACGACTTACCTGGATAAGAGGCACGGCTAATTCTAAATAAGCTGAATATTAATGGCCAGGTATTAACACCTTGATTTATGCGTCCAATAACTCATTAGAATATCCGTCAAGCTTTACATCAGCTTCATTTGTATAAATTAGCGGTGCGGGGCGGAGGCACATACTGTATATGGGAGTGGAGGTTACGGTAAGAGGCTTTTGATTCTCTGTCTGTCTGTTGAGTTGGGGGAGGAGGCGTTACCACAGATCGAACAACACCTGAACGACGCCGTTATTTACAGGTGAGAGAGTACTGGTACAAAGGCGGCGATTTCTTTGATGCGTTGGGCCATAACTCACGGCCTCCTTAACCGATACTCTCTCTCTCTCTCTCTCTCTCTCTCTCTCTCTCTCTCTCTCTCTCTCTCCGTAGTCTAACTCCATCTGAAGCAAAATAAATCACATCAGCCATACTACAACAAAGCCATGAAGGTGCTGAAGCAGGTGAGCGTTATTAGTCATTAAGATTCATGATCCTCCTGACGAGTTCATCTACCTTAAACACTTATCTGAAGCTGCAGCAACTCAGCCTCCCCCTTCCCTCTTGTGGCCAGCCAACCGAGAAGTCTTCAATCGTCTCTAAATTGAAAGTGAAATCTGATGATCTTGTTGATGTTACTAACTGTCTAATAAAGTCAACAAAAAGCGGAGACAAGGAAGAAAATTCACTTTCGCTCCGTACATCTTTGATCTCCGTTATGTGGAGAAAAAACAAAACAAAACTCAAAGGGCGTCGTTCCTAGTGCGGTACTTGACGCGAAATCACTGTAATTCGCTGACTAGAGGCTCTCAGCTGAAGGTCAGACTACGGCCTTAAATCGAGAAGAAAATATGAGTCCACCGAACGTTCTGTAACAGTGACCTTGACCTTCTCTTGGCCTCTGACCTTTGACCGATCTCGAGTGAAGAAGCTCCCAGATATATACCGTCAAGGGAACTATTCACCTAAAGGCTGGAATTTAATATAGATACTCGAAGGTAACAGTTCACCCCAGGGAGAGGAGGCTGCAACACTCACTCTCACCACAACACTTTCTATTTTAAAAACATTCTACGGTAACTACTAATATTTTACCTTAATGAATAATCAGTAGCGTCAACATAAATTACTTTACATATCCAGACTCTGGTTTTATCATTCTGCCTCTACATGTACTGTATCATCCCGTCTCTTGGTATGAAATAGATCTTGTACAGCCAAGCAGTCCTTGATTGCGACACGAGAACATCTAATATGAATACAACACTCAAACTCAGCTCTAACGATTCCCCTTTCCAGAGTGAGTGTGTCGAGGAAACTCAGATGCCAGTCTCTCTCTCTCTCTCTCTCTCTCTCTCTCTCTCTCTCTCTCTCTCTGTCTCTCTCTCTCTCTCTCCCAATTAACAAATTCATGGATTCCCTGGCGCCATCCTTCACCAGACTTCTTAGCAGCCTGATGGGTTCAAGACAATGGTATGAAAAAAAAAATTGATGTGGTTTTACACTGTCTTCCTCAATCAGCCAACTAATGAGGTTGAGGCCTACATCAATTGCTCCCGTGGTAAAAATACTCACTCCCTCACCACTAATTAAATGGTCTCACCTGCCAAGACCAACTAAGACACTCTTGATGACCTGGCAAATGTAACCTTAGGCAGGACACCAACAGACACTTGCTCAAGGTATAACTCCAAAGACTCGCGGAGGACGAGAACGTCTCACATTTCCCGTACATGAGTGGAGAAGATGGCCCTGCCTGCTTCCCATAATGTAAACTATACTTTACATATTACTTTTAACTGGTTGATCTTTCATACAGTCAACCAACATATTCACCAAGAGGCCCGGGGTAGCATCACTGGTCTTAGCGGAACGTGTGATGTAAATATTAATAAAGCGCTTGATGGGTGTTCGGTAGATCTTGATATAACGACCCTTAATTAGCAGTGTACCTCGATAAGCAGATTGAATATTAAACAGTTACCAAAATCTAGCTAAATGATCTGGACACATTGACCGGCTAGGTATTAGCGGCCTAACAAGTGAACTGTAAATAAGGGTGATATTTATCTAGTCATACACGGCGAGTCTAAATAAGCGGGTAACTAACAGATATATTTTAAAAGCTTGATTTAAACCTTCAATTACCCTTATGAGTGCCAATAAAACTTAACATCCAGTTCATATGTTTCAATTAGACACGTGGGGTGAATATATAGTATTGGGTTATGAGTAAGACGAGTGTTGCATCAGTGACAACCTAAGAAGCGTTACCATGAGTCGTCCAACACCTGGATGACTTATTTGATTACAGGTGAGACCAGAAATGGATAGGTGGAGGGTAGGTGTATGGAGATGGTGATGAGTGCTCTCTCTCTCTCTCTCTCTCTCTCTCTCTCTCTCTCTCTCTCTCTCTCTCTCTCTCTCTTAATCCTTACTATTTCCTTCTTATGCTCGCCTCATTTCTCCTTCCTACAGCCTAACCTCATCTAAAGTAGCACAGATTACATCGCAGAGGTGAGACATGTCTTTGAAGGTGTTCTGCAGGTGAGCGTTATCAGTCATTAAGATTCATGATCCTCCTGACGAGTTCATCTACCTTAAAACACTTATCTGAAGCTGCAGCATCTCAGCCTCGCCCTTCCCTCTTGTGGCCAGCCAACCGAAAAGTCTTCAATCGTCTCTAAATTGAAAGTGAAGTCTGATGATCTTGTAATTGTTGCCAGATGATGACTTACGAGTTATCTTGTAAAGTAAGCATAAAGTAAATATTGGAAACGAAATTTATGGGAGTTATATAGAGTTTTAGTGTCCGTAATATTTATAAAACACAAATTAAATGTCATAAGGAGTATCATTGTGGTACTTGACGCATATCACTATATTTCGTTCATTGGGGGACCTCAGCTGAAGGTCAGAATGTTAACCTCAACGCTTAAAGGTAACAGCTTCAAGCCAGTCATATGTTCTTGAATCGTGTGATCTTGACCTTTGACTCATCTCGAACAAAGACGAAGAAGATCTCAGGAATAAATCATCCAAGGCATTATTCACCTCAAGTCTGGAATCTAACCTGAGTCTTTGTGGGTAACAGCTGGAAGATGGCCAATTGTTCTTTTAGCCGTGAGATAAAACCTTGATGGACCTCAGCACAGAATCTGGAAGGACTGGACTGGTAAACACCGCCTCAAAGCATACGAGTGACTAAATCAAACACAATACCAACTCGAGGACAACACCACTGAATTTGACTCTGAGAAACAAGAGGCTGGTCCTCCACAGTCGTCCTTAAAGCACGAGAATGAGATTGACCTTGGCCGCATACCGATCTATATCATAAACAGCTGATATTACTGGATGCCATAAATTAACTAGAATAGAGATGAGACGACAACATAAATTAAAAAAAAAAAAAAAAAAAAAAACCCAGGAAGAAACACTGTAGTAGAGGGATATTTTCATAATATATTACTACGGGTGATCACGGTGTTAAACAAGGCTCCATGACATCAGTGAGTATCGTCTGGTGGTATTCTGCCTCTGCATTTATTACACGTGTGAAGTCAGTGGTTTCTGAGGCCAACACTTCAATGGTTTCTTCACATGAAATTATATCTTATTGGTTCACATTCGAAGTACAGGAGAGGGCTGTAACATTACGTCCCTGTGTACAACATTTTGCTTCAGTATTGCGCCTCTGTACAACATTTTACCACCGTGTACAGTACATTATCTTGGTGCTAACACGTTTGTGATACGAGAACAGAATACCCTGATGAAAGAGCTTCTGTTTAGTCCGTAAATAGGAGTCCAGTGAAATAGCTGTAAAGGATCAGGTTGAGTGAGGTTAATCCTAGTCATCGGCTCAGGTTAGACTAGACAAACATTCTCTTAACTAATGTGAAACACGTTTCTTAATACGTTAGCCATGTGAAATATCCTCACTAAAGAAGAGAAGAAAATGAGTGAAGGAAAATTAGCCTCAGCGAGTGATAAGAGACTTAGGCTCTCAAACCACCTCGTCTTGTGGCATTACTCGAGGCTTACAAGGAACCTGCGAGGATTCATGACAGGTAATCTGATACAGTCAACTCCTGAGCGTTTACACTAATCATCTGTTTCAACAACTACGAGATAATTTTTTACTCAACTTTATTTACAAAGATGTGATGAACTTTGTTGCTTTTGCTTTGGTTTTATTTCGTTTTGACTCTTTCTTCTGCCAAGTTCCCTACAGCTACAGTACCAGGTCTTGGACTTTCTTGTTATCATCACCTGAGTGGAAGCTTCCAACAATTTTCGTCCCGTGCTGAGGAGACTCGACCATCAACCACTAGTTTCCCCTCTTGTAAGACACCTGGTCCGCCTGCCAACATACTTTCCTACTATAAACTTAAGGTCTTTTGCCAACGACAACTAAGATGAGGCCGGTGACCCCCAGTTAACTCCCGTACTCCTAGGCAGGGCAGCCAAGCAACAGGGGAGGGAGGAGCGAGGGAGCAGGGGCGAGGGGGAGGGGGGGGAAGAGGGGAGAGGGGTAATGTACAGGTTCTCAGTAAAAATAATCATACCTATCGCCAAAGTTTCTCATCATAAAGGCTATAAAAAATGTGTAATATTTCTAAATGTGGGTTATAATTCCCACAAAAATTATATAATTAGCAAGTGTCGTTGATAATTCACAAATAATAATGGTTTTTTATAAGTGTTCCTGATAATTAACAAAAATAATTATTACTTTAAGCGTGTTTGATAATTAACAAAAATAACTATTCCTTTATAAGTAGCTGATAATTTACACCAAATAACCACACAGTCTCTATAGTTAAGCTCCACTTGTGTTCGTTATTTACACTCATATATTACCGCTGATATTATCTCTCTAGTACTAACTAATAATATACTGATCTAGAATAAACTTATACTTGTTTAATAATAAATTCGAACCACATGAAGATTATGCACCCAAGCTTATTCCACCTTAAGATTAACCACCCTACCCTAACCTAACCTAACCTAACCTTACTTAACCTAACCCGAAGACAATGTAATTACTTCAGCCAGTAATTCATTGTTATAAAAAATCATTAGACTCATCAAGTACTCATATAATTATTTATCTAATAATTGGGTTATTTAATGATCAAATAATATAATCTATTCAAGAAATAATTTTGCAATTGAATAATCTTGCTATCCAGTGATCAAATAATTAATTAGTAATGTTATAAACTAATACTCAGGTACACCAAATATTAATAACCAGTAAACTAGGACAAGCTTTTTTTTATTGATCCATTTCAGAGAGAGAGAGAGAGAGAGAGAAATCCCAAAACTCATCCATCACTCAACTTGATACACTAGCAGGCTCCCGGTTTTACCCGACACACACACACACACACACACACACACACACGTCGACAACATAATCAGGCAACGAATGATACTGTGTAAGTGCTCAAATGTGACTTGTTATGCTGTGTCAGGTCCTAAAAAATGGCTTTACGTAAAAAAAAAAAAATCCCTGCAATGACCCTCAGCCTGTTTTTGGTCATTTAAATCCAAACAAACAAGATACATTTCATTCGATGTAATTATCACGAATTCCAAAGACAAACATTACTTAAATATTGTGTTAAATATTCTGAAGTCGTTTGGTTTTTTTTTTGTTCTTTATTATTATTATTTTTTTCTAAGGTGAGTGTTCGAACGACCTTGCCTGATTACATAGTGCCTAAGGACATCGTAGCGTCCGGATTATTTAACTGGCTTGAACTTTGGCTTGGTAATAGTTTATAATGACAATATAATAAGCTTTTTGTATTGTTCTGTTTTTTACAAGTACGTAATTTTTGCTTCAACATTACTTTATGGAGCCCATTAACCAAATATCGCCTGTATAGACTGGTCAAGAGAGAGAGTGTGTGTGTGTGTGTGTGCCACCGAGGAAGTCACTGGTTCACTCCCGGTCAAGTGAGAGAGGCTTCACTTCATCTATCTGCTTCATTAGATAAACCTAACAGATATGGGTTATTATTGTAAGAGAAAAATACATTATCATAACGTAATTAATTCTAAGCTAAATGGAGGTTAACCACACCAAACCTGATAACTTTCCTCGCCTCATTAACATCTGCTCAGCATCGGTCAGGGAGGGAAAAGCAGCTGCGTGTATTAAAATATTTCGACTGTTTTTAACCTTTTCAAGTGATACTATCGTTATATCGTGTTAATAGGAGGTACAACAGTAAGGCCACAGGTTGTGTAGCAGTCTTCCGATGATCAATATCCTTAGATGACTACCACGAACATTCTTATTTTATTAGTTCATTCTAGACGTCGTGGTAACAGGATGAACATGTTCTCTGAGATAATACATCACGCAGGAACAAGACTCTCTGTGTACTGTACCGTGGGGGGAAAAACTGACAGCCTTGAGTTTGTTATTGAGTTATACATAGGATAAACACGTTCGCCTTCAATACCTTCTTCTATGTCGACTGTCAATTGCTTTATATGTTGACCTTTCTTGATTATGTAACTTGTGGGGAAAAATTGAAGTACATTTGTGATTATTACAGTTGATGCAATATTAGTAGCAATAATAATAATAATAATAATAATAATAATAATAATAATAATAATAATAATAATAATAATAATAATAATAATAATAATAATAATAATAATAATAATAATAATAATAATAATAATAATAATATTATTATTATTATTATTATTATTATTATTATCTCTCAAACTAACAACGACTAACACACAGGTCATATCAGTGTTGTCTGCTAAATAACATTCGTCAAGAAAAATTCTTCATTTAAAGCACTTTACACGCTACGTATCTCTGTAAATTTCAATCGTTGATGACAAGTGTTTCTACAAATCCAGAATACGCTCTTAAATACCTCAGTTGTTGAAGCACAGTAGAACATCAACACGCGACATTCACGACCGCTGTCTTTTGTATCACTAAATTACAAACTCAAGGCTGCCAGTTTTTCCCACACTGTTCAGTACAAGTGAGGGTCTAGTATTACTGATTAGCCTCAGTGCTGTACCCCCAGAGACACGTTCACCCTCTGAGGACGATGACACAAGCACTTGACAACACTGTGCTGTATATCCTTGTGTGCAGAGGAGCCGTTATTTGTATAGAACTTTGAGTTTTTTTATTCAAACATGCGAGATTATTATTTTGTTTTTTAAGTTTACAAAAAATATTTAAGTTTTATTCGCTGGTACTTGTAAATATTTATTTAATCGAGAGAAAACGTAAAGTTTATTTTATTTTTTTAACAGTTTATCACTTAGTACACAAAGTAATGGCTATTTTTTTCTGCAGTTTGCCAAGACCAAAAATCTATAAGAGGCTGGACGCTCATGATAATAAGCTAATGTTGATTACGTTATAATTTTGAACCTAGTAACAAATATCCTAATTAAGTGTTGAATACTGTCAAGTGAATAAAAACAGTTTTCGTTTATTTTTCAGATCACATGAAGAATAGGCACCCCAGCTTATTTCACCTGGTGGTTAAACATCCTAACACAACAACAATACTAGTTGGTCTGTCAGTCATTGAGTGAGGTCAGTCATTAGTGGACTTGACGAACATCGTTGTAAATAACCAACAATTAACTTAGCTTAGGTTAGGTCTCATTTACGACAGTTTCATTTATGCTCGTCTTGTTAGGATGGATGGAGTGTGGGGTAGGGTGACGTGGCACTGGTACAGTTGCATTTAGCAGAGGCAGAGGCGGTAGCAACAACAGCAGCAGCAGCAGCAGCAGCAGCAGCAGCAGCAATAAGAATATAAAATAATTATGTTATTACAAAGTTACACCTAAAAGGAATTGTTCTCCCAAGTCCAACTAAACCTTAAAAGGGACGAACAGCAACACGATAGTACAATGCGCATCGTTCAACCTAACGCGAAACGGACTAATTATTATCCCTTTAGTACATTTCTCATATACCACAACAATCAGTCAATTCAATTAGCGAAAGTCGACAAAATCTACAGTCCACGAATATTTTATATTTTAACAAGTAATAAAGCAAGACTCTGTTGAAGTTCTGACCTAGAGAAAAATGCTATGTGGTATACCAGCTTTTTCTAGGTATTCTTTGTGAGGATGTCAGGGTACAACAGGCTTTCATCTTTTGTCGTATAATTGAAATAGTCCTTATATTTAGGAATTGCCGTAGCCTCTAGCGGGTCGTGTTTTTATTTGGCTTAATTGAATGTGCTGACTATGATCAAGGCAGCAAAAGCCATTAACTTGTCTTGTTACATTCAGCCTAGTTCATGTCCATCGCCGCAAGTATGCAAATCACCAAGTAGAGTCCATTTTTTCCCCATGGAGGCTAATCTATGCTATGAAGTCACACGCTAAGTGATTTTTTTTTTAAGATATTTTCTTTTCTTTATGGAGTGTGTTGAGAGTGAAACAGACTGAGGAATAACTTATGAACTCGTGGAATATTTACTGTGTTTCCTGTTTAGTTGTTGACTAAACGTATTGAATGGTGTCATGTGTGATATTAGCAGCACTTCAAAATGGGATAATTTATATCTAAACACTATTCTAATCTTCACTCAAAACACACTCCATATAGCGATAGCATTTTCCTGAAAGGCTCAAGGGCCACACAAAAATAGTTCAGGAAGAGCATGCGGAACTCAAAAATCATGAAACAACTCCAAGAAGATAAAAAAAAAAAAACTAACTAACTTATATCATATAGCCAGACAAAACAACTCACCTTAAATTCATATAAAGATCTAATATAATTCACATAATGACTTAATAACCATGACCCCCAAAAAGTATAATTGGATGAACAGGAAGCATTAGACCTGAGGTGAAATAGCTCCCCGGTTGAACTATTATCTAACATTTGGAATTAAGTTTTATGGTTCGAGTTGATGATGATTGTAGCTTTTATCTCTGATTACCTAACATATGACGGCTTTACTACTGCATTAATCTTAAAGACAATAATCACACATAGGGTGCTGGCAGTTCCTCTAAGATACCAAGCGAACGTCTTGATATTATAACCTAGTGAGGCAATGTTTCTCTCGGGAGATGATTTTTAATAGGGAATACATTAATTAAAAACCCCTTTGTGTGTGTGTGTGTGTGTGTGTGTGTGTGTGTGTGTGTGTGTGTGTGTGTGTGTGTGTGTTAACATGTTCATATTTGACATTTTTCAGTTTGTTTTATACGCGAGTTTCTTCTCTACTTGTGATTGTCTCATCTTGCTTATAAATGTTATTCCTTTTTACTTTCTATTCTTTACCTGCGTCTGCTATCAACACACACACACACACACACACACACACACACACACACACACACACACACACACACACACACACACACACACACACACACACACACACACACACACACACACACACACACACACACACACACACACACACACACACACACACACACACACACACACACACACACACACACACACACACACACACACACACACACACACACACACACACACACACACACACACACACACACACACACACACACACACACACACACACACACACACACACACACACACACACACACACACACACACACACACACACACACACACACACACACACACACACACACACACACACACACACACACACACACACCATCTCCCACAACAATAGCCTTAATAATACACGACAATGCAACAAAAACTCCATTTAATTTTTCTCATACCGTGCCTAATTGTTTTGCACCCTGTCCTCTCTTGATTCTCACCCAAGATCGCCTCCAGCATCTAAACACGGCGGACTCAACAGCTTTAGAGAACTTAAAAATAAGCTTTTTTTTTTTTTTAACACGGTACTAGTAACACGAAATAACCTAACATCCTATAATCTTAAGGATCTTAATGTGAAACTACGTACCGTGGAACGTAAGATCAGAGGGGAAAAAAACACACACACACACACACACACACACTAGATGATCACCGAACACGACACGGAGAGAGGGAGAGAGACAGATGATAAGGATCACAGAGATAAGAGCGAGAAGGAAGATGGTTATCGGAATAGCGCAAAACCTATACTCGAAGCAGCGGACTGTGGCGAGGAGGAGGAGGTGGTGGTGGTGGTGGTGGTGGTTTGTTCTGGTGGACTTCCATTGATCGGAATGTATCCTTAACTGAAGGTCACCCACAAGCGTTCTACCTTTCCCCAAGCTGTTTTTCTCCACCTGTTGACTCCAATATTATTCCTCTACTCCACTTTTACTCCACTTCTTTTTACTTTTACTCCTTGGATCATGTTACTATTCTGCTCCGTGTTTCCAGCTTAACATCTTTGCACTTATCTCTAGTTCTCTCGTTTCTGTCTTTTCTTATTTCTAAACTTGTATTCTTTGTCTAACCCAATTCTTCAGTTCCATTTCAAACCATTGTATCACATTGCCTATCAAACTACAACACCCTAATAAGCGTGGTTTTCAGTGACATTGTCCTAGGATCAACCCAAGTGTGACAATGAATAAATCGATCATGTCTAACCGGCCAATCTACTAGCATAAAAGACAAGGCTCCACCATCTCCTTGTATTTATCTAACCACATCCAAGAACATTGTACTATCCGAGAATACCAATGACTTAACGAACAATAGCCGACACATCGTCTATGATTTTATCGACCATGTCCGACTGGCTAAATAAAAGTATATTATCAATTGTGGCAGAGAACATATGCCACTGACTACGTACAAGAGTACCCAGTGGATACCTCCCCTGCGGTACTCCCCCTCACACAGTCTTAAACTTTAACTCGTCAAGAGAAGATCGTCCCCTTTTCCAGGTGCCATTGTTTAAAGCATCTTACTCGTGGGGTTTTCTATCCCAAGTAACTTTTCATAAAGTGCAGCGACAATCAGTCCCTCATCCGAGTACAGTATATATCTGAATGACAAGAGAAAATGAAAGTGGGTCCCATTGGCATGACTGCCCATTAAGGACAGTGTGGATGCAACACACTATATTAAGCCCTCGGTACACAAGAAGGCAACATGGCCGGTACTGCACTCGACCGCATTTACTTCCCAAGTTGTAAACTTTGGTTCCCATTTACAGCTGGACGAACTGGGAACCTCCAGGGAATCGAACTACCGACCCCTGGAACAGGAGGCGAGCGCTGTATCCACTCGAACGCTGCGCTCTCTGTATGACAAGTAGTGCAAAGTTAATCTTACCTAAAGTCATATTTTCTGCATTACTGTCACTATTTTATGGACTGTTATTAGTTCATTATCAACCCAGTATCTCACATCCAGCACCACGGGTCAACTTTAGATTCGAGAGTCAATAGTTGTCTCACGACTCATCTCTGATCTGATAGTTTATATTTAATCCAGGACACTTCTATTGTCTCACGGATCATCTCTGGCGACGTGTCTGCCCCAGTTACTAATTATTAATCCCAAGATTCATCTCATCGCCACATGAACATCTTGGCCCCCATGGCTCATACCTCCCATGCTACCTGGCGGTCTCTGCACCCGTTGGCTCATCCTCAAGGTACATGACTCACCGCTGCCCCAAAGGTCATCCCTGGTCCTAAGACTAATCTCCCGAGCTCTGACTCATCTCCTGCCTGTCTGGTCCCTGACCCGCCTCTCTTCCCTGCAGTCTCCAGCCTGAGGCACCACCAGTCGACCAGTAGTCCCACACCTCCACACTCGAGACTAGGAGACCAACACTACGTAATGTTACTCTTTCTATAATCTTCACCGTAACATCCACTCGGGTGATAACTTCACATGCATAGTGGACTTTACTGGACGTAACTCTTAACACCACAGTCCAATATTACCATAATATATTTTTTTCCCTATCTCTATCTTCCTCACAATGCATATTCATATTGCAAGTCCAAATACAGAGTTTACGTTCCTAACCGAAACTTCTAATCTTATACTTGGTATATTCAGTGACAGAAGATCCACCAGAAGAGATGGGAACTAACGAGAGGTTTCAACAGGATATACAGGAAGAAAATGGGTTGGTAAAGCGATGATGTCAACAGGTTAAGTCCAAATATAAGGAGATAGAAGTAGGAATAAAATAATATCGAGCAAAAGTAGATGGAGTGAATTAAAAAAAAATATATACAAAATAATCTGATCCATGAACAGAGATAACCTGCGCTGAGAGGTGGGAAGCTTTAAGATCACAACCTTGTGCCACACCCTATTAAAATCCTTCGTAATATCAAGGACCACAACACCAAGAGGTAAGGGTAAGTACATCTACAAGTGGATCTTGCTTGGTGGAGACTATACTGAATGCTCTGGTGTTGAGAAGAACACAGAGATTCAGGAAATGATAGTTAAGGAGTGACTCGAAGATCTTATGAAACAATTGAAGTTAGAAACACACACCAGAGCATTCAGTATAGTCGCCACCAAGCAAGATCCACTTGTAGATGTACTTACCTTTACCGCTTGGTGTTGTGGTCCTTGACATTACGAAGGATTTTAATAGGGTGTGGCACAAGGCTGTGATCTTAAAGCTTCCCACCTTTGGTTATCATCCTTCAATCTGTTCTCTCAGCGCAGGTTATCTCTGCTCATGGATCACATTATTTATTATATATTATTCATTAACTTTGCCACTTTTGTCTTCCACCAGTTGGCAGCGTCAACCAGTTGCAGCCTTCCTCGAGCACCACCACTGCTACCTGCCACCACGCTCCTCCTACACCAGCTACAATTTCCCTCCAAAATAATTACAGCGACACAAAAAACAAGAGGTGTATTAACAGATAATAAATGAACATAAGGAAAAAAAAACAATGCCGGCTAACAGTTATGATGTATGGCTTTAACAAGAGAAGAAAACCCGGGTGATAATAACCAATCAAATAACCCCCTCACACGTCCCATAAATCCATCCCAGGCTGAACGGAACCTATACTTGTGGACTAAATTCCTACTCCCCCGGCCCAGGTCGTGACGGAACTGACGTCCTGCGTACAGGTGTAAATTATGTGGTGAGCGGCTATCAATACCATCTTCTGCCGGCACTGAGCAGCTCGGCCGGGGAAAACCTGTAATCTCGAAAATAAATATGGAACGGGAATTATTAGTTTTTGTTATCCAGAAGGCATGCTTTGACAACCATTACCGTTAATTGGTGGGTTAATTAGTGCTTACAGTGGAGCTGGGAGCCAAGATTAGTAGAGTGGAGAAAAAATTAGTTCGTGCCAGTTTGAAGGTTTCTCGGCAGTACTCAAAGATACTTCTCTTCTTCCGTAGTACTGTGTTATGTTCCAATGTGGGTATGTGTTTGTTGTGGTGAAAGGGAAGCTTGCTGTGGTGACTCACGGGGTTTATGGTGTGTGGGACGCTTGTTGTGGTGACTCACGGGGTTTATGGTGTGTGGGACGCTTGTTGTGGTGACTCACGGGGTTTATGGTGTGTGGGACGCTTGTTGTGGTGACTCACGGGGTTTATGGTGTGTGGGACGCTTGTTGTGGTGACTCCATGGTCGTCGTACTGTCTGCTCCCAAGTCTGTAGTCTGTAATATCAACCCCAGGATGAGGACTATCAATTACTTTTTTTTTCAAACATCGAAATCACCACCCACGTGTTCACTGGATCGCTTCAAGGGACGAACAGAATACAGTACATTACGTTCTTAAGTTAAAGTAAGAATTGGGGGTACCTTCCATAACATTGACAGTACTGTATTAAATTAAAATGCTTCACAGAGATATAAATTATTCAAAGTACTTGGGTGAGATTAAACAATGAACTGCACTGATACAAGGAACACTTTTTCTGTCTTCAGCTACAACTCGTTTCTGAATTGCCGAATATGAATTCAAAATAGCCAAAGTTGCTAATGGGCTCCAGGAAAAAATATGGAAGCACTCAAACGCATTCCTTTGTATCTTAAGAGCATATACACGGGGTTCACGACAACATATTTTTGGCCTGATTAATGTTATCTTCCATGTATCTATGTCTAAGTGGAATTTAGGCCGTGTTATCTGTGATCATTTGGTGCGTAATTTAACCGAGTACCGACCGTAAATGAGAATACTGAACCTTAATGTGGAAAAAGAATTTAAGTGAGGTGATCATGCTGCTGGGGAGTGTTACTGCATATTCATCACACCATGCTGGTACCTCAACCTACGAGGAGGCAACGTGCTTGAAAGATTTTGGATGTACAGACGTTAAATATAGTTTTCCTTCCAAGAATATATATATATATATATATATATATATATATATATATATTGCTCAAACAAAACTTACAGTAGCAAGAGTTAGTTCTGAATACCTTGACAGATGTTTATGACTGTAAGCTGACAAAATTATACGTGAGTGAAACATAACATTACCGGTAATACAGACTAAACTTGAGAGAGAAGCTTTGTAATACACAGTAGTGTAAAATATGGTCGTCTCAACATTTTTAAACTGTTGAGTTAAATAAATGTTGTACTGTACATCATAGAAACACCATCGTCTAAGAAGTTTACACCCTTTATATAGCTGAGCACAATACAATGTTTATTTTATAACCTTAGATACAACTATTATTTATATTACGAGTATAGATTATATTATTAATTAACAATAGTTTCTAGTCAGCAAATTTTCTAAGTCTGACACCTTCGTTAAAATGCAACGCTTGGTTGGTCCTAACGACATAATACGATAATTTGAGTATCACGTTGTATTAAATTAATTAATTACGAACATAAGAACACCGAATGATGCCTTTAGGTTTTAATGAACAGTGTCATTAACTAAAAGAGCTGTTTCCGGGTAGTAATCTGCTAGTATAAGTAGGCGTCAACACCTCCTAAGCAACACATCACTGACAGATCCTTACTGGTAACGGTGAGGCAGCAAGAATTTTTTTTTTCAATGAACCTCTCCCAGAAGCATTACTTTTACACACGTATAATAAAAATCAATAATCTTGGCTCCTGAAGCGACCTGGGGAGGGGTTAGGTTAAGTGAATCATGAGAGGATTAGGAGATTTCAATTTTATTCAACTGATCACTAAAACCCATTCTAACGCTAGCTAAGGGGGGGGGGTTAGGTGAAGCATGTGAAGATTAAGCACCCCAGCTTATGTCACTTTAATTAACAACCCTAACCCTAGCTGGGGGAGTTAGGTTAGGTTAGGTTAGGTTAGGTTAGGTTAGGTTAGGTTAGGTTAGAGTTAGTGGTTAATCTTCAGGTGAAATATGATGGGGGATTCAATCTTCACGTGATCCTGTCTTATTTCTTTTGGTCTACCTTTACGGATTTGAGGAGTCATTTAGTAACTTTAGTGAGTGGCTACTTGTAATGTATTGGCACGCCCACCCATCCCCCCACCCCCACACACAATGTTAGTGAGGTAAGTGTACATTCATATTTACATACGGTAATTAACTTCTTCAGCCTTACACATGACCACCACAAACTTGTACCCGTCATGACCAAGTGTTGTTTGTGGTAAGGAAAAATATTAACACTTGTTTAATGTATCTAATAAGAAAGTGATATTTTCTTAATCAGAATCTACAAGAAAACCCAATATTTTTTTTTTAATATATGTTTCTCCTCCTGAACACACCTCTTACAACTCTCTCAGAATATACCAAGATAAACATAAGTGGTGGTGAATATTTTTTAGATAGGTATCAGTTTAGAATCTATTATCGTTTTTCCATCTCTCTCTGTGAAGGTGACATTGTTAACCTTTTGTTTTGTTTTATCAATACATCGCTTTCGGAGTCTAGAATGTCATAATTATAATGGGTGATAATTTCTTACGTGTGGATTTGGTTGTTCTTTGGTTTTTCTGTCTCTCGTTGTGATGATAAGCTACTTGGCTCCTGAATGTTTTTTTTTTGTGTTTTGGAGTTTGTTGATATTTTGGTACATTGGGTTCGAGGTTTTCGCGTGTTGGATTTTATTTTTGTGGGACTTTATAGATCTGACTAAAATGCATTTGTCTTTTTTATATCAATGGTTTTTAACGCTTGTGGATTTAGTAAGGTCATTTTATATTAATTGTTTTTAGAACTTATAAATGTTTTAATAAATAATTCGTGTTTCTTTTTATAGTAATGGTCTAAAGAACCTAAAAATAAAACTTATAGATCCCTGTATAACCATCTTATCACTTATCAATTATCTCTCAGCTCATAAGAACAAACTCATAACCTCATTAACAAACTGGTTTAAGCAAAGAGATCTCAATTATCAGAAAATTGCTTTATAAAACGATTTAATATCCAGGTTTATACATAATACACCACCACGTGTTTTTCTATCTCCCTATGAGCTTGAGAATTCCTCCCTCCGTTCTGCTTCACTTGATATACCTGGTAATTCCTGGGGGTTGTGCTGGTGATTGGAGTGTGATAAGGGAGGGTGATCAGCATATTACCCTTGGCTGATCTTGAAAGTGGCCTGATCATGATGGCTTTTATTGTTCTGTGGCGATCTGGAGACTCTACGTAAATCTGAGTCATTTCCTTGTGCTTCTCCACGTTATGCATATTGTACTCTGGTCACGGTCTAGTTGATTTTTTTTTTTTTTTGCTACAGGTTCACATTTCAGGCATTATCTCACAACCATGCATATTACCTTCCTACCTGCCCCAATAATTTGTTATATCCGCTGGCCTTGTATCATACATGACTTCCATGCTCAGCTGCCTCGTTCTATGTCGGCCATCGCGTGTTTGTGTCTTTACCCAAGATTCGAGTTTCAGTATTGACCAAGGCCGAATATTAACACCACACGAATATGAAAACTTGCAGTGTTGTCTGTCATCACGTGTTGTCTGTTTACAATGATATATGTTCATAACAATCAACACTTTTTACCACACGGGAGAAATATGTATTCAAAACTCATTTGCCTTACAATTTTTTTTTGTATCATAAACTGATTCAAACTACATGCAGACTAATCCATCTTCTTTTAGAGTTCTTGTTGGTGGACACCCCGAGGTCCCGAGCTCCCCCAGCATGGAGTCCAGTGGTCCTGGCTCGCCTTGTTCCCCACCACGCCACACCACGGCCAGCTCCGCCACCGCTGGAAGGTAATCATGCTTGGCTACCGTGGGCGGCTGCTGGCTGACTTTACTAATAGGCGCGGCGTCTCGACGATGACGGTGCTCAAGGCCTGCGACGCATAACACGTAGCGACCACAACCCTGTCTACGTAGTTTAGAGACGCAGGGGCAAGGCTCCACTTCTTACAAGGGCGCCGGGTATAAGATTGCAAGGGTAAATCGTACAGGTTGTAATTTTCGTATTACTGCCTTCAGAAATAAACTAACAGGTAATGATAGTGCCTTACAGTGGTCAAGTACAAGTGCTTGACGAAAGAAACCCACGTGTACGACATAAACAATACTTCATATCATTCACCCGATAGATGTAAGGGTCATAACATTGTTTACATAATTCCAGCGTTAGTTCCTCGTAGTACACAACAAGTCTCTTAGTCAACACAAACCATACAATCTGTGTCAGTTGATCTCACTGTATGAATATATCGGTCTCTCCTTTGTGAATAAAATACCTCACAAGAAATTTATTTCCTGTTATTAATTAAACTTAGAGATGTATTGGGCCGACGACAAGCTGAGTGAAGAGGCTGGCAGGTAAGGTTGAAGGTAACCTAAGAAGCAGCTTTCTTCGTCACTAAGTCATAATACTGGCGTGGCCCTGTGAATGTCGTCTCCTTACGTCCTTCATATCAGTTTAATCTATTTTTTCTACCTTGAATAAACGTCGTCTAACCTGATTTGTTTTTTCAATGCTATGTGTGTCTAATCTGCCGTGGAATTTGTATATCTGTATTTAATGTTGTTACCTGCCATTCTCCTTCATTTTTACTTGGCATAATTGCATAATTTTACTCCTTAGTTATATATCATTACAAAAAGCTCCGTTACACATTTACATATTACACAGTGATGATATATTCAATTCATGTAAGCATATACATATATATATATTATTCGATTAATAAAACTAGTCCTTTATAATTTCTCAATTTTTTTTTATCCCTTCAATTATTACTGAATCATATACTGGCACCGTAACATGCTTAGTGTTCTCTCCACTGACAGTGCAAGAATACTCACTTAAATTTAACCACAATCATTTAGCTCATTTGCATAATGTCACTTGTGTTATACCTTGCTACCTCAACTGTTTCTGGACTCTACTCCTCCCGCCGAATACACGTCGTATAAAATCCATTTTTCTTGGGATTATTTATATGAATACATTTTGCAGATCCACGTGACACAGTACTGTAGCCGTTCCACATAGCGCTGGCGTAACTTATTAAGCCGCCCGTCTGTTCAACACTGGATTACATTCTTGCATTCTAGTGATTATCAGGTCGCTATGCGTGCACCTGCCACACGATTTATTATCTCGTCTCTGCATCGGTTCTACTTATGATTTTATCTCTGGAGTCACATAATAATAATACAAGAATAAATGAAGGGAAGGAAAACCAGATTTGTTCGTGAGATAATATTCTGGATTATATCAAAGAATACGTAGAATTAAACCCCTTGTCTCGCTGAAAATTGGTCTCAAGGCCACGGTAACAGTTCCCATCCTTGCCGCTGACGCCGCCCCGAGCTGAGCTGGGAAGAGCGTAATAAAGAGGCAGACAAGTGGGGGAGCAGCTGAACCCTCCATTGTTTAGCGAGAGGGGCCAACGTTTCACATGCCAGAGCTCTCTCTCTCTCTCTCTCTCTCTCTCTCTCTCTCTCTCTCTCTCTCTCTCTCTGTGTGTGTGTGTGTGTGTGTGTTACAGTTAAACAAGGAAACCAAAAGATGAAAGCGTCAATAACGAAAGACATGGATGAGGAGAGACATGGATATTGTAAAGGAATGATAAGATGCAATAAGAAAATAAAGAGAAAGATCAATAAAGGAGCAGAAAATAAATAATGGGAAAATTATAAAAAAAAATCAGAATGAAACAAGAGGAAAACATTAGTAAAGCGATAGAAACTCAACAAATAAACATAAAAAAATCAGGAGGAAGGAGGAAAGTAATTAAAGAAACCACAACTCATTCATCATCAAAAAGTAATCGTATTGAACACCAAACATACAATTGTTCCACTGAATTCCTCTCGTCTAACTCAGATGGACGGTGAGTATAACATAACACTGAGACCATGGCCTGGGTGAGGGTTTAACCTTATATACAGTAACGTAGTGTGAGCAATGCCAACGACACCTGAAGCCCTGAAGTTGAGGCCAGTGAGTCCTTTACCTTCACCTTCCTACCATCGCTTCTGTCAGTATTACCACATAAGATACACAAACATGTACCCTAGAATGTTACTCCACCATTTAATCTCCCAATGCTATGGCAGCCGGGCATTACTACACTACGCTGGGATACCATTTGACAACACACGCGGTGATATAAGACTGTGAAGACATAATTCATTATTAAGAGTGTTATATCATCATTTAATATCCAAGCGTTGTATAAATTGTGGTACCATAATGTAATATAACAGGGTGCAATTACGTCCAGGTATTATAGGCAGGTATGATAATGAGAGGTGATATTATGGTACCCACCTGTGTTATTATGTAGTTATATGCTAATGTGCCGTTATTTCGTATACTTATATTTACTAGGTGAAAGTTGGTGGTGACTGTGAACAAAGGCCAAATGATTGAGATAAGTAGAGAAAGAAGACAAATAAATTAGTGTTAGTTTGGCTTGAGAGGGAGTGGAGTGGAGTGGAGTGGAGGGGAGGGGAGTGGAGGGTTTCAGGTATGTGGGACAATGAGAGGTGAACCAAACCATAAATTAACGGTGAGAGGGAAAGTTAGAATCACCTGAAGTTTAGACACCCGTGCTTATTTCACTTTAAGATTAACTACCGATACGCTACCCAACCTAAACTAACCAAACACAACAAATCTAACTTAACCTGGTCTATTAAAAACAATAAAAAACTGCATCTATATTCTATTTTATCCGTTCAATAAAGTCACACACACACACACACACACACACACACACACACACACACACACACACACACACACACACACACACACACACACACACACACACACACACACACACACACACACACACACACACACTTTACATTTTCTCTTCACATAAGTTCCATTTTATTGCATAAAATAACCCCATCAGCTGTGTTAATTTTTCTCCATATTTAGTAAAACAAGATTGATTTTTTTTTGCGATTTTCATACTACGTTTTATATTTTTTCTTTATTTTATATTATTTTTATTTTATATTTTTCTCTCCCCAATACATACAGTACACTGATCCCTTACAACACCATATTAAGACTTTCCATCTCACTCAAACACGACAACTTTATTTTTACTTCCAGCTCACAACATCATCCTCCTCTTGTACAATTTATCAGAACATCTTAATGAATCTTCATGAATATTTTTTTTTTGCTGTTTTTTTTAACGAGAGAGAGAGAGAGAGAGAGAGAGAGAGAGAGCATCATTGTTCGCAAGCAGGTACCGTGACAACTTAAATTACGTAACCCCGTCTACCTGAGTCATCAAGGAGTCCTAACCGAATCATCAAGGAGTCCTACCTGAGTCATCAAGGAGTCCTACCCGAGTCATCAAGGAGTCCTAACTGAGTCATCAAGGAGTCCTAACTGAGTCATCAAGGAGGCCTACCCAAGTCATCAAGGAGTCCTAACTGAGTCATCAGGGACTCCTACCTGAGTCATCAAGGAGTCCTACCTGACTCACCAAGGAGTCCTACCTGAGTCATCAAAAAGTCCTACCTGTGTCACCAAGGAGTCCTACCTGAGTCACCAAGGAGTCCTATCTGAGTCACTAAGGAGTCCTACCTGAGTCACCAAGGAGTCCTATCTGAGTCACCAAGGAGTCCTACCTGAGTCATCAAGGTGTCTGTTCTCACACTCATCACCAGAATCGTCCCTCTTCCATAAATAAACGTGATAATAACAGTGGTATGTCACGATCCAGGTGTGGCCCGCAATTATATCAGATTGCTCAATCGCACCAACCTTCATTCTCACGAAAGCACAAATCTTATTCTGAATACAAACAAAAAAACTTGTTATATATATATATAGTGTTTCATTCACACCATGAAAATATACATATATGCCTAAACAACTTTATCGAACAGTATATCAGATCATTTCCAGACATTGAATCTGTCTGTCTGTCTGTCTACACACCACTAAGATCTACCCGAGTGATTTAAAAGACTCTAATTATACCTGCCATGACACAGTGAGTATAAGGACCGTGGAATAAACCTCGTCGGGCACAGGTGGTTAAGGTGAGGTGAAAGAACAAAAGTGTAAGACTACCAAGAATGACGGAACGATGTAATGTAAAAAAAAAAAGATAATTGTGGAGGAGAGAACGTAGGAAACAAGGGAGTAAGGAAGAAAGTAATGGAAGAAGAGGGATAAAAGTCAAGGAAGAGGGAGAGACGGGAAAGGAGCAGTTAAGATAAGTGATGGAAGTATAGAGATGGTTCTAAGATGAGAAGTGATGGAGGATGTAGATGCTGAAGGAGAAACAAGACAAGCAAGATGATGATGATGACGATGATGATGATGGATTAATCAGCCGAAGAAAACAAAGGTTGGGTCTCACTGATACACAGAAAATGGGATATGGTTTGATTACGAAAATAAAGTTATACTTGTATATAAAAAAATCATCAACTCGTGGCGGAGGTAGAATGAAGAAAGAGGTGAAAGAAGAACATTCCTTTGATAATATGAGATAAGGGGGAGGTCATGAGAGAGGATGTATCAACGTGTTTTCGGAGACGTGAACAAGCAAATGTTACGTAGGCGTTGTATAAGTTAAGATTTTATTGTGGATGCTTGGTACGTAGTAAAGCTGGGGGCCTTGCCGGAGTGGTATGTTAGACTGCCGGTATTTTCCACCTCTGGTATGCTTAGCGCTGTTAAATCCCTGCATTGTCACACTGAGCACTTGGCATCGGTTTACGAGGACAGGAAATCATCTAAAACGATCTATCTCAGTTTCTAAATGGTTCGTTTTCCACACTGAACATTCACTCCCGATTATTTCAGAACGTTAACAAGTATACACCTCCTACATCTGTACACATTCATGGCCAACATTCTGTATTTTACTGGTAAAAGCAAAAACACTTTCTAAATATCATCCAGCCATAAAGGTTAGAGTTAGACAGAACTTATGTACCCACCATTAGCGGCAGTGTTTATTCATATACCCAGTTAAAAAACACATTTCTCGATAGCTAACTGAGGCCATCAAGATTAACTAATTAAAAAACAAAACACGGTAACATTTCAAGATACCTGCGTTTTATGTGTTAATCGAGGTGAGTAAAAGTTTTAATATTTTACACCGGCTTCACTTGTTTCTTTAATTTATCTTTGGTATTTAAATATGATCTTTTTTTCCCCTGGGAGATATTGAATATATTTAGTATACTTATATTATACCGTACCAAATCATAATTGTGTTCAAAGTATAATATTATTAAGATTCAAGCTACTTCGGTCACATATAGAAGTACAAATCCACATTTACCCAAGTTTGAATTTGTTTACACAGTACAGGTACATTGACATCATTATAGCGTTGGTGACTAAGTTACCTATAAATAAAACGTGTCTGAAAACGATTTATTCTTGTCCTAAACAATAAATGACGTAATCAACTTGCTTTACAATAATATCAATCTCTTATTCATGTATATGCAAAGTTATATTAATATCTTCATAATCAGAACCACATCACTTACAAATTACATACACAAAGATAAATTATCCTCAATAACCACATCATAATCATATCGCTAACAATTTATAATATAAAGTTAAGTAATATCGTCAATAGCCAGATCACAATCATATCGCTCGCGTGTTAAGTATATAATTATGTAAAGTTAAATTAATATCATCAACAGCAGACTATCTGTAGATGACAATAATTCCTTAGTGAGAAACGCTTATAAAGGCAAGCCATCGGTGCTATTTAATCTATAGCTTCTCCTGTACACACCGGTTACATAATAAAGTATATAATTTCGCCATTAGTCATGAGAGAGGAGGGAGAGCGGGTGTGGGAAGCAGGAGGAGAGGTAGACCCAGAGGAAGGTAAAGGAGTGGCTCAGACGGTGCAATGGTATAGCTTGTGGGGCGGATACGTTAGCCCACCACGCGAGGGAAACAAAGAGGAGAAGACGATGACTTTAGCATTCTGTTGGACCGAAAGACCACCTTATGTTCTTCTGTAGGAGGTGATGAGGGTCGGTCACGGTGTGTTGGGCAGCGCTCGTCATTATAGGTGTATAGTGTCTCTGTGAGGTGTAAGTAAACGTATCCGCTAGTGTGTGTGTGTGTGTGTGTGTGTGTGACTACAGTACATGGAGTGTGTTGTGCCAAGCTTAGGTAGATCAGGATGTCAGATGCGGTACTACGTGTAGGCGAGGTTGCTGTTGGTTGGTGTCTGATATATATAATGTGTGCAGCAACACTGACGACCACCAGCTGATTTGTGTCAGGGTGGGGTAGGTAAAGGTGTCAGATACTGGGTGGAGCGAGGCGCACCTGTCAATACGGGTATATAATCCGCTAAGATGAGATGGCTGATGTTGTCTGCTAAAGTACATACCTTAGCATTTGTGATGATGGGGGTAACACAGGGTGGTCGAGTCGAGTACATCGTGTGGCATAACACCTGTTTCCATAGTCGCATAGTGTCTAGGTACGTAAATAAGACTGACTTAATAGTGTGACGTACACTGTTTTGATAGGATCGGGTACATTGTGTAACAGCGCACTCAGGTAACTGGCCGCGAGCAACAAGCAATCAGTCAAGTCACAAGGTAACATAACCAGTCCCCCCAAAATTGTCAGAATCGCACTCGTTTAAATTCTCTTGCCGTACCTGAGAATGCCGCTTATGAGTTTATGTTGTTGAAATTCAGCATCCCACAGGAGTCATGTATAAAATTAAATGATTATTATTATTATTAAATTAATTTAAAACAAAATGTCAGGTTCAATTGTATTATTGCGACAAGAATGTTGAATTATCCATTATGTTGCAAGACTCGTGCATTGTTGTGTACTTAGAGTAAATTACTAGAGAACAGTGTTAATTAACTCTGGCGCATCAATTGCTCGCTATGGCGCAGTAATAGCTCATTGGCGCAGTGATAACTCACTCTGGCGCAGTTATAGCTCATTATGGCGCAGGAATAACTCACTGGCGCAGTAATAGCTTATTTTGGTGCAATAATAACTCACTGGCGGAGTAATAGCTCACTCTGGCGCTGTAATAGCTCACTCCGGCGCAGTAATAGCTCACTCCGGCGCAGTAATAGCTCACTCCGGCGCAGTAATAGCTCACTCCGGCGCAGTAATAGCTCACTCCGGCACAGCCTCACTTGGCATACCTCGTAACTGTATATACATAAAAAACAACAACATACAACACAACAATACTATAAAAAAATAATTAACTTTGCCTGGCTACACTAATTCTAATTAAGGTAAAGATCATTATCAAGCAATAACATGTAATCGAATGTCCTAAATTACGGTCATTAAGTAGATTAGGCGTCACCCATCAGTAGTGAAGGAGACAAGACAAAAACAGATGATAAACATCGTCAAGGGTTCAATATGTAGGTGACAGACACAACCGCGAAGACGCCAGTCCCTGTTACGGCTGGCTGACTCGGGCTGTGTATCTAACCTAGTGGCCGTACCCTAACACCTGTGCCTCTCTCTCTCTCTCTCTCTCTCTCTCTCTCTCTCTCTCATATCACACATATACAAAATCTTCACCTCACCTTTTACTCTCTCATTTACGTCACATATTTCTTACACCCTCGCCATCTCCTGTTCCACACGTGACGTCAACCTCCTCTTACACACCCACAGACACACACCCACACACTTCGAAGTCCAAAAACCTTAACCCCTGCCACATCCTCCTCCCATCTCCTCATAATCTTCATATCTTTATGCCTGTTTCCACTGCCCCTCACACCACCACATGTCGCCAGCCGGAAGCACATCCAGTGGGGGCCCCAGATCCTAGTTGTCCCCTTGACTTGCTGGGCCCCAAGTTGTACGTACCTTTAAGAAGAATAGGCCCCAATTCAATGATCGGGTTAGATTAGGTTAAGTTAGAATTTATCCCAAGATAACACGAGAACAGAATTCAGTAGTTGAAGCGAAGCAATACATCATGTCATTACCTTCGGCAACCTTCCCTTACCTCCCTCCCTTCCTACGGCTCATCTACACCCTTACGAGCCCTTCATATAGACCCCACAAAATTACACTAAGCTTAACTATTCACTCTCCTCCAAACTACCCTCTCCCCACTATCCCAGGTCTACCCCCCAACACTCCCAACCTCCCCCCAACACAGTCCCGTCATGCCTGAGTGCAGATCTCCCCAGAACTCATTCAAATTAGCTGTTTTACCCTGAGTTTTTTTTCTCCTCACCCTTGCCTAAGATATATTTACGTCTCAAGGTCATACATAGACACACCAATCGCTAACTAATATTAGTGAAGGCTTCGAGTTAACCTCAGTGTGGCATGTTGGCTCCAAGATAGCCCCCAGCCCCCTTAGCCCCCATCCCCCGACGTTCCCTGGGTAATACAAGGTCATATTAGGTGATACTTGGTCCATAACGGGATCTAGTGGTCTGGTCGTCTCAGGTCCGGGAAGTGCATTACTTTGGACGTTTATGGTGTGGTCAATCAGACTGCCTCTCCCAACCGGATGTTCCTCTCCTATCCTCCACCTGTGTGTGTGTGTGTGCTCCAATCTAATCAAAACTAATGTTGGCAAATTTACCCAAAAAGAAGTTTACCTGCAGATCGCCCAGCTGAGGATTAAACAATAGGATAATCTTACTGAACATGGAAAGTAAGATGAGAGAGAGAGAGACACAGAGAGAGAGAGAGACAGAGAGAACTAGTACGATGTCAGTAAGTACTATACACGCCACCCCGGACACAGAATCACTAATATTTTACCTCACCTCCTGTACGGAACCTCGACCGGTCTTGTTACAGTCTCAAAGTACATGAATGCTGAAAACCAGGTTGTGTAGGATCGAGGTCACATTATCAGGTTACTTGAGGAAAGATTTTTTTTTAACGGCCACACACACACACACACACACACACACACACACACACACACACACACACACACACAGTATATACATATTTCCAGCAAATACCTTCGAAAAAAACTAAAACCTTTCTTTTTTACCTTTAATGACAGTCAGGTACAGCGTGACTTACAGACGTCTCAAGGAAGCAAATCCTCACTCGCTAAGACCAAAATTACTCCTCGTCTCCCCTTAGTTTCCACCAAGTCGTCGTGACACCAAGAGTATACATTAAGTCGCAGCGGTTTTGCTTCACTGACTCTCGCACCTGCCTTACTCCACACCTGCCTTCCTACACACCTGTCTTCCTCCACACCTGCCTTCCTACACACCTGTCTTCCTCCACACCTGTCTTACTCCTTCATTCTGTTTCTTAGATATAAACTAAGATTTTTTTTTTTAGGAAGGACACACGACATGTTAGAGAATATAGGTAACCTCAGTCAGTTCTTCCTCTTCTTTGAAGGGTTGGTGAAAAGTAGCAGTGTGTGTGATCAAAATTCCACTCTCATGATAAAAAAAATCACCTTTCCCTTCCAACAAAAAATATTCCGTGTTAGAGCTACTATTGTGCTCTTAATATCCAGGGTGTCCATAAATAATTACCCTGATTAAAACATGAGAGCATACTGTTTTCAGGGCAATCATTTATGGACGCCCTATATAAACATTTCCCTACATGACTGAAACATTCCATGGCCGGATATTGTGGTAAGGAGTAAACATGGTCTCAAGAGGTTTATAAACATCTAGAGCCGTGATAAGTGACCAGTTGCTGACGTAATGTTATTAACTACGCTTCAACAATTACGGTCTTTGACGTAGCTAGGTGAATAATTACGCCAGTCCTTCTACAATTTAATTATTAAGGAAATATAACTCTCTCTATATAACCAGTTAAATATATATTGCACAGTACTTATACTTTAACTAAACTTCATCAAATAGTCTCAAGAAATACACTAAAATCTATTGTTATATTTTATGTGCGTTAGAAAGCCCGATGACCGCCTTTCCTGGGTGACTGATCCACTGAGATAAATTTTCACCCATTCAAGACACGGGTTCATCACTACACCAATACCCCTCACTAAGACAGTTTAACGTCCAAATCCTGGCTACTTTTTTTCGTTGCTAAACTTCAATGAAAACATTGATGAATTAAGATCCAAGGTTGACCTTCTATACGGTAAGAAGGTTTGTTTAGTCTTCACACAGGTTCTAGATAATCAAGTGAACTTTTGAAACTTCATCTGGTTGTAAATATTATGTTCACCAGATGTTTTACACAAACTCTTCTAGACCTTCGAGGTTGTTTGTGGTACAGATCAGCGGAGAACTTGATGAAGAGGCATAGAAAATCCCCTGTACACTCAAGTGACTCCAGGGTATAATCTCCTAACTCACTATAATGAGTATAACATGTGTATCCAATAACCATATTGCTTTCACTGTGTTGCCTCGAGTCGTACTATGAATCTTAATTGGCTTTTAATTTATCTCCTTAGCATTACGCACAGCAAGGAAGGAAAGAGTGGGATTCTTCCATACGTGAAGAACATTCACTTTATAGCGTATTATCGGTGGAATTAACGCCCCCACGACACGTACACGATAATCACCAATACCACGGATTAATGTGTAGCATAACTTGTACTCAGCACCACAAGTAAACCTGTCCAGATGGAATATTCTCCCTTACATAGTGAAAGATTAATCCTTAGCTTTGACAGTTCATTTTGTTGCGGCTGAGCATCTGGTCAAGTTCTTCTGTAGGTAAATGAAACTGGTTTAAAAAAAAAAAAAAAATAAGGAAGAAAATACGCCGCCGTAAAAGTCATGAAACGTTGATGGAAAACAAATGTTGACCTAAATTGGTTGACTATCTAATTTACCATAATGGGTCTCCTCTCGTTAATACGTCACTGCACCAACATTATTTACTTCGTGTTGTAGTCACTCACTAAGTATTGTAATATCTGGTGTAAGTCGTCTGGGATTAACTTCAAATTCTTTAAAATTATTTCTAGATTACTCTTACAAACTTTCCTCAACTTCTCAGGTTCTTATGTTATTCTCTCGCATCTCGTCCACACACTTTCTTCCAGAGTCCGTTTGATGACTCCAAAAGTTCTTGATAGTTATTGTCTGACATTTGAAAGTTATTGAGTTTACAATAATAAACATATGCGATGAAAAAATTTAATAAGCAAATAAAAAGCGAAAATGGTATCCTCCATACAGATGAGAATCTCCTAATGGTCGGATTGTCTCACAGTAATATTCTATATTCAAGCACCATCACCGAGCTGCTCCGTGTTTACTCGCCTTCCCCCCTAACTATCTTCAGTTGTGTGAGGTCGAGGATAATGGCTAATTGGTAGTTAAGAAAGGCTATAAACTCTCCGCCTGGAAGCTAAAAAGCGGTTAACAAGACTCTGATTAATTGACTCCATTAATAACTCGGTCAGGAAAAAACAATCTGGAGATAAAAAAACAGTCAGCGAGCCAGCCACCACAGCACGACTCTCTTATGTACACAGATTTATGAACTGACTCTCGGTAAATTACTATACGAAACATGATCCTCGGCCAAATAAATAACTAAACCTCAGACATCTTAAACACAAGTGATGATGATTCCCAAGAACAAACATTCAGATTATACATGTACTGTACCTGATACATACAGGTTTACATAAGCACCACTGGAAAAAGCTTCTCTCTGACTGCGTAAAAATATTATAAATTCAACCGTGTAAAATGAGATAAATGTTTGTACGTGACTTGTAATATTGATCAGGTATCAAGTATTACGCTTCACTGTACCCACATTAGATAAGCGAGGCAGAGGTACACCAGAGTTGCGTGACAGAGGTACACCGGAGTAGCGTGACAGAGGTACACCGGAGTAGCGTGACAGAGGTACACCGGAGTAGCGTGACAGAGGTACACCGGAGTAGCGTGACAGAGGTACACCGGAGTAGCGTGACAGACACAAGACAGAGGTACACCGGAGTAGCGTGACAGAGGTATACAGAGGTACACTGGAGTAGCGTGACAGAGGTACACCGGAGAAGCGTGACAGAGGTACACCGGGTTGCGTGACAGAGGTACACCGGAGAAGGTGACAGAGGTACACCGGAGTAGCGTGACAGAGGTACACCGGGTACACAGAGAGGAGTGGTGACAGAGGTACACCGGGTAGACTGGAGAAGCGTGACAGAGGTACACCGGAGTAGACAGGAGAAGAGGTACACCAGTAGGTGACAGAGGTACCTGGGACAGAGTACACCCAGAGGTACACCGGAGTAGCGTGACAGAGGTACACCGGAGGTGACAGCACCGAGGTGACAGAGGTACACCAGGTAGCGTGACAGAGGTACACCGGGTAGCGTGACAGGGGGAGTACACTGGAGTAGCGTGACAGAGGTACACCGGAGAACAGAGGGAGTAGACCAGACAGAGGTACACCAGTAGCGTGACAGAGGTACACCGGAGTGCGTGACAGAGGTACACCAGAGAAGTGACAGAGGTACACCGGAGAGCGTGACAGAGGTACACCGGAGTGGCGTGACAGAGGTACACCGGAGTAGGTGACAGAGGTACACTGTGACACACCCGTGACAGAGGTACACTGGGGGTGACAGTACACGGAGTAGTGACAGAGGTACACCGGAGAAGGTGACAGGAGGTACACCAGGAGACAGGGTACACGAGGCGTGACAGAGGTACACCGGAGTAGCGTGACAGAGGTACACCGGACGGACAGAGGTACACCGGAGTTGGTGACAGAGGTACACCGGAGTAGCGTGACAGAGGTACACCGGAGTAGCGTGACAGAGGTACACCGGAGTAGCGTGACAGAGGTACACCACATCGTTACTATAATGTTAAACGAATATACGAATATTCACTATATTTAGTACTGATATACAGTATATGGCTGATCATTAAACGCTGGTGTGCTACAAGTATACAGTAACAAATAATCCAAAAGGTAACGTTAATCGTATCACATAAAGATTAGACACCCCAGATTATTTCCCTTTGATAATTAAGTAAGTAATCTAGGCTCTAATCTAACCTTACATAACAACCTTTTCCCCCCTAGGTAATGTTAGGGTGTTTAATTATCAGGTGGAAGAAGCTGGAACACCTAATCTTTAACCTTCTGAAAGACATTTAATCACATTATTGGTAATTTTCGTGAGGAGAAAGTAAAATGTGAATCCATAACCAGATATCAGAACTTAAGTGAGTCTAATAAATTCAAGAAAAATCTATTTCAAACTCACAAGGAAGAGAAAAGCTGGAAAATAATGCTGAAGAACATGCGAGATTTAAATTAAGAGAATCACATTCCCGTAGCAACGTAACTCACGACCAAACCCGAACAGTGCGCTGCAGGTCCCAATGTTAGTCTTACAAGAATTTATTTTATTGTGTTAAATATGAGACGTAAACAAAGTAACAAAACACAAGCTTGCTACGTGTGTTATCAGATCGAATGCTGGAGATAAATGTTCAAGCTCTATGTACTGTACACTCGATGTATATCACACACACACACACACACACACACACACACACACACAGAAAATGCATTATTATTACATATGTTGAATAGTTCAGAAACAAAATAGCTCATGGCAATGTTCGCTATTTACGTAAATAATCCATACTGCTAGTTTCTTTAATTTGCAGTTATAGTGATAAGCAAGACAATTTTATTCCGGATTGAATGATGTTCATTTTACATTGTACTTTTTGTACTCAACTTAAGACACACTTAAGTCCCCCATAAGCTGTGTCTCAGGTATAAACAACTAGGTATTTTCTATTTGAATCCACAAATCATACATCGATATAAGGGACACTTAAATATTTCCCTTCAATAAGCATAGAACACATTAAACATTTCATGGAGAATATCCGACTTGGTGCGCATAGTTTAAAACAAGACTGTAATCTTATTTTGACTTTACAATTAACGCTTTGGGTGTAGTGTCGACGATTACTGTACCCAAGATTATTCTGTACCATCATTCAGTAGCTGCTACACCATGCACCTGTCCCTCAGACATCATCAACTGGGGTAAAAATAAAGTTATCCACCCAAATTATCAGTTAGGTTAATAAAAAAACTCACCTGCTTCTACGGGCTGACCCTGGGTATTATTTTAAGTATGATGGGTTGAGAAAATAGTTGTGAGGGACGGCAGCAGGCAGGACGGGTATAACCTACCTGATTGACCAGCCAGCCAGACAACTGTACTCGTTCTGTTATTTTTTTTAACCCGCCTCGAGCGATCAGACGGGCTACCTGTACAACCTTGTATTATATCATGCAAATTTGCTTTCAGAGAGATGAACCGTTTTCTATAATGACTATTAGGAGTTGAGATGGATCCAACTGCATAATCAATCATAAGTCGGGAAGTGGCAGAAATATCTCCACACTCGCATGGATTTAACCCAATCATGTACTAAAGGTCTCTAAACTTATTGTAACATGTAATAGCTGTATGTTATCATTAAAATAGAGGAAATTGGGATCTCATCAAGATTTGGAACCCCAGCTTATTTTAACTGACAATTAAACACCCTAGGTTAGGTTAACGTTTGGGTGTTAAATCATAGGGTTACAATACGCAGGTGTTCTTAATCTTCACGAGATGCGAAAATTTTAATCACCCAAACTCTTCTGAAGCCTTGAGTGAGATGTTCCTTAATTTACTCCTATTTCCACCGTGATAGCATGAGTGTTTACACGTATTATCTGCCCGGCGCGTTCCTCAGCCTTACTCAAGATTCCTTAACCTTGTGAGCGCTAATAGACTAACTGACTGGAGTTTTGAAGCTTAATGGAATATTGAGCTGCAATATTTCTAAACAGACGAAGAGAATTAATGTTCTGGTAGTACAAATCAACCCCCTCTCTCCTCCCTAATCGTCTTACTGTGTTAACTTTCCTTCATTACTCTTTGGTTAACTAAAATATAGACATAAGATACAGATTAACTCTTACTTCTTTCTACTGTTGGTCACTATTTACACATGCGACATTTTTGGGGTAAGTCTCAGACGGTGGAGTAAAAAAAATGGTAAAAGTTCTTCAGTATTATTTTTAGGATATAATTAATAAGACTCGACAATTAGAATTTTTCGCGATACAAAATGATTCAAGTTTATTAGACTTGACAAAATAAATTTTAGGTCCCACAATAACATAAGTTTCATGCCTTAACGTCCACTTTTTCCAAGAACAACAATAACAACGCGTCTCACCCAACCACAGGAGATCATTATATATGAACTGATCGTTTAAATATATATCGTCTTCTTGGACAAAGGTGTTGAATTTGTCCCTCGTGTGGTGAAGCAGACAAGAGAGACAAATGAGGCAAAATGTTCTACCACTTTCACTTAGAAAAAATAAACCTGATTTAACCAACACCAAGTTATATCTTCCTTCCATGTTTGTTCCATGACGCTTCTTGACCGCGAGTTACCATCTGGTGTGTGAGTTACCGTCCAATGTCCCTTGTTTTTGTGGTGAAAAATTAAGTCCTATTGATAACTACTGGTGTTCCATAAGAAGGTAGACGCTGTATAATTAATATATTCTTTAGTTTATGCAGCAACGACAAGCACCACCAGCAGCTCCGGCAACCACTGTGACGAGCTCCCTGGTGCATTACGGAACAGGTTCAGGATTCTCAAAAGTCTAAGTGTGTCTCTGTCTCTGTCTCTCTCTCTCTCTCTCTGTCTCTCTCTCTCTCTCTCTCTCTCTCTCTCTCTCTCTCTGAGGATGAGGTAACACATCCAGTTACGGTAGAATCTCAGCCAGATGTCCGCCTCCGCCCCCCGTTTTCTCTCATACCTTAATTCAGCCAGTAACAATTTCTCACCTATTCCCTGCCACAGACCACCTTTCTGCCTCGCTTTAAAAAACCTACTTATGACAACTTCTCACGTATGTCCATTGAGGTATGAACATTAACTTAAGAACCGCTGAGAACGGGGGCCAAGTACCTTACCTGACTGGGGTACATGTGGTGGTCCGAGTGTCCTTAACGGCCCAGTGCGTGCAAGTGGCCTAAGGTTCTTCCCCGCTACTTAGCCATAATTAATTTCGTGTTTTCGTTCACAAGTCTATAATTTTCGCTTTCGTACACCACGTCCTGAAAATACGTCATTTGATATCCAAGCTCGGCGTTAGATCTCCGGTGGTATGCTTATGTGTTTTAAGGCGGCCAAAGAAAAAATAACGAAAGAAAAAAAAGGAAATCGTTGTATGCATTACTGTCATATTTAAACCATTAAATTTAACTTTAATTGGGATAATCACTTTAATGTAATTATGGGTTAGCAGTATGACTGAATATTATCATATCCTCGTAAATCGCCGAGCACTGATTGTGATATTCGTCTGCTGGGTGAGGAGCGTCTAGCCACTATCTTGGCCTCTACTTGTATCTTCAGTAGAGTCCACAATAACAGGTAGCGAGGGAGCCTTATGTCAGTGTGGTTTAGCTGCTGACGATCGTCTTGGTGGAGTCAGCAACCCCCGCCACACGTTACAAAAACTCTATAAAAGGTAGAATTACTCCAACGGTAACTAAGGCGTCAGCTTCGTCTATCAACTAATATAATTCAATAATTAAACGGCAAACCTGTCCTAATATGATCCTCATTTGTTTTTAATAATATGCATCCAAGTGTGATGTAATGTTACTATACTCCATCTGGGGACGAAAACCAAAGGCCAGATCAGAAAAATAGATATAAAAATATTTTAATTATATTGCTTTTCTTGTGGCGTCTGAGCTGAGCTATACAACATGACAAAGCAATGCATGATATAATATGTTTCTTTTGCCCTCAGTGACCAACTGGCACTGGATGACCTTCAGGTGGGTTCACGTGACCTCTCCTTCGCCCCGGGTGACCTTGTGTCCCTTGGGTTTCGATGTGTTTTCCAGCACGGCATCTAATTTAAGTGGGAGGAGTCGAGTGAGTGAAGGTCGGCTGATATACCGTTTGATACACTCAAACGAGGTGGTGTTTACATATGACATCACTCCTTCCCCTCGACAGCCCCTCCAAGGCTACCTATCCATCGCTCGACTGGCAGCTCCGCAAACTCCATGCTGTACCTGTACGAGGCCCGACAGCTTGGTGCCTGAAGGAGTGATTATATGCACCCCTTGAACTTTGTCAGCCTTGATTCTTTGTTTATCATCTGAGAACGAGTCAGTGATGATCGCACTCGAGCAAGACTCTTCGGCCTTTAAGAGATAATTAAACGCTGCCGCCGCTAGCGTTATGGCGTAGTCTCTATTAAATGTATGGGTGGGTGAGAGAGGTGGACTTGCTCTCTCTTGGAAGCACATTATATGGGATTAGCTGGAGAGACAAATTGAAATTAGGAAACGTAATGGAGTGGCTAGAAGGGCATGGACACGAGGATGAATGAACGACTGAAGGAGTTAAAGTGGCGAGCAAGAGAACGAAGAGCAACATACATGAAAGATAGGAGTCAAGACATGTACGGAGAGAGTGGAAGAGAGCAGGTAGAGCAAGGTAAAGTGATGGGAGAGATGAGAGAGCATGTTAAGAGTGGCGTGGGGAGGAAGATATGTTGGGGGCTTATAAAAACTGCGATGAAGGGAGGGAGGAAGGACGACCAGACGAAAATAAAATAGACAAAGGCAGAACATGTTAACGAAGATGAGAGGAAGGAGACAGTTTAAAGAGAAGAAGAGGAATAATGCAGTGAGATAAAGACAAAAGAAAAAATGTAAAACTAGTCTAAAACAAAAGAGCACCAACGAAACACACATACAAAAAGAAAACAAATGAACCAAACAAAATAACAGCCATAGAGTTCCAGGGTAAAATCACCCATTAAATAACGTTCCAATTAAGTGTTGATCCACGAGACACGTCATTCACTGGCTGGGTTATTCCTCGTCTACCAGATATATACACAAGTGTTGGGACATATTTGGCACAAGCGTAGAGCCTAGATACGCAGGAACAGAGAAAACAACCACTTAACAATCAGGATTATTTAGAATGCCACCTCCTTATACCTGGGTGTACAAAGGTGCCTCACGTACTTAACGCCGCTTTGAAGTCTAGCGCGGGTTGTGCTTGGTGTTTTTTGTGTTTTTTTTGTGTGTGTGTAGGAGCAATGGATGTGATATGCATTATTAAGTACCTTTGTTACTCGTATACGAACACATACGCCAGGGTGAGAGAGGGGGAGAAAAAATCGTGTGTGTGTGTGTGTGTGTGTGTTTGTGTGTGTGTGTGTGGCGTCGTTTACAAGGAATTTAGGAAATGAGATCCGTGTTTAGAGTGGTTTGTTTTTATCACGGTTCCAGCCCGCCACTGTAAGCTCATTCTTGTTTCGTTTCGTATATATACTGTACATATTCGTTATCATGTATTACCCTGGTAGATTATCCCAACTGGAACACAACTTAAACATCACCAAAACCATATATAGCTTTTATAATTATCATATATAGAAAAGCTGAAAAATATAAGCCAACATCGCCCTCCAAAATTGCTGCCCAGTGTTGAATATTTATAATGTGAATTCAGATGTATAGTTCCTAATAAGTAGTGAGTGTGTTAGTGAAGGTTATACTTTACTGTCCAACATATTAAGCCAAAATAATACCTCCGGGTTTTATGAGGAAATTACGTTTACAGTCCGGGAAAAAGAAATAAGAGTTTAATGTATTCAAATGAACTAACAGTAGCGAAAGGATAATTGGGAAGAGTTCAATTTATATGACTTCCAAACCACCAACTCCGAAGCCAAATAGCCTACGAAGACTATTTACCTCTTTGCTACTGGGTCTTGGTAAAGGTAAACACCAATAACAGTCTTTGTTTTGTTTTTTTAGGGGGTTAGGGAGGAGGGGTAGGGAGGAGGTGTAGGGAGGAGGTGTAGGGGGAGGTGTGAGAACAGGAGGGGACACGAGTTCTTCAGTATATGGGTCCCCCCACCAGGGTATACAAAGAAGAAAGCTCTTCAGGTATTTGCAGTAAGTGGAGTTTCGTATAATATGATCTCCTGACTGACGGGGCAAGCCGGGGTGGGGCGGGGCAGGGGCGGGGCGGGGCAGGCAGGGGCGGGGCGGGGCAGGACGGAGCGGAGCGGGGTCTTAAACAGTAGCAAACACACAGCTTACAGAAACTTTTTTGGTGTTTCGAGTAATTGGTGCTAAGGAATTTAAACTATCGGATGAGATACTTTTTGTGTCCCCCAGTAATTATAAGTCTTTGTGCTTAATGTATAAGAGAGGTTTTCAGTGAAGATCGAGAGCAGCAAGCAATAGTGTCTTAAACAAAGGTGGCCTTTATCTGGGGACGTTATTTATTGTATATCTTGTAAAACCTTCTTCTTTTTTTTTCACAGATAACAGATTACCAATAGCTTGAGGTGTCTTATTACTGTTAACTCTATCTTATAGTCTACGATACCCCACAATTTACCCTCTGTCATATATATATTGAGTTATATTATGCTAAATGGTATAAAAGTGTGGAATAACATGGACTGGGGGGCTAATATTATGTTCACTCTCGCTTCGACTGCCCTTGTGTTTTTGTTGCATATCTCTGTTGTGTTTTTTTTTACCTGCTTCAGTTTCCCAGCGCCAGAGCTTCTACTTGATGATGGTGATGTGTTAAGTGGTGACATGGACGATGTTCTCACTGGTGGTGGTGGTGGTGGTGATTATTTTTGTTTGTGATAGTGACAATTCCATGTGGTAACGCTTGTGATGTTTTCTCAGAAGTTATGGTGATGTTACTGTTAGACAGAGATGGTGAAGCCTTCATATGGTGATGATTGTGAATGGTGTCAGTCTTACAGTGGTGATGGTGATATTGGTATAATGACTGTGATGGTGAACGTTCAAGAGGTGGTGATCATAACAGTTTCAATCTTATTTGGTGATAATGATGATGATAGTGGTACTCTCTTTCTGTGTGTTTATAACCTTTCTGCAGGTGATCATATCTTTGACGTCTCTAGTCATAAACATATCAACAATTGTTCAAATCATCCTTCGCCTCCAGTGGTAATTTATGTATATATGTATGTATGTATGTATGTATGTATGTGTTCAGGATGAGCCCATGATCACAGTCTTCGTGGTGGTGACGCCCTCTTTGCTGATGATGGTAGTGAAGATAACTAATGGTGATAAATAACAACAGTTGTATGTCGCTAGTTTATGGTGTCGTCTCCATTAGTTACACAGACTGTCTTGTTGGCGTGTGTGATTATTAATGGCGTCAATAATGAATACCTGTTAAGTGTGGAATGGTTTGGGGTGTCATTTCAGTCTTGGAGGTACTAGTGACAATGACTCCTGTAAGTGGTGACGTTAATGGCGTTTATCTGGGTGACTTTAATGCCCTCTTCCTGCAGGCCGACCCATCACATCCTGTTAAGGCGTCTCGTAGGATGATAAGCGGTGCCCACCATATAAGGCGAGACTATTACCCGACCACAGCAGTAGTGAACCGGGAGTGATGCTACAACGACTGCTTCTGGTTACCTTAGAGAGAGCGTGTCTATACTGAGTAAATTTTGCTTAGGATCACCTGAAGATTAGCCCCGTTGCTTTTTTCACCTTATGATTCAGCACATTAACGTTACCTGGGGAGTTGGGTTGGGTTGGGTTGGGTTAAAGTTAAGGTGGTTGATCTTTAGATGAAATAAGCAAAGAGGGGGCTGATCTACAGGAGATCCATTTGCTTAGTATTTAAGTAGAGATGGAATATTCGTTAAACTTCAATAAACAGTTTTATAGAAAACTTTTGACGATATAAATAACTATATAAATTACACTATATATTACACTCGTTAGTACAGTACCTCCCCTTGCAGTAGTACACCACACTTGTAGGTAAACAGTATCGACCACGTTATTCCCCACAACACACAAACAACGGTCTAGTTGTCTCTTACACCTGTCAACGTCCAATCTTTCATTCTCACTAAGGACTCTCCTTGTATAAGTTAGCAGTAGTAGTGTGTTATTAATATTGTTATGAGAATTATGCTGCTCACATTAGCCATCAGGTGTAATAGTTCTTTTAACGTTTTTGTTTACAGTGTTGTAGGTGTAAAATTCGTCAGGTTAATCTTTTATTTGGGTCATTGTGCTATAGTGTTGAGTGTAGTGACGTGTGCGGCAGTGTTGTGGTATGGTAGTTTCCGTTATCTAAGTGATTAAAGCTTTTAATCTTTATTTTTTTTTGTGTCACCACTGATGAAAGACATCCTTGACCAGAAGAAATTATCTCTTAACATGAAGAAAATTTTTACACACACACACACACATTACTATATATATATATATATATATATATATATATATATATATATATATATATATATATATATATATATATATATATTAATTGACTATTATTAATATAAAGCACGAACAAGTTTTTATTTTAAGTCGGTCGCTGGTAACGGTGAACCCAGTTATGAAATACCAAAATTAAATACAATTACCAGTTGAGAACAAATACATATGCGATAATGATAGACTTGGAGTGAGTACACATGGTCGAAACCCTTCCTTGTCTTACACTGCTACCCGATCCTTATGCCTGCACAGTAGTCGTAAGAAAGACATAAATGCGATAAATATTAGGTGAAGTAAGTGATGAGCTTATTGTGTGGGGTGAGCTGCTCTCTGTCCATAAACTTCACCCCTAATATCAGGTCTTCACGGGGCTGTATTTATGCTACCGATACTCTCTAGGTCCTGAGCCTTTTAGGGCGCTATCTTCCCCCATCCATACTATTTATAATTTAATATTTCACAATTCTGAGACACTGCTAGCATAAATGATTTAGTCCAAAGGTAAATTAATCACGGCGATGAGTAATACTTTCTAAACCTTTTTTCTCCTCCGAGGAATAAAGTTCACGCTTGTTACATTTGCATTTGAAATTGATACTACTCTTGAATCTTACACAAGCAGAAGCCGGGATGTAACCCAAGATTAAATGTAAATACTGCTGGTTTAAAATAAAGATAGACTTTTCCAAGAGGCTACAATTATTTACGCTTAAATGTTTGTTTATAAAGACCATATATATTTCAATTTAGAGCAGCAAAATATTTTGTGCTCACATTCTTCTTCTTCTTCCTTTTTCTTCGTCTTCCTTTTCTTCATAATTTTCCTTTATCTTATTAAAATTTTTCCTTTTTCGTCATCTTATTTTTCCTTCTTCTCCTCCTCCTTCTTGTTGTTTTCTTCTCGTGGTGTAGACACACTGTTCTGTCACTCCACAATCCTCCCCTATCTGGGCCGCTTCTCTGCCGCTGTCATCCAACCTCTCTTCTTTCCTGGTTTCTTTTCATTGTCCCTATCATCAACCTCCCCCTTTTCAATCGTTATCCACAACCTACAGCTAGTCTTAAGGTCGCCCTCTTAAGGTCACAGTTCCTCAACAAGAACGATTGAAGTCTAAAATATATAAAGTATTCAAGGAACTAGTCGAAACTTTCTCTTTTTCCAATGCCAAAACTTTCACCGATTAGTATACAGGTAAAAGTTATCTAATACTATGCGTGTGAGACAGTTTAGTCGAATCACCTGGAGATTAGACATCCCACTTTAACACTACCTGGGGGCGCTAGGTGAGGTGAGGTTAGGTTAGTCTTCAGGTGAAAATATCTGCAATGTTTAATCCTAATCCTTATATTCCTTGTTTACCTTGTTTATCTTTAACATCCTGGATACTACACCTGTGAGTTAGGAATATTGTTTCTTAAATTGTTCAAAGGGCAAGAGAGAGCTTCATGGTGAACACAACCTAATAATAATATTCTCAGCACTCAACGCTAACAGACAATGTTAACGCCACCACCTGCTTTGCTTAATTAGGACCCTACAGGTGTAAGTAACATACTTGTTTAATCTGCAATTTAGCTGTCATTTAGGTAATTAGTTTTCAGTCAGTGTTCCCCGAGATACTCATCAAATACTTCTCTTTCACAGTACACAATATATTACGTATATTAGTGGAATTAATTTTGCCTTTACTACTCTACTTATTTCTCTCGTACAAAAATCTGTCATACGTGTGTCAGTCATGTCATCTATGCCACCTGTATGAGCTAACACTTATATAATCATTATCATATACATACAACCTATAAAGTATATAATCTAAATCACTTTAAATACCTGACTACATCACGTGTAATTCGCATTAGTCACTCTTTATAGTTCATTCCCTCACGTTTGTTTTCTATTACTTGTCTGGTTCACCTCACAGCTGCTAGTCCCATGTAACTCGTCTCGTCTGTGTCATGGGTGTCATATATACAGTATATCAGGAGAGAGACTTGAGTGCGCAGATAAGACCCCCCACACGGCAGACCTGGTATAGGAGCCTGTCATTACCAGTTGGGGAGGTTGGTGGGGAGATTGGGAGGTGGGGAGGGTGGTGGAAGGTGGGGAGGGTGTTGGAGGGTGGGGAGGGTGTTGGGAGGTGGGGAGGGCTGGTGTGGGGAGGTGGTGGGGAGGGTGATAGGGATGGTGGTGGGAGGGAGGTGGGAAGGGTTGGGGAGGGTGTTGGAAAGTAGGGAGGGTGGTGGGGAGGGTGATGGGAGGTGGAGATGGGGGTGGGATGGGAGGTGGTGAGGGGGGGTGGGAAGGGAGTTAGGGAGGGAAGTGGGGAATGATGGTGAAGGTGGGAGGTAGGAAGGCTGAAAGTGTCATTTAATGATAAAGGAAAAAAATTGTAAATGCAAACTACAGCAAGGGGATAATTTTCCCAAGAGAGGAATCACCACAAGATCTCTCAAGAATATTTATTAAAAACTAAGAAAACACATCTCAACAGCTGCTTAAATCACAATGAAAATCTCCAGTTCATTATCCACCAACCAACACTAAATATTCTTATCAACACACTGTGCAGCGGCGAGTCAATCGTTCGTGTGTGTGTCAGTGTGTACCATGACTCTTCTTGAACGCATGACCAATTCTGACAGACGTTCTCCCTCCTCCTGCCTCTAAATGCCAGCAATTTTTGAAATGAATATCAGCGCCCAGATGGTCAGGTCGGCTATTATTAAATGCAGGGATTGTTGCTTTGGATTTTTCTTTTCTTCTTTCTTTCCTTCATCTTGAAAATTGTTTTATCATAATTCTTTTTTCTCTATCCCAATTCCATACCAATTCGTTCTTTGTAATATAACCTCAAAACTTCTTAACAGGCGGTGTCCAATTAAATTTGAAATCGGGTCATTCTTGAAAGTATTTAAGGCACTGAGGTGGATATAATTGTTGTTAAAAGTCTTTGTTCAGCCAAGTTTAGCGGAGTTTTGTGTTCCAGGTGTGAATCGTGACGAGGGTTCTGATATCCGGGTACTACGTATGCATATACTCAGCTCTAAATCCTGCCTCTATTATTGCAACCTTTATTATGACTGAAAACTTAACCTTTGATGTCAAATTAATTACAATACATACTTAGACACTGCATTTATATATTTGCCACAAACATATGTATGATCAATCTAGGTATATATACACTAGACAAACATCAAATATCACACATACAGTCACACAAACATCAAACATCATACAGTCATACAAACATCACAGTCATACAAACCTCAAACATCACACTCGCAGTCACACTCCACCAGAACCATCACTCTGTATCAAAGCGTGAAGAGCAACAATAATAACACGGCCATCATACCCAGCACAGTGCTCTCTCTCCGCCAGCCAATAAGAGGGGCCTCCCGTTAGATGTACCCCGAACACAGCTAAATATAAGTATGCGCGAGTAGATGAGTCGGTGAAGATATCCCACAAAACATGTATCCTTGGCAATTACAAAATGTTAAAAGCCAGTCGTCCTACCTACTCTGTAAACATGAGATTCATGTCGGTGTCAAAAAAAAAAAAAAAAAAAAAAAAAAAAAAGACAAGGCACTCCCGCATGGTCAGTATCCCCTTCTGTTTTCTTCTTGGTTATCTCAGTTGCTTTCTTTCGGTTTATGATCTATTTTCTCTTATTTCTACTATATTCAACTTTTCTGTTCTGATTTATCAGTGTGTGTGACTGATTTTTTCCTTACCGAGCCTCGAGACTCGTGAACTGCTGACATTTCCGTAATTAACCACTTCTGAAAACCTCCCGGTGGGGTTGGCGATAAAATTCATACAAAGGTATCATGATATTGTGTATAATAAGGATCATTATACTCTAGGTATGTTAATAACAATTCATTAAATCCGCTGACAACTGCTGACATTCAAAGGGCTTGTACTGTAAACACGGGAAGCATTGAAGAGTGTCAGACTTGGACTAGCCAAGTAAAAACACACGCATACCACCTATAAATAGATATATAAATAGAGAGATAGACATGCATAATGATTGATAGAAAAATATATCTACGGTCAGTTCCAGTTCGACAGATGAATCTTACTGATGAAAATCAGTCATTTGTCGAAAATACTACACCGTGCGGATATTCCCATATATCATGACTTTACCGTCTGCAGTCTTTAACCAAAACACCACAAGTAAAATATCAAAAGATTAAGTGATGTTTGGACTCTTAGGAACAGACAAAAAAGGAAGAAATGGCGGAGTCGTTGTGCGAGATTAAGAGACCAAAATAAAAACGAGAGAGTTACTAGATGACAGATCACCTCCATCGTCAGTGATATATTATGTAAACAAATTGGGAGAACATACACGTTGCTAAAGTAAAGCCAAAGGTTAAGTAAGAGCTTTCAGTGAATAAGTCTTTGCCATCAGCATAATTAAATATGTCAACTAATTGTGAAAATACACATATATAAAGTCAAAGCTCCGGTGCCACTCAAGTGAATTATTCCGGCAAGTAAGTCTTTCATTATCAGTAGAATTATAACTTAGGGAAAATATATTACAATTATCTGTGAACAAATACATATGGCTAAAACTCCTCTACAGGTAAACAGCGAAAACCTGATCAATTTGGCACTTGTAAAAACAAGTCTTCGCCCCGAGTGACATTAAATTTAAACAACTTCTTGAGAAGATACACATATGGTCAAAACTCAGAACAGGTAAACAGAGAGAACCAAGCCACTTAATTAACCTGTGAATAAGAGCTCCCTCAACCACAACTTCCTCCGCCGAGCGCTTGAGAATGTGTCCAGTAGCAGGCTATACCTCGCGGTCCTCGGTAATGAGTAATTAACGGAGAGAGAGAAAAAGCCTCTCTGTGGATGAGCGACGGCCTCTTGCCTCCCTGATGGAAATTCCAATCCTTAAGTTTGAGTGTTAAAACCGATATAGCGGCAAAGAAACGACTTCGTGATGGACATGTTAACTGAGAGGTAGGTTGGCTGAGCTGGACATTGAAACTGCCTCAGGGAACAATGGCGCGTGTATGAGACAGGCAGCTACGTGTATAAGACAGGCAGGCACGTGTATAAGACAGGCAGGCACGTGTATAAGACGGGTAGGCACGTGTATAAGACGGACAGGCACGTGTATAAGACGGGCAGCTACGTGTATAAGACAGGCAGGCACGTGTATAAGACAGGCAGGCACGTGTATAAGACAGGCAGGCACGTGTATAAGACGGGTAGGCACGTGTATAAGACAGGCAGGCACGTGTATAAGACGGGCAGCTACGTGTATGAAACAGGCGTGTAGGCAGGCACGTGTATAGACAGGTAGGCACGTGTATAAGACAGGTAGGCACGTGTATAAGACAGGCGTGTATAAGACAGGCAGGCAGGCACGTGAATAAGACAGGCAGGCACTTGTATAAGGTAGGCAAGCACGTGTATAAGACAGGCAGGCACGTGTGGTAGGCACGTGTATAAGACAAGCATGCACGTGTATAAGACAGGTAGGCACGTGTATGAGACAAGCAGCCACGTGTATAAGACAGAAAGGCACGTGTATAAGACAAGCAGCCACGTGTATAAGACAGGCAGCCACGTGTATAAGACAGGCAGCCACGTGTATAAGACAGGTAGCCACATCAACTGGTAAGAATAGATACAGTCACCTTACAGATGTGACCCTCAGACACGTGTGTTGGTTCTGACTCCCAGAACATACAGATAGTAGTGGGTGTCAAGATTAAAACCCGGTGGTAACTATAAACATACAGTAACTCATTCCGTTCTGTTCCGAAAATATAAACGTTATACTTCCTTCAGTTCTCAGGTTATGTTACGAACGGTATTTACTTACTCAATTTACGCAGTTATATGCAAAGAAAAAAACACTGACTACATTACTCACCCTTAACTTCATCACAAGTTACCGCAACAACCTCATATATTATAAACTAATTTAATATCACCTGCTATTAAAACATTTTCCTCTGACGTATATGTTTGTAGTGATATTTGAGTTTTATTAGTAGTATGTGATTATGTATATCGATGGAACTCTGGTTAACAATACAGGAAAGAGGAGTAAAGTGTAGCAGAAGTTGAAGAAGAAGAAAACGGTCACTATGTATTAACGCTATTTGTTCAAAGTTGTAGTGCTGGGTCGCAGTGTGTTGGTGTTTTGTTACAACGACTACAACTAATATTTTTAACAGTTGGGTGATGCCCGAGGCCGATTATTAAACAAGCCTCTCTATATAAAAAGATGTTTTCTTTACACCACCCAATCATAACCCCCCCCAAAAAAAACAGTGACATTTTAACATTCGCTCGTGCTGCAGGTGATTAAATCTGACCTAGAGGCAAACGAATAAAAAAACAAAACAAGGAAGCCTACTTGCAAGTAGAACCAAGCAAAACAATCTCGCACTCTCTTACAGGCATGCATGGTTGGCGGGCCTGTAAATATTTCTTCCGCGTCAATAATGAAGTACTTGTCGGGGTACGAATAGTAACCACAAGCATCCGAGCTCTACGACCTTAAGAGTAACATACTGAGGCCGCCAGATGATGATGGTGTTGTTGAGCTGGAGGCTAAGTACTCGTGGTCAACACACACACACGTGGTATATAATTATGTTCTTTACAACAAGCACACAAAGAAGCGCGCGCACACACACACACACACACACACACACACACACACACACACACACACACACACACACACACACACACACACACACACACACACACACACACACACACACACACACGAACCTATGATGGAAACGTGCCGTCTTCCTCATGATCGCTGCCAATACTGAATTCATTCATATAATTATTGCTGCTTATTTCCAGTTCGAAGTGTTGGGTCATGGACAGAAGTTTGGTTTTAATGTGATTTTCGTGCAAGTTAAAACAGACCGGCTCCTCTGGTTAATAAAAGCCAGTTTAATAGTGGTGGCTGGAATTAGCCTTATCAGAGGATCCTTGACCCAACACTCGATCAACACGCGATGTGTTAAACGATTCTCCTTTTCCTCAGAATTATTGGTGGTCAGACGCAGGTGTGTGTGTGGGGGCAACGGCTAGGTGTGCGCAAGAAACAATGGACAGGAATGATATCGGATCCCATTATCAACTATCTACGTCCGTGACTGCCTGAGGACCGAATGAAATAATGATGATAATGATGATGATTTTAAATAATTGCAACCATAAACAAAATCATTGTACATTGAACGATAAGCAAATAAAGAATTTTTGAAGACGTAAGTGCTTAGGAGTTTAAAAATTGATAGAAAATCACTGGTTTCTTCCCAACACCAATAAACCCACACTCACACCACTGGTTTCTTCCCAACACCAATAAACCCACACTTACACCACTGGTTTCTTCCCAACACCAATAAACCCACACTCACACCACTGGTTTCTTCCCAACACCAATAAACCCACACTCACACCACTGACTTCTTCCCAACACCAATAAACCCACACTTACACCACTGACTTCTTCCCAACACCAATAAACCCACACTCACACCACTGGTTTCTTCCCAACACCAATAAACCCACACTTACACCACTGGTTTCTTCCCAACACTAATAAACTCACACTTACACCACTGGTTTCTTCCCAACACCAATAAACCCACACTTACACCACTGACTTCTTCCCAACACCAATAAACCCACACTTACACCACTAGTTTCTTCCCAACACCAATAAACCCACACTTACACCACTGACTTCTTCCCAACACCAATAAACCCACACTTACACCACTAGTTTCTTCCCAACACCAATAAACCCACACTCACACCACTGGTTTCTTCCCAACACCAATAAACCCACACTCACACCACTGGTTTCTTCCCAACACCAATAAACCCACACTCACACCACTGGTTTCTTCCCAACATTAAATTGGTTTGACGAGCCAAAATTTCATATCAACTCGAATCATTTAACACAACAATTTCATTTTTGGGGTAGACACACACACCGTGATGTACCGCAACATAAGAGACATTCATCTTAACCCATAATGAATCGAATAAAGTTTCCTCTCACAGCTGTATGGACTTGAAGGTCGTCTCTTAGATATAAAACAGAGTTGACTTTTTCTCAATTTTTTATATAAATTATTTTAATCTACAGTAAATAAAACTAGTAAATATGTGTTATGTAATACTTTGTAACTGTGACATAATATTCTGGTATATGAAGACATGTAGAAGCTCCTCCCTGTGTTTAATGCGGAGGGGGTCCAGATGTGTCGAACTCTCCTTACGCCAGAACATTTTGTCGCAGCTTCCACTTGGCTGACTATATATACATCAAACATTACTTCACCTCTTGAATACGGGCGACAAGTAAATATGTGTTATGTTAGTCTTGGCATTTTCCCCCATCATGTGAATATCAAACCTAAATTAAGATATTTTATTCAACAGTGATTATGTGCAGTGTATGTATTATCACTGTACTCAAGGGGTTAAGCTTAAATTTGCACGAAGTCATAATGACCCTATACTGTGGAGGGTCGATATACATTCCTCTCTTGTACAAGGTTCACGAGTCACGCCAAGTGTCTGTGGTGTATGTTTTCACGTGTCTGTAGTATGTGACTAGTTTACATGGAGCCTATATGCATGTGTGTGTGTGTATATGTGTGTGTGTGTGTGTGTGTGTGTGTGTGTGTGTGTGTGTGTGTGTGCTCGAAAGTATGTGTATATTTATGTATGTATTAGTGGACTTACGTGAGTGCATTATGTGTATACAAAAAATATACACTAAATACTGAAAATAGCGTAATACTGGTGTGAATTTATATGTATAAGCACATGCAAGAGACAGATAGACAAAGATAGTTAAGATAGGCAGACAGACTGTCACATATATTGATGGCCTACTAACAAAAACACACAAAATGCCGTCTTGTTTACGAATCATTAACCAAGAATTTAACTAACACGTTGTTCTGTGTACAAAAACCAAAACACTCAATCAACGAGTTTATGCAACTGCCCTTTTAATGATTAGCCCACCGAGTTATTTGTTTGTTTTTTTAACCAGGTATATATAAAAATTCACGGGTGTATACTGTAGATACCAGTGTACAGGAAGTCTATATAGGGATGTGTATAAAATGTATGTCGGATATATTGTACAAACTTATTGATGAAACTAAGCCAAGAAAAAATTAAAGCGAACGAATATTAAAAATGGAGAGTAAATCTTTAATGAATTAAATTGAAAGTGTGTGAGTCTTAGAGTAAATGAACCTAAGAGTAAATGAGTTTTTAAGTGATTGAAAATGAAATGGACGAACTTCGAAGAAATTATCATTAAAGAGAACGAACTTTAAATGAAGCATAACACAACATTTAAAGATAATAATGAACGTTAAAGACAATGAACCTTAAATGAAATTGACAACAAAAATTATAAAAAAAGTGTGAAATTTAGTGAAGATCAAACAAAGACAAAAGTTTCAAAACGTTGCAATTTGGCTTATCCAGTTTACCTAATGACCAACTGAAACACACGGAAAACAAATTAAATGATTAGCACAACGGAGGATGATGATGATGATGATGATGATGATGATGATGATGATGATGATGTAAGTCAACTACAATAACCAAGCAGGTCAGTCAGTCAGTCGTCGGTTCAAGATCGGTGTCCATACAGGTAACTAACGCAGCTAATAATCATATAATATAAAATTGTAAAGGATTTACAAATTCATCAATATAAATCTAAAAATTTTTAATTTATCTTAATATAAGAAAAAATGGGATCACCTGAAGATCAACACAAGATTATTTCACCTGATTTACAACCCTAGAGCTACCGGGGGGGGGTTGGGTTGTGTTGGGTTAGGTTAGGTTAGGTTAGGTTGGGGGTGTCTAATCTTCAGGTAATTCCAAATTTGTCGTCTAGTCTACAACAACAGCTTTAGTTAATTAAGCATAATGGAGAAACATATTCACCCTCTGAGTGCTGGAGGTCTTCACCAAGCTGAATAAAATTGTCTGTCGGTGGCTAAGACTAAAAGCCTACAATCTCGAGAGCACCGAACGGGTCACTCGAGATGGGTATTAAAGAACCAAACCGCTGAAGTACGTACACAAAATAACAGGAAAAAAAATAGAATGAGACGAAGATACTTTATTCTAATCTATGAAAAGGAAAAAGTTTAATGGTTAACTGTTCGAAACCCTTAATATTTAAAACAAATGGAAATGATAATCAATCAATGAACTCATCTTAAAAGATAAAAATAAAAATATATATATACTGTAATACACCCAAGGGAGGTTTTGACTCGCACCGGATGTAACATTCTACAAAGTTTTAACCTTCATCTTTGATCTTTTAAACACCCCCCTCAAAAAATAGACCACCTCTAGTTGTTGTCATGACGATTGTTTATGAAGTCTGAATAGTGTAGCTCTTTTAGTCCTTGAGTTAATAAAAAATAAAAATACAAATATTCTATTTACGGATCATAAGCCCTGGCGAGAACTGCGTCAAACAGGAGAGAGAGATTACGAGCAATAATTTCCTCAGGCTAAATCAACAGCGTAGAGTAGTAGTCGGGGTGAACGAGTCAAAGTACATTTAGACTGTGTATACGGCAGTTAGAGAGCCAGGACGAGTTGTAGCCACCAGGGTAGGTTCACTGGACATAATAAGCCATGTGTACATATATAGACCGAAGAGAATTGCAGCAATTTGTGAAGAATTAACACACCAGTCACAAACAAAACACACGAGCGGCGGCTGATAAATCTACACCTTTGACTTGTGGAGAAACTGACTTAAACACAAACACTAAAAGTTATTTACGTCGTCATCGTCAGAAAAGTCATATCTATGTCTCATAGTCCGCGACATCCGTCCTTGGCGAGGCAAAAACAACTCCACCAACAAGAGCAACAATAGTCGTGTATTCACAAACAGTCGCAGATAAACGCGGGGTTATGACAGACACGACATACGCAGTCAACACAGCTTTGTCTTTCCTCCTCACCAAGACTCCTCATACCCAAAGCAAGAGGAAGTTACGCTATTTGTCTCACTTGGGCAAAACAATGAATGATAAAATTTCTCAGATGTTTCTTGCTACATACGACCAACTCCAAAAATTTCTCATCAGTTTGACATCAGTTTCAGAATTAAGTGCCGATATATCTCCTGAAGTACATGTCAAAATCTTGTGAAAGGAATTTATATTTTTCCTGTGTCAAAACATCTTACGAATTTATATTTTTATTAAAAAAAATTGCCTAATGAAAGAGTGGGCAAGGCAGTTATGGTATATCGTAAGAGACTCATATAAGATACAAGAAAACTATAAATAAGTAAATATAAATGTTTTCAGAATTAAAATACGACAAAATAAAACACATCAATAACCTTTAAAATCAAAATTACACCTGAACAATAATGTCTCTAATGTAAATATCCTACCATTAGACATAACTAAAACAACTAATACGTGCCATATATCGGTCTGTGGTTCAAATCAAGTCACTGCACTTCAACATACGTAAGACGACAGAACAATGTTGCATGAGGCGCCGCGTCGTGAGGGAACAAATGATTCTTAGTGGTGATGGTGAGAGTGGGAATCGTGGAGAGTGTTGAGATTACTGTTCGAGGCTCGTGTTTTTAATTTAGGATCATTTCAAAGGCCAGTTCGTGTTCTTAATGGAGTTTTACATTCATGCAAGGAAGCTCAACTAATTGGTGGAAATGATGAGAGGGAAAGAAAGAGGCGGACAGACAGACACAGAGAGACAAAAACAGAGAGACAGAAACAAAAACAGAGTGAGGGGAGAGGGGGAGGGAGAAGGAAGTGGGGGAAGGGGAGGAAGGGGAGGAAGGGGGAGGAAGGGGGAGGGAGAGGAAGGGAAAACAAAAAAACCACGATGCTTAAGTACCCTGACAGCTGACGTCCCTAAAACAAAAAACAAAAACATCTAAGTGATTTCCTGACCCCTTAAAGCGCTGCAGATAAATCAAAACCAGATAGAATCTTTATAAATCAGTGAATAAATAATAATGGTGCAGTCACTCATCTGTAGCATTTAAAAGGCGTAATATTAACCTTGAGGAATATAATGTGTATTTAACTGATTGCCGATTATCAAGTTTACCAAAAGTCAGACCATAAGAGGAGGATTATATCTATACTAAAGGGGATTCTGAACATGATGGAGGAGGTATATTGAGGCCAGTGTAATAACCGCAAGCAGAGGTTAATGATTATTTGTCTAAAACTAAAGAAATAACCTAACCTAACCGCAAGCAGAGATTAATGATTATGTGTCTAAAGTTTATTAAATAACCTAACCTAAACTAAACAAACCTAATTTAACGTAAGCTAACCCAACAAAATCTAAAGCAGTGGAACCTAACGCAACCTAACCTAATCTAACTTAACCCTTTGAGTCCTGAAGGGTTAAATCATCGTCCTCAAAAGGTTAAATCATCATCCTCAAAGCTGCTAAATCCCCCTTCTCAAAGGGTTAAACTAATCTAACCCAACTTGACCCATCCCAACTTGACCCGACCCGACCCGACCCAACCCAACCTATTAGAAAAACAACGAAAACAACAACGGCGCCAGAGTGGTAACAACAGCTCTTAGTTTTCTATGTAACCAGAACATCGATAAACACAAACACTGGGTAACTATATGAAAAATGACGCCAGCACAAGATGATTTACAGAGAGAGAGAGAGAGAGAGAGAGAGAGAGAGAGAGAGAGAGAGACTAACACCAAGACGTACGCCCCACCTCGTCGTCTACACCCTCCAGGCTAGACGGGTTCTTGTCGTTAACTCTAGGAAGCTACGAATTGGTTAAAAGGAGGAGACGTTTCTTCCGTTCTCTTGGCACGCTAGCAGCTTCTCTTTGCGTAATCTCTCATCTAAATGCAAATGATAATTATTTTACCTTGTTAATGATTGACAGAATGTTTGTGTAGTAAATCTCTCTCGGGTACAAAGGTCTCGTCCTTGGATAGCTCGTTACTCCGACTATGGTGTTTATTGACCTTTAGCTATTATACATTCATTTATTTATTATTTATGTTTTTATTTTTATTTTTTGCTTTTAGAGCCAACGTTAGCTTCATTCGTTGCCCCGGTGGCTGTTAGGTTAGGGTAGGCTAAGTTAGGTTAGGTTAGGTCCTATTGCTATCAGATAATCATCAATGACCCTGAATCAGTTAATTAAATTCACTTGCATAACCTACAAAATACAATCTTCACTTAATAAAACTTCAATGTTTATAAATACCAAAAACATCACGGCTAAGACCGACTGACAGACGGCCAAGAACCTATCAATACATAGTATCAAGTTCATCAGCACCGTCATTGGCCAAGTGTCATCCCAATTCATCTTCAAGTCCACTGCGATAAAAATGTTTAGCAAATATTGAGTCTTGTTTCTAGCTGTATATTCAGTTTAATACATAGATTAAGGAGCTATTGAGAACACCTCCAGGGACAGTCATGTTCTTTAACTTAGTCTTGGATAAAGTGTTGTCCATTACCCATTTTCTTACAGTACCTCTAAATCAATAGATCACGTGAAGATTAGCCCCCTTGTCCCTTTCCTATCATAATTCACCTTAATATCAAACTAACTTTACCTGACCTACCTTAACCTAACCTAGTCTAATAAAACATAACAAAATCTAACCTAACCTAGACTAAACTAACCTAATCAAATCAAATCAAACCTACCCCCCCCCCTATGTAGCATTATAGTGTTTAATCATAAAATAAAATAAGCTGGGGGAGAGGGAGGGAGGGATGGGTGTGCTAACCTTCCTACAATCCGAAAATAAAAACAATAAGTATACCAGGTGGTCTGTCAGGTAACCACAGGAAAATTATCTATCGAAAGCTGTCGACGTTGGCATTAAAGGAATAATGAAGGATGTTGGGTACGTTGTGTGTGTGTGTGTGTGTGTGTGTGTGTCAGGTAGGGTGTACACAATGACCTTCTGCCCACCCCCCCCACCCTTCAAGATTTTTAGGCCAACGACCTACTGTTGAAACTCGTCCCGGTCCAACCAGCCTCTGATGCCTTCACTTGACCTGCCATTATTAATTTTTTTTTAATTTTTTTTCCTTCGCCTTTATTTCCATGCAGTCTTTTAATTCCATCGCCTTTCTTTCATTCACTTGTTTTTCTATTTCAATTGTTTCCCATTTCTTCTTCTTTCATTTGTTCTTTCTTCTTTCAATTGTTATCCATCATTCACAGGTTTACATTCCTTCTCGTGGACCCGAGTGTTTTATCAGAATGTTCTTACACACACACACACACACACACACACACACACACACACACAGACACACACACACGAGAATAAATTGCACTTTGTAACAAAAAATGGACATTTTGCCGTATAGTATAATAAATTAAAAGAAATAATTTTATGAGATTAATACGTCAAGAAATATGTTTACTGAATATAGTTTTACAGGAAAATCTTATGTTTATCTCTGATAATAATAATAATAATAATAATAATAATAATAATAATAATAATAACAGAGTCGATTCTTGACAATTACGAAGGATTAGACTCCATTGTTTGGACTCTAGAATCTGTACAATGAAAGAAAAATATATATATATACGTAAGATAATAAATTTCCAGAGTTAATAGGACATGACTTCCAATTGGCCTAAAGACGATGATTATTGACCTCAAATTATACAGGGAATACACTGTTGGCCTGAGATGTTAATACTCTTTTCATGACCGAGAACATTCAACAGTATACCATGAACGTTAAAGTTAATAATCTAATTAGAGTGAATGACGAAGGAAATATTTGTATGAAAAGAAATTGAAGACGAAACTGCATCATGTGTGTGTGTGCTCTGAATAAGTCACGGGAACACCGCCTCGAGGTGGTGGTATACACTGTGTGTTCTTGCTCATCTAGATAGTATTTTTAACATTAATATATATATTATACCCCACAATTAATGTACCATTGAGCCAGTTCAGATAAGGTTCTGCGCGAGATAAAACTATAGGAAACAGCGTCTTCAGGATGATGACGTGTTATTGAGGCTAATGAGAATAAAATTACAAATAAGAATAAGAGTAAGTATAAGAATAATTAAAGAGCCCCCTAAACTCTTTCACTAATATATTTGATTCGTGAACATTTCCAAAATCATCTGAGATCGTTTTCATGACATCCACGAGAGATAATGAAGCCAACATGATGACGCTTACAATGTCCTTATATCCCAGTCCCAATGATTGCGATAGTCCAAGTCACAATGCACCAAGCTCTGACCTGCCCATCTCTTATTTACAAATCTGGCTAAATTAAACTTGGATACGATGTGACAGGCTCCATATATAACCGGTAAACAGTATTTCAGGTAAAACTTGTTAATGTAGGATAAAAGTTCAAAAGTCATGTCAAAATTATGGTTCTGCTTTTAATAACAAATTGCTGAGTTGTCTGACTAAATTTCGTTAAGTTTTTGAACACAAACAGCGGCAATGTAATAACGATAACAATAACAATAACAATAACAATAATAATAATAATAATAATAATAATAATAATAATAATAATAATAATAATAATAATAATAATAATAATAATAATAATAATAATAATAATAATAATAATAAATTTCGGAAGTACCAACTATAGATACATAAGAATTTTCTAAAATAAAATCAAAACAACAAAATGACCCCAACATCAAGACATTAAAAGCATTATTTCATCCATACAATTACATCACAATCCTACCTACAATTTTTGCCTATCCCAAGACTACATCGCAAGCTTTATAATGTAAGGTCATAAATACCTCAGTAAACCAGGTTAGAACAATGTGTGTATGCAAATGACCTGTACAACACTATCTGACTCAAAGCGAATGTATATTAATTACTATAATTAGGATGAACGATGAGGACACAAATACGAGGGATATTCAATTCCCTTCTTGTTAACCTTGTTTAAAAATTGCTCACTTAATGGGTATGTGTCTGTGTGTGTAGTGGGGGAAGGAGAAGTATGTGTGTGGTGACAGTGTATGTGTGTGAGCTGGCATAGGCACATTGGCTTATTTGAGAGAGTAAAAATTATAGCAGTAGTAGTAGTAGTAGTAGTAGTAGTAGTAGTAGTAGTAGTAGTAGTAGTCCACACTGATATCAATTCTATATACACTGTTCTTCACTCTCACGTCTACCTGTTCTTTCATCCTTTTCCCGCTTATCCTCACTACCTTGTGCCATTCTCTCCCTCCATATACATCTATTCTCAGTACTTCGTCAATTTATTTTATGATTATCAATATTTTTCTCTTTCTTACAATGTTTTAACTCTTGTGACATTATATGATCTTCCTGAAATGTAAGAGCGTCTGTACAGTTGTATTGCACTATTATAGTTAATTTAATATTGCACTAATCTCTTTAAACTTATACTGCACGGGTGTGTTCAGACCAGTTGCACCACTCCTGCCACCAGCCACCACCACAGCCGCCACACCTGGAACACTTTAGTTTTTCTCTTCATCAATCTCGTCGAGGCTCCAGCAGTGTGCTCGTCTTTCAACATTCTTCATAATACATTACCCTCATAGCCGCTGTAATTGTCAGAAGTACTTCTCAAAGGCTTTATATTTTATGCCATTAATATTTTCGTCCGCTCATAATGCTTTTGCAGTGAAACGCTTACTCCGCAATATCCTAAAAACAATTCCTTTCATGCAGTCAGAGTCCTTTGGTATACCCTGTGACCTTTTTTTAAAGATGACATCTTTGAGGTGCTCGAGTTGATACATTGATCACCTTCTATCACAAGGGCCTCTGGGTCGTGAACGGAGCATCCTAAGTTTAACCCACAAGTGAATGGGTACCAAACTTTTCTAATGGGGAACAGAAACACATTAGAGGAAAGTGTCAAGTACGCTGCCTCCTTGCGCACCAAAGACTTAGTTATACAGTGTACTGTATCTGCACTGCCTTAAAGAAGCCAACAAGTCCTCCTCTTAGGGTGGTGTCATCATCAAGCCCTCTTCACTTAATATGAAGTAACGTTAGCACCTTATCCAATCTGTCGACTTTGTTTCCTTCATATCTTTTTTTTTTGTCATTCGTCTCTTATTTCACCTCACCTCACCATTTCAATCAGTCTCTTTCGCTGTTGATTATCGTGTTGGTCCCTTGAATCTCCGTTAAGAGGGCAAAGTGTGACTGCCATTTAGAGCAAATCATTCCCAGATGTATAATGACAACTTCTATCTCAACTTGTCTGAAGCAACACCGAGGTGATACAAGTCCCGGGGTGGCTCGTAAATACTATATGGTGTGCTAAGTTATCCTAAGTTGACTCTATGACACCTTGTCAGAGGCCATTACCAAAAAATGTAGTTCTTTTATTCTCACTGAAATACGCTTTTTTCCCACCAGTTTCTCCTTTATATTTATTCCGTCTTTAATAAATCCCTTAAATTACTTTACCACACAATATGTTTCAGGTACATATCCGCGTTACCTGTTCAATAACACTCATATGTTAGATCATTAGTTTATAGGCAGTACACGTATACATACATTTTTTTTTAATTTTCACAATTACTAAGCTGTTCCCCTTGTCACACCATAACCTAATCTAGATTAAAACAGAAGGCCTGAAAATTCACCTCTCCCCCCTGCATTTATAAATAACCCTAAAAATTAATGATACGGTATACTTTCATCGTTCGTGTGTGCGTGCGTAGGCGTCAACTCGTCCAGCAACTCTCTGAAACTGACCCTTGTTAGGCGGTTATATCAGGTGTAATTTTCCCTAAAAAGGTTCCTCAGTAAAGTTAATTATACCACCAAGTAGACTGACGGTGGGTAAGATCAGGATCCAGTAAAGTGGTCGAGCGCATTGTTTGGCGAGAAAAAAGTAAGATCCAGTTCTGTTTAAAAATATTTTGTTTAATGAGAACTCAGCTGAAGAATGAAGACTGCGCATCAATGAACAACACTTGTTTACACATCTTGACGTATCAGGTAGTAGAAAGTTCCTCGTGGATGTTGCCGAGCTTTTTATATACAGGCATGTCTACAGGACTATACCTCTGGATAAACGTACTGGCTTTAAACTTGCAGTACCCAAAAACTAATACATAATCTAAATAACTCACTTTTAAGTCCTTTAGAACATTAGGACTGTAATGTTATAAGACAAAATGGAATTAACTTGCTTACTCATTTAGTGTGATTAAGTGGAAATAAATCACCCGCCTTGTCTTCGTAAGGCGCTAAACTGTTCACTCAATCAAGTATAGAGAAAGTAACTTGAAGCTCACATAAAAAGAAGGCAGATAAGACTGTACCAATGTAAACTAAATTTTTTTGTTTATTCTTAAATCATAAATAAAGTTCTTCGTTAAGTCTCCTAACCTAACCAAGTACCTATCAGACTGCGTTAGGTTAGGTTAGGTTTGGTCATTTTATGTTAGGTTAGGTGAGGTAGAGTACGGTAACGTTAGATTTGGTCATGTTAAACTAGGTCAGGTTATGTTAAGTTAAGTTAATTCCAAGTGCAGGTTAGGTTTGTTTAGATTAGATTAGTTTCAGGTCAGGTCAAGTAAATTTTCGGGCGAATTTCATGTGGGCGAATGGGCACTTAGTTTAGGCGAGACAAAAATCTTTCATACGAGAGGGGAAAATTACTTCATATGGACAACAATTTTTGCTTGATTACAGGTGAACCTCACACTTCATTAGGGAAAAAATGACCATGACTGATACAATTTACTGTTGCCCAAATGAAATATGGACAAACTGAATGAAAAACGCCAGAAAAATCACTTGTCCGGCCTCTAATCGGGGCACGTCCTGGATGCCGTGTACTGCCTGGAAAAGTTTAAGCACCCTTCACCTCTCTTCTCTATCACCAAAAAATAAAAAATTGGTCACCTCTCAGTGGTATTTCTCACACAAGTCCAGCTCATATTGGTGTATATTGTATAAATCCCTACAGGACGAGTTAGGAGGTACTGTTATTATAATAATTAATAACAAACACAGTGAATCATTCTGTTAAAATACCTATTATACTTGTGTCTGTTTACACAAGTGAAGCTGTAACAGATAAACACATCCCGAGGTTTACATGACAGACGCCTCTCTACCACACCGCGGGGCTAACCATCTGACTCCTGCTGGTCAATAGTTCAGCCCCATAAAGAACCAGGCTCTTTTAAGTTAAAATTCCAAATATTTTTTTTCATAAATCTCTGATAATGTAACTATTCAAATATTTCAGATTTTAACAATAATTTACCCCATAGTGTGTATTACTGTTAACGTATATAGGTGTATTATCCTTAACACCTACTCCTAACCTAACCTTACCTAAACTAACCTAACCTACACTTACCTACTGCTACACTAACCTAACCTACACTGACCTACTCCTACACTAACCTAACCTGACCTACTCCTACACTAAGCTAACCTACACTGACCTACTCCTACACTGACCTACTCCTACACTAACCTAACCTACACTGACCTACTCCTACACTGACCTACTCCTACACTAACCTAACCTACACTGACCTACTCCTTGATGAATGAGTTATTTATTGAAAAGGTAAGAAATTGAACGGAATACAATACAATACACATCAAAATCATTTTATATAACAACCGTAGTACAGGGTGGCGCATAAGTCAATCTCCCGAGAACAATATACTGTAAATAAATAACCTTTCTCGTTAAAGTGACTTATGACCCACCCTGTAAGTAATATTTCTAAACCATATATTTCTATTTTATTTCATTTATTTGTTACTGGGACGATAATAAACAAGGTAGATATGAGAAGAACTCGAGGGTTTAATTCACTTGGTTTTCCACGACCTGTTAAACCAAATAATCGAGCTGGGTCTTGTTTTATTGTGTTGACTAAAAATACCCAGATTACTTGAATTACTTTGGACGATACGAGGCAGTAATCACATCCAGGTAATTAAGTTTTCTTCTCAATTTTCTAAGAACTTATTTGTTTAGTTTGTTTGTCTTCTTTTTCTTCTGCTTAATTATCTTTCTTCTTTTTTTCATTTCTTCATCGGTTTCCTCTCTTGATTTTTGTTGTTCTCTCTTCTTCATTTTTTTCCCTTACTCAGAATTCTTCGTCTTCGTCTTCTTCCCTCTAATACATTTTACTAAAAAATATAACCGCTTTCCTCTCACCAACAGATAATCCAACTGTGAACAAAGTGAACGACCTGACCACTAATTAATTAATACCGGAGATACTCTTTCAACCCTGTATTTATCTAACCAATTAAAGTGAGATTAATTTACAGGATACATTTATTTACGCCGAGACAGATGACAATATATTTACTAATTATTACACAATTAAATAAAAATAAAACCACAATACCTTGACATGGAATTTATATATTTTTTCTGAATTTATTTTATCATTCTACAAAAAAATGAATAAAAATAAACTAAAATCTAATTAACGTCACCGATTCAACATAAGTGGTTTTTTTTATTGATTTAAACGTGGCAGGTCAATCAATTCAAATTAATCAAGTAAAATTACGTATTTGATCCCCCCCCCCCCCTAGTCTACTGTACACACCAGAGGCAAAGGGTTTGATCACCTTACCAGGAAATTATTACTTAATTTTTTTTTTGTCTCTTGCAATCACTATCTTGCTGCAAGTGAACAAGAACCAAACAACACGATAATAACTGGTATAGACTAATAAAGCTCTTGAGGAATTTGTGTTATGGAAGGCTGCATAATACTCTCTCTCTCTCTCTCTCTCTCTCTCTCTGTGTTTTGCTTGTCATTCTCTCTACTTTCACATTAACGTCAGGTGGATGAAGATAAATAAAACCCTCAAAAGAAAGGAGTAAAGGGAGGGAGAGGCGAGGAAGATTGATGGTACACAGAAACGTAGAGAAGAGAATTGTAATAATAAAGATAACTAAAATAAGGGAGGAAATGGGAAGAGAAATTGATGAACCATAGAAACCACAAGAAACGAAAGAAATAGAATGGGAAAAGCGTGCAAGGTAAGTACACACACACACACACACACACACACACACACACACACACACACACACACACCTTGCAACCTGAAAGTGTGCAAAGTAAATCCTAAACACGTCCAACCTAATAACACCTGTTCATCTTAAATTCACCCAAACACACACCTGGACAGCTCTCTTACTCTCTTCTTAATGAACTTCGAAACTGGACCTAAGATTAAAACTGAGGAAAATATCACGGTATAGCTTTGGTAATTTACAAGTACAAAATCTGATAACTTTTTTCATACGGTTTACATCGATGAGTAAACGCCAAATTTCTCAAATCTTTCGCAAATGTCGAATATTTCCTTACAGATCGATTCTTATGATGATTTTGTTTGGGTATTTGAATATTTTAGTATTGTAAATATATCAAGGAAAATAAAGCAGAAAGTAAATACAAGGGAAAGAAAATTGAGAAAATTGAGATTCCTCGAGATTATGGAAAACATGTATACAAAAAATCCAAACACTGATCCTTGTTTTTGTGTTTCTCCTTCATACATTCACCTCTTTAATTACACTTTCCCTTCTGTTCTTATTTACTAGTGTGAAACCTGACTTGGCTGGAGTTATTTAGCGTTCACTTCCAGGATAATTTCTTGGCTAGTGAGTATTATTTATTTGTTGCTCAGGTCGCTTACACGTGGGTCATGAACTCAGGAGATGTGTAAATATCCGAAACCGGCCTTAACCTAACCGAATATGACCTAACCTAACCTAAACATGACCTAACCAAACCTAATCTAAGGTACACTAAGTTACAGCTAATCTAATCTAACATAACCCAACCTAAACTAACCATACAATAACCTTAGTCACTTGTTACCTGACTGTACCTAACCGAACCTACCATAACATAAGCTAACCCAACCAAATCTAGCCTTACCTAATCTAACCGAACAAAATATAACCTAACTCCCTCCTGCCATTCATAGCACTAAGAGTCACGAGAAAAAAAATGATCATGAGTCACACACACACACACACACACACACACACACACACACACACACACACACACGCGCACACACACACACACACACACACACACACACACACACACACACACACACACACACACACACACACACACACACACACACACACACACACACACACACACACACACACACACACACACACACACACACACACACACACACACACACACACACACACACACACACTACACACACACACACACCTCGATATAAAGCTTTCCTATATATTCGGAAATCAAAATCTTCCTGTACCAAGACTTCCACCTCCACATATCATAACATTCTATCCCCTTTCTTTTGTCCAGGTATCGAGCAAATGGTCATCGTAATCAAGCAGCCGTGAGCCAATAACCAGACCCCGACAACAGGTATAATCATTAGTACAGTAAGTCGATGTGGTCGGGTTTTTTTTTATTGCATAGTGAGGATGTTTACTTTCACAGCCTTCTATAAAGTTATGTGGTTATAAGAGAAAAACAAAACAAGTAAGTTATTGGTGCAACAATGTGTCATGGTGGCCACTGACCTGCCAAAATGTGAACAAGAAATATTAATTGGTCTCTCTCTCTCTCTCTCTCTCTCTCTCTCTCTCTCTCTCTCTCTCAACTGTTCACTAAACAAGGGTACGATTCCCTGCCGTGAGTAAAACATTAGGTTAGATCGCCTGTCCGGCCAACACTAACTGGGAACCTGAATATAAATTGGTTAACCACGAGTCACATGCTGCAGCTAGCGAGATATCCGGTCGACACCTGGCAGGTTCTGGGTGTAGGCAACAGCTACTACGTCATAAGTTCAAGCTAGCTTAACCCTCAGATGGTCAACCCAATCCTTGTAACCTAACCTAACCTAACCTAACCTAACCTAACCTAACCAAACGTAACCAAACCAAATCAAACCTAACCATACCAAACTTAGCACTAACTTAACCTACTTTAATTAAACCTAACTTAACCTAAACTAAACAATCCAAACCGAAACTTAACTAAGTCACTTTCACTTAACCTAACCTGATCTGCCCCAGAATGAAAACCAACAAAACAAAATCACGTACATAAACTACTAACAACAGTAACATCCTAACAAGCGGACTCTAACAAATAAAATATTAATGTTGGTATTTACAGTATGGTTAACGCAGCCTTTACTCTGTTGATATAACCTGCTTTTCTGCTCTTGTATTCTCCTGTAGGTTAATGACAGGCACTTCAGTATATTTCACCTGATAATTAAACACTCTAATTCAACCTGTGGAGGGTTAGATTAGGTTAACGTTGGGGTGTTTAATCATGAGGTGGGGTGCCTAATCATGAGGTGGGGTGCCTAATCATGAGGTGGGGTGCCTAATCATGAGGTGGGGTGCATGAGGTGGGGTGCCTAATCATGAGGTGGGGTGCCTAATCATGAGGTGGGGTGTTAATCATGAGGTGGGGTGCCTAATCATGAGGTGGGGTGCCTAATCATGAGGTGGGGTGCCTAATCATGAGGTGGGGTGCCTAATCTTTACGTGATCCATCATGACTATTAATGAAGCTGCCAATTTACAACACGATTCTGATTACAAACAGAAAAAAAAATCTGCCTTGGACAGCTATGGACAACTACACTTAACTGAATATATCTGTGTAATAAAGACAAGAGAAAGATGAAATACTTTATACAAACAAGATAAATAGAATAAGATATAGTTTATTTATTTACAGACACGTCCAGAGTGAGAAGAGGAGGGCCACTGAACCCCCAAACCTTCAGAGTTAATGGCTCGCTGTTCTGAATTATGAAGTGAAAATCATTAATTATCACAGGCAGACAAGACATAATGTTGAATCATAGTGTAGTATCAAATTAGTGAGCGGGATGTGTGTGTGTGTGTGTGTGTGTGTAGCATAACTAAACTGATACCGGTTACATGCACGCACGCTGAAACAAACACACGCCAAAACACCCCTAAATGTTGCAGAAACCCTAAATAAACACATCACTTAAGCCACCACACAAACGTCACGCTTCCTCCTAGCCGTCAGCAGCAGCAACACGGGTCACGGAGTTCGTCTGATGGATAGCCAACACCTCATACAGGCGCAGGCTACTCTCACTCCGCTAGTTCTCGTCAGTAAGCGTGACGGACCATGACACGAGGTGGAGCAGGTGACAACTCAACTACCCCTGAGGTCTTCTTACAAAATTTAATTTAGAATTATGTTTGAAATCTTTACACAGTTTATGTTGTCAAATTGATTAACCATCATGAATTGCTTTATATTTTAGGACCAATAAAATTTGTGTGTGTAAATTTTCTTTAACGCTATTTCAAACAACTTCAATATTGTTGCTATTCACTTGCCCCACACACTGAGCTCAAACAAGGCTAAATAATATACCTACTGTTTGAGTGAATTTTAGGTTTCACTCCAAAGAGCTTCACTTAGTTCTTAAGCCTATGATTTATTACTGTTATAAGCCACACTTAAAAATCGATACAAAGAAAGAATATAAAACCATCCACTTCTGGGCTTGGCGGAGGAGTTTAACCTGTTGGACAAATAAAGCAGGATCGTCCAGAACTAAGCAGGGATTATTGGTGGCTCGTGAGAAGACGTTTGGGAACAACTCTGATTGCCACGATGTTTTATGATACCTTGGTACTAGAGCTAACTTACCCAGTCCCAATATATCTATAAGGTCAACATATTTCATGAATTTGGACAGTTAACTGTTTGAGATTACAAGAGAAGCGATTAAGTGAACTGTGTAAATTTATGGAGTCTTCTTAGGGATTTACTGATGACTTGACACACACACACACACACACACACACACACACACACACACACACACACACACACACACACACACACACACACACACACACACACACACACACACACACACACACCTTAACTTAAACCACATTTACCTATATTTGCTACTTCAAGACAAAAAGATCACATGAAAAATTAGCCACCCCAGCTTATTTCTAACAAAGGATTAAAAAACCTAACGCAAGAGTAGTTAAATCGTAAGGTGAAACAATCGGAGGGTGGGGGGGTGGGCTAATTTACGGACCAGATAAAATCCTTCAAAATATTCTTTCAATATCTCTTAAAGGTACAGCCTTATACAAGTCTTCTGTAGAATATGTTGTTTGTCAATATTCTGGCGAAAGAAATAGTCCCATTTTTAGTAAGCATAGTGAAGGGGGTTTCCAGGAGACAAGACAACACAACACATGAGGTTTAGATTCAGTACAAGGAAGAACAAGTGAAGGTGTGTGGAAAGCTCTGATACCTGGGTGGGAATCAGATGTGGAATACGTAATAGACCTTTACGAAAGAATAATATATTAAATAATGTTCCTAAAATAAACAAACTACAAAAAATAACCAACTATACAAACCCTCCCAAAAAACATAAAAATATGATAAACATAAGAAAAACTCAAACAATAATTCAATAATCATACAAAATCTGATAAAGAAATACTCAGGTGGGTCGTGATTGATTAAGTGATGGTCATTATCTACCTGGCGTGACAACAGGTACAAGAAGGTCATGAAGGAATGTACGAATGATAGGTTTAGTGCGGGAGATATACGATAACGTGGTGCAGGGAGGAGGATGGGATAGCACACGACAGAGATTGATAGAGTGAAGGTAATTGAGTTCTTAAAACACACCTGAGTACGATGATTTGAGCCTCTGAGACCAATGTCATCTTAAAATTGGGGATTGGATCACTGTATTCGAAGGGTCAAGACATCTTATTGAAGAAGGTTTTGTTGTTTTACTCCAGGGGTTAAGTCATCGTACTCAATGGGTTAATTCACTGTACTGAGAGGCTTCACATCGTACTCAAGGGGCTAACTCGTACTCTTGGATATAAGATACTCAATGGACTACTTCTCTATACAGTACTAAAGGACTTAAATCATCGCACTCAAAGGGGTTAAGTCATGGTACTCAATTTTTAATTCACTGTACTCGGGAGGTTGGCATCGAACTCATGGGATCAGTGCGCAAAGGAATGTTAATGAATGTTTGAGAGGAGGACAGGTGACAAAGTGAAAGATTACCACTTGCTAAATAAACTTAATCAGGTAAGAGTTCTCGTTCTTGTCAACTGTAATTTAGAGCGAGTTGTGTGTAGTATGAACGTTATATGGAGAGAGAGAGAGAGAGAGAGAGAGAGAGAGAGAGAGAGAGAGAGAGAGTGTGTGGCGTCTGAAGTTCCTTGTGTGAGTGTGTGAGACGGAACATCAGTAGAAACATACCTGAACATACCTGTAGATCTCGTGATAAACTACAAATAGGAAAATTCCGCTGTGATAATACCATTTAAAAAATACCTCAACCTACATACGAATACAAATATACAAAACTACAAGTTATGAAGCTCAATAAATAAATAAAAAAAAAATATATATACATGTACTACAAATTTCACCCTTAATGATTAAATAATTTGTGTACAGAGAGTTGACAAGAACACCAACACTCCTTATTTATTGCTTAAGTCGAGATAATAGTCAGTACATCAAAGGCTGCCGTTCACCTTACAGCGTCCGGAGCCAACTGGTTATATTGCTGGGTTCTTTACACACACACACACACACACACTAATGGTTGCCCCTCGTGTAACGAGGATGACCGGCTCAAGGGCCACCTAGGCGTGAGCTTGTTTAAGGTGTAGAAGCTGTCGCCAACACAACAACCACACCCTGAGTTAACGAGTTGCATGACCCAGTATCACGAAATAATCCGAGAAGACCGGACAACTCGCCAACTGCAGTGGCTAACCATTACCCTGGAACACGATCTGCAAATCGATTAACATCCAAGTTCCCAATTAGTGCTGGGTAGACAGAAGCAAATGACGTAAAGAAACTTGACACACACACACACACAATATATACATACAGTATATCGTAATCTAAAGAGTGTGTTTGTGTGTTAATATCCCCCTACATTACAACCACTATGTACACACAAGATAGGAGACGAAACAATGTTATGAAGTGATTGGAAAGCTAATGAGTATCTGGCCGGTAGGTGTTGGTGGCGCTCACTAACCTTCACATTATAGTTCACCGTAAATCATACCATAAATTGCCCTGTTCTTGTCAGTGTGTGTTTGATTTTGTTGTTTCTTGCAGTCATAAAACAAACTCACCTTGGTCAGTCTTGTTCTTTTATATCTTGTGCCAATGAGATTTATGACTTGTATGACTGATGACTCGCTCACTGACTGACTCTTTCACTTTCTGCATGACTCACTGACTCAATAATTAACGAACTCTTTCACTGATTGACTGACACTTTTCAACCTCCCAGCATTAACGCACAATAAAATACATTCTTGAAATTTGCGTATTTTCAACATATATATAATAACTATCCTTAAATGCTATATTTTTTCTATGATTTTTTTCTGATTAAACATAAATATTACATTACATTCGCCCCCCCCCCCCAAAAAAACAAAAAAAAACAACGCAACACATTTCCAATAAGACACACATGTTTTGAATACCAGCACACCTCATTGGCAAACAGTTCCCTCTTCCGGCTGGGCATATACCTAGCTACATGTGCGTCCAAGAAGGGAGGCAGACGAGAGGAGTCAGGCTTGGAGGGAGGCAGGCAGGCAAGCTGGCAGGGAGAGAGACAGTTAGGAACGGAGAGAGGCAGGCAGGCAGGGAGAGAGGCAGGCAGGCAGGGAGAGAGGCAGGCAGGAAGACGGGCAGGGAGACAGGGAGGAGGGAGGCAGGTTTTTCGTTAATACGTCAGATATTTTCCTCGAAGGGAGAGTCGAGTGCCTGGGTATAGGGTTCTTGTGGTCGGCAAAACATGGGGCGTGTTGGTGAAAAATCCTACTTCTCTGGTAACTGATGATGAGAATGAACCTTCACTCTTTATAACTCTTTTGTTCTTCTTGTTCTTCAGTCTTTTATGGCGCTAGAGGATGATGGAGAACTTTTATTCGTTCTTTTGTTCTTCTTTGCCCGTTGTTCTTCTTCAAACTTTACTTCACCTGCTAATGATGGTATAGTGAGATTGAACCGGTTCTTCCTTCTAGCACCGGTTCTTCTTCGTCTGTTAATCTCTCTTTTATTCCTTCGTTTTGGCACTTGTTAACGAAAAGGAATTTTAATTTTAACACTCTAAGTCACACACACACACACACCACAAAAATCCCTCCCTCAGGCATCTCTCAACGCCCACGCCTTCACTCGAGTAAGGTCCCCGCCCATCAACACCTTCAAGCTACCATCCCCGCAAGTCCACAAGAGTTGCCCAACACAGACCGGGAACGATAGTTTTACCCCATGACCAGACCACAATCAGGATTTAGTGTGGGACCGGCCGCGCTTAACTCGAGGTCGTATTATGGATCCCAATGTGTCGTGTATAGAATCCTGTTAAAGGGGTTTAAAGGTTTCTGTTATCGGTTTCTTTACTCTGTGTCTGTTATTCTCCTAATCGGTCTCTAAATTTGTTTTTTTAGGGTATAGTGTTATTTCTTTACTCTCTCTCTCTCTCTCTCTCTCTAGGGTAAGAGGTGTGGCGGTGAAGGCAGGACCACAGGACGTAGGTTGATCATAATGGGTCCGTCCTTGACTCAGGTGGCTAGGAAGTCAAACTCTAGTTTAATTGATTTACAGGTATACAAAAACGCCCTAGAAAACACATTTTAATTATTTTTTATATATTAAGTTAACCTTGATTAACTTAACTTGAATTCCTTAGGATGATTAAATAAAAGACAATTCTATTCACCACGTCTTAAAGGCTCAAGAAACTAATGTTACTTTGTGTTTACGTTTTTCAATGAAGCTTATGATACGAGTCTTATTTTTTGGCACTAACACTCACCTAACCTAACCTAACCTAACCTTGATTTGAAGGAAGAGTGGGTAATGTTACTCAGATTTTACCATATAAAAACTCCTTAGAAAATACGAGATAACAACTTTGTTTATTATCTTTTGGGACAGCTTTAAACTTCATGTCTAGGAAGAAGAGATTGGCTAATACTTTACTGGATTTACAGGTTAATAAACACTCCCCTGAAAAGCGTATATTTTATTTCTTGAAGGCAGATTCTGCTTTATATGTCAAGACACTTGGACCGAAAATTTAAATCATGTAATTATTATGCCCCCAGCTTATATCACTTGATGATTAAACACTCTAATGTTAACCTAACCTGACCTAACCTAGCATTGTCTAACCTAACCTAATCTAACCTCCCTACCTCAGATAGCATTTGTGTTTAATCACCAGGTGAAATAAACTGAGGTACCTAATTATCATATATATTAGTTACCGCCTTTGCTCAGGATAAATTGATATTCAGGATTAGTGAGCAAATGAATCGCTCTGAATCACATACACATAAGAATTCTGTAACACAAGACTGACTAATACACTCATTGGGATATTCTGCCTATGGTTGTGGCTAATATATAATGGTTATTTAAGGTCATCTTATCCTATATCCCTGGGTGAATAATTAAGTGTTGAATTAAATATCAAAATCCTATTTATCTTATGTGACTGTACGAGTAACTGAAGTTTTGTCTGGTAGTCGAGAATGATTCAGTGGTTTATCAATACGAGGTTGTTCCGTCACACATCACTAGTCACTCAATACAGGCAAACAAAGATCTAAGAGTACTCAAGTGGCCAGGAAACTCCCCTACTCCAAGCCCTATTAAAATTTCTGGGCCATCAAAAAAAAAAAAGAAAAAAACTGGTAAAGGATTGTTTGGTTAAATCAGCCAAATCGAAGCTGTCATCAAAGTTTGGTTTAAAGTTGTGTCAAACCTTTGTAGACTATGCCCAAACAATTTTTGTTTTGGCAGGACTTTGACCTCAAGTAATTAATTTTCACAGTATTGTAGATATGATGTGTCAGGACAACTATGACGTCATATCAGCTGTCATCCTATTCTCGTCCCTTGATGTGGGTGCCGTGACCTCTGCTAAGACTGATGAGGAACTGAGCTCGACTTTTTTGAGAACCCTGACCAGTATAGGAAGAGCCTGAAGGACGGTGGGTGACTCAGACCACGAACGGCGGGGTGAAGGGTCATGGGTGGGGAATATTCCTAATGGTAAACATAATGGGCAATATGAGTTAGCGTGCGTGCTTGTGGTGCACACGCCCCTCTGTGTGCACCACGGCGCCCCTGGCTCACTACGCTCTGTATTACATAGAGAGAGAGAGAGAGAGAGAGAGAGAGAGAGAGAGAGAGAGAGAGAGAGACTGCGAATAGAGAGATTAAACAACACAGACAAGAATAACGACAGGCATAGGGAGAGAGAGACTAAAAAGTGCACAAACACTTCAATAGAACCCCGAGCACTGGATAACACCCTAACAAACGTTCTAAGACAAATTGGATACACAAGCCTCCCCGTACGTTTATTCCATCTCCTAACTCCTCAGGAAACATCTAGTGAAGTTCCAGTTCTCAAGTGTGATTTTGGTGCCATTTGGGATGTAAGTATTTTCTTAATGTTTTCATATGTGAGTCAGTGTATTTTTATAATCTCTATTTACGAGGGAAAAAAATTCATTTACGATATTTTCTGAATAAGTGACCAGGATCTTACGAGTGTCTGGGGAGAGGGGGGGAGGAGGAGGAGGAGGAGGAGGAGGAGGAGGAGGAGGAGGAGGAGGAGGAGAGGGGGGAGGGGGCAGTACTACAGTAGAATATGTTGACCTCATCTTTCGTTAACAGGTACAGAATCTTAAGCCTCATCTCTCATCATCATTACTTACCATTTACAAACGTCAAATTGATATATTATCCTAATTTTAAAACATGTCATATGGGTACCCGGTCCTAACCCCCATCAACAATTAGGATCGAAGCTCTAATCCTAATCGACCTAGTCCTAATAAACCCATTCCTAATGAGTCATAATCTAACCTAATAAATCCTGGCCATAAATATTTGGCTTTGGGGGTGGTGGTGCTATTAGGACTGAGAGCAATTAGAGCTGGGGACCCACACAGTCCTCAACCCAATTAAGTTACCTCTTCGTATATCCATTAGTGAGAGTCTACGTGTGTAAAAATAATGGTTTAATGGTGTTCAATGGACGGTGTTGGTGAAGTGGCCTGCTAGAACTATTTATTACTGTCCCTCGTTGAAATTTTCACTTGAGATAAATAACCTTGATTACTTGTTCAGTTGTGGTTGTGGTTGTCGTGGGTTCTGGCTGTTGTGGTTTTTAAGGTTGTGGTTTGGTATCGTGGTTGTTGTTGAAGTGATGGTTATGGATGTGGTGTTGTGGTTGTTCTTTTGGTTGGTGTGGCTATTTTTATTGTTATGGCTGCTGTTCTTAAAGGTGTTCTTATAAATTTTGCTGTTCTTGACGTTGTTCTTGTTTTCCTCCTCTCTCTCTCTCTCTCTGTAATCATTCATCACATTGACTCATTACATATCACAAGTTCAGCGTTATTCAACCTCACAGTTCGTACCATTCACACAGTTCCTGGAGATTTTTCCCTACAATGTTATCAATGTTTCTTGTTATATCATTCATACTTAACCTAACCTAACCTAACCTAACCTAACCTTGTCAGTCTCCAGCAGCGTCCCGACCAAACCCTTCCTTCCACCCTCCAGTCTTAGTCAAAATCTTAAAAAAAAAAAAATATCAACTAAGTCTTCTTCTATATTTTCACTAAAAGTCTTATAGTCAAATGTGTTGACCAATAAGCTAAGACCTGTTCAATATTGTCAGCAGTAGTCTTAGTCAAGTGTCTTAACCATCCAACCAAGACCCTCCTCTTTTATCTTCACGAATAATCCAGCAATAACCATACAAGGTTGTCATACACCCATGTGCCACAACACTTAAGTAATCTACACCTATTGTTTTCTGTATAAGTATAAATACACAGAAAACTTAACAAGGATAAAACTTTTACTCAAAATTCAAGGTTATCAATGAGAAATTACCTGGTAATTTAACTGTATAACAAATTCTTATTGAAAAACAGCCTAAGAATTCATACAGGCATAAGCTCCTCTGAAGAGTTAGATTAGGATATCCTTCACGGTGCTCATATGTTAATTACAGAGGGACTGGGGTTAAGGAGGGATTAAGGCAGTTAAGATGAAATATGCCTCGTTATACTGCTCTCAGGAGAAGTTGTTTCCTTGCGGTTTAAGAGATATTAAAGAAAATTACTCCTTGTACTTCGCCAGACTTTTTTTTTCCTTGTGATGTAATTAACCTCCCTCCCCCACTCAAAAAAGCAATACCACACACACACACTGCGTTACTTCAGGTATTTAATGCAATAACACTGGATATGCCAAGTGAGTGGGCGGAGAGTATATCTTTACTCTCCACACTCCACAGATGGACGAGTGGGCGTGGCTGGTCCACGCCCACCAGCTAAGCGCAGGTGGTCACTTAGCGCCCCTGTCTACCTGATCACCAGCTGGGGCGGAGCCCTCGTAGTAGACAACGTGTTTCTTGTGCACCTATGAGTAAGGTGCCACACTGTCAGAATATTTCACAGGTGTTTCTTACGTCAAATATATAGGCGCAACGAGAACTGCAGTAAAAACACAGACTTGCTACCTATAAACTTACTGCCCTGGAGGTGAGGCTGAAGACAAGGTCTTCGAGACGCAAGAGTCGATACGATTTTGTTTTCATTCTAAAGACTCGAGTCTCGGCTATGTAAGTTGCAAGGCTGGAAGACGATCATTTTGAGTAACAAGAGAATTTGCTGACCTTCATTTGCCACACTGGGAGTTTCTCCTTTACTTAAATAACATATCTTGTTTATGATAACTAAACGAAAGTAAGAAGACACGAGAGAATTAAATATAGGGAACAGTCGAACACCTCGATTGTTATCAACGAGTTCGTGGAAGTTTGTGTCAAGTGAAGAGTGTTTCAATAACTACCGGTAAGTCTACTATATAAGTATATCATTGTTTTTACTTTTATTGAACTGGGTAAAACTTCACTATTATAGATTGTTCTTAGAGTGGACACTAGTAACTATGATACAACATTAATGTATAAATATAAATGTCGTTTGGTGTTACTTAAATCACTGTCACATAATACCATAAATTCTGAAATGAAAAACTTGTTTTTTAAAGGCAAGTTTTATCTGATAATATTCTTTAGCAATGAGCTACCGAGACTTGACTTACCCATGGGTTAGCGAGACAACAACTTAACCATGAATAAGCGAGACCTGACTTGCCCATGGGTTAGCTAGACCTGAACTCACCCACAAGTTAGCGAGACCTGAACTCACTCATGGAGCCAACCAGGCACGACAATAGCCGGTACTTGTCTGGTATACCGTAGGGGTGAGGTAAGCCATTATATACCAATAACATCACGCTCGTCAGCACTCCATCACTCTGCAGGCCCCTTATGGGAGGCTGACGAAGGTGGAGCAAGGCATCCTGACCCCGTGCACATGCACTGCTTTGTCAGAACTTGAAATATTACTTGTTGCATATTAATGTTACTTGTAGTATATTACTGGTGGTATATCATGTTACTTGTAGTATATTATGTTAATTGTAATATATTGTTAGTTGTGGTATATTAATGTTACTTGGAGTATATTAATGTTACTTGGAGTATATTAATGTTACTTGTGCTATATTATGTTCCTTGTGGTATATGACTATGTTACTTGTATATTATTATGTCACGAATGAAAGAAAGAATACAAAAAAGAAAGATTAAAATAAAGAACAAATAAGTGAAGAGAGAATGAGAAGAGAAAATGAAAAATTAAGGAAATTAGAGAAAAATAAAGAGAGAAATACAAAAATATTCCAGAGTAAGACACACACAAACTAATTGACAATAGTGACGAATGAAGCCCCACTCTTATCCTACACGTTACTGAACTTCTACCTAAACCAACACAACTTGACCCTTGAGATCACCACTGACGTCACCTACCGTAACCTAACCTAACCTCACCTTCCTGTGTCTCCTATTTCATGTCTTGTTTAAATATCAACAAGACAAAGAAGAACGCGTTTTTATCTCGAAGGCAATACATCATGTGAAATAAGATATACGAGAACTACTTAACGCGTTACAGTCTAGGTATTGTCAAACACCTGATCATACACTGTAATACCAATGTCTTTTTGATCTATGAGAGAATATGTTTTACTAGCATCTGAGTCTTGTACATAAACATTGACAGAAATAAGTGTAGGGGAAGGCAATGTCTCACACGATCACAGCACTGACTCCATCTCGTGTATACAAGAAGCGGCTTGTGGCGAATCATCTTTAATTAGCTCACTATCTCGACATTTGTCTTGACAGTCAAAGATTCAGAGATTAAGCGACATGAGGCATCAATAATCACCCGTCCAGGGTTAAAAAGAGTGTTTTTTTTTCATATTACTCGTCCATAAAAGAAAGACTGCTTAACCTCGTCACCTGCTCTGTCTCATACATACTAAAACAACGTGCTGGGTCCACTTTCTTATTCAGGAGAGTATACAGTAGCTGGTACAGAGACTACAACGACTAGTTCTCCTTACTGATCATAAGCACATCAGTCATTGGTCCTTCATCCTGTCATGTGTCAAGAGATTATTAAAGTGTTATATCTCTCTTCGTGTGTAATAATAATAATAATAATAATAATAAAAATAATAATAATAATAATAATAATAATAAACGGTTTATTAATAAGAGTTGCAGCCGGTGGCTGAAGATATACAAACTTAGATGTGATTTAGACAATGATATGCGTTCAATACATTAACAGGGCTATACAGTACATAAATCAGAAGTTGTCTATTATTTTAACAAGATGGGATGGTGCTATTCTTACATCTATCAGTGCGGGCTCTTATGGGTTGAATTTTGTTGTAGTGGCGGACTGTGCGAGGTGGGCGGGGGACTGCCGGTGGCAGGTGGCGGCAATGACGAGGATGGTGCAGTAGTACGCTGACAAACCTTGCTAGTGCTTGGTGGTGGAGGTCACTGAGGGATGGCATTTCCAGGGTGGAGAGAGCGTTGTTGTAGCCGGAGTAGTCTGCGCCGAGCAAGATTCTGCAGGCCCTTTTCTGTACCTTCTCTAGCTGACGTTGTTGGGTAGAGTTGAGAGAAGACGACCAGGCTGGTGACGCATACGTTAATTTGGGGAGAATAAAGGCGTTGTAGATAGTCCTCAGCTCTGGCGTGGGTGCCCCAAGTGACCCGAGTCGTCGTAGCATGTAGAGTCGGTAGGAGGCTGCCTTGATTGTGTTGTTTACATGGGCCTTCCAGTCCAGTTTGTGGTCTATGGTAACACCCAGGAGTTTGGCGGACTGCACTAACCGGAGAGGAGCTTGCACTGGAGTGGTGGCGGTATTGATGTGCATGACTACAGTTTTGGTGTGGTTGATGGTGACCTTGTTCACCGTAGTCCATGCCTGTAGCCTGTCCAAGGTGCCTTGTAGCGATGAGTAGTCCGGTGAGGTGTTGTCCACTGTAACCTCCACAGTGCAGTCATCCACGTACTTCCACTTGTGAGGAGTGTCTGGCAGAGCGTCGTTGATCAGGATTAGGAAGCACAGTGGTCCCATCTTGATCCCCTGGGGAACACCGCAGGTGAGGTGTTGGAATATGGAGACAGAACCCTGGTACCTGACTGCCTGACGACGCTCACTCAGGAAATCGGTGAGCCATGAGACCAGGTTGGTGGGCAGCCCTAGTGCAATAGCAGTGTTGAAGGTCAAAAGCCTTCCTGAAGTCAACAAGGGCAACGGCCAGTGATGTCTTACGTTTCTGCAGGTTTTTGTGCAGGAAATCCAGGAAACTAACTTAGCAGTGTGATGTAGAGGAGGTCCTCATATTGCCAAATTGCTGTGGATCAATTGACTGATAAATACGAGCAAATGCCCACTCAAAAACAAAGTCTTCACAGAGTAGACTGGGTATGAGGGTAATGGCAACTGGCCTGAGGTCGTTAGGGGACTGTGGGGTGGGGACCTTGGGGATAGGGGTGACAAATGCGGTTTTCCATTCATTAGGGCATTTGCTTTGTCTGAGGGATACATTAATAATAGAACAGAAGGGGGTGGCAAGTTCGACTGCAAACGCCTTGTAAATTTTGATTGGGAGGTCAATTGGGGTTGTGGAGCGTTTGTATTTAAATGTCAGGAGTTTGTTGGCAATTTCAAATGGTGTGTGTGTGTGTGTGTGTGTGTGTGTGTGTGTGTGTGTGTGTGTGTGTGTGTGAGTGTATTATCACAGGTATTCTCGATTTACTTTATTTTTGAAACAATCAAACGGTCACGAAATTCGCTCGAAATTTCAAGGTCACGAAAATATCATAACGTTCAGCAAGCGATCGAATTATGTAATTCATTTCTTTATTTAAATATACATCTAATAAACATAAAACAATAACAACATTACATATATTATGTTTTGTTATCATTCCCGTTTTTAGTCGTTATGTATAAAAGAACTCATTAACGCAAAGTCCTGAGATTATCGACCCGACCCTAACTTAACCTATCCTAGCCTCGACATTTAACCTAAACTTTAAACATTCATCTCTCTCTCTCTCTCTCCTCTTCTCTCTCTCTATCTCTTTCTCTCCTTTCTCTCTCTCTCTCAATCGATATTACCCTTTAACCTTCTAAGTGGTGGTAATAGGTAAACTAGCTGACTACTAAACAACAGTGTCTCACTAAAATCTACCCGCAAAAGGGCAGCTTTTTTTCTAAGTCAAACAGGAGCTTGTTTAACATAATAACAGTAAACAAATGTCAAGACAAACTCAATGATAATAAACAAGTGTGAGGACAAACTCGGTGATAATAAACAAGTGTGAGGACAAACTCGGTGATAATAAACAAGTGTGAGGACAAACTCGGTGATAATAAACAAGTGTGAGGACAAACTCGGTGATAATAAACAAGTGTGAGGACAAACTCGGTGATAATAAACAAGTGTGAGGACAAACTCGGTGATAATAAACAAGTGTGAGGACAAACTCGGTGATAATAAACAAGTGTGAGGACAAACTCGTGTGATAATAAACAAGTGGTGAGTCAAACTCGGTGATAATAAACAAGTGTGAGGACAAACTCGGTGATAATAAACAAGTGTGAGGACAAACTCGGTGATAATAAACAAGCTCGGTGCACCTAAGTACTGGACACAATCTCATTTTAATTAATAAAAGGTGTTCTTAAAGTGTCAAGCTCGTGCGGAAAACTACCCCCTTGTGGCACTTCTGTTAAGGTTTACCCATTAAGGGGGAAAATAGGACACACTATTAGCGTGATTTACCCATTTAAGGGAAACTAAGGCAAGTGACAGGTCTACTATAGATCATTCAATTGAGGGAAAAAATAGTAGATGCCAATTACAATTAACCCATTTTTTTGGGGGGTTGGGAGGAAATATGAGAAGCCAATTAAGATTCACCGGCGGGGAAAAAAAAGAAGTAACACATTATCCATATCCATCCATTTATAGTAGAGGAAGCAGAAGGGAAAAAAAATTATCCCGACAATCTATATACTCCACTCACCCTCGCCATTTCTTCTCACTCACCATCTACATAAGAGGACATCTGGGAGTGTCCATTAACCAGAACCTCAGTCTACCACATACACTCTATTTATACCTCGGGTTATCAAAGTGTTGGAGTGCCTGGTAGATATGGCTTTACCTACATTATGTTAACATCAATGGATACGAAAAATAGTTCATTTTTGTTTTTGTCAGTTTTCGAGATGGAAATGTTTTGGTGGATAGATTTATTGATGGTTTTAGTCTGGTCTTTTTATGTGTCTTAATTTGGTTTTAAAAAATTGACAGAAAGATAGACAATAGACAGAGAAACGAGTTGATAAAAAGAGACAGGCACGCACGCACGCACGCACGCACGCACACACACACGCGCGCGCGCGCGCGCGCGCACACACACACACACACACACACACACACACACACACACACACATGAGATCACCAAATACACCCGACACACACACACACACACACACACACACACAGGCAATTACAAACACCCAAACAAAAACACAAACATAAGCGCAGTATAAAAAACAAAAACAAAACAAAAAAAACATCCGAATCATTCCAACACTAAAAATGAAATATTTATGAATGGCAAGTCAATGTCAAAAGTTCAATACATCGGTAAGACCAAAAAAAATAAAAAACTACACTGTCCTTTTCGTGAGTGACGCAAATCTATATTCCTTTCCGGTGTTTACTTCGATATGTGATTACACTGACAGTCAAGCGTTATAAGCCACTGACCTGTAACTTCAGTGTGGAAACAAATAAAAAACAGAGTCGACGTTGGAAATTTTTATCTATGACTATCTGTCCTAAAGAGAGATGAACTTCCCCTACCTGCTAAGTGATAAGAACTAGCAGAGTATTACCTGCCCGGCTGCCCTAAACTACAGAGGGAAAATAGATTTGTCTCTATAAAAAAAAAGGATCGTCATTTTAATATTTTTTTCCTCCAAACATCATCATAATTATTATGTGTGTTTTTTTTTAATAAGATAACAAGACTCGGTGTTAAGTATAATTCCCACTAGGAGTTGCGTTTTAACTCGTGTTGTTGCTGGTGTGTTTGTGACCACTAATGCCACTCGATACTCGCTTGTCTTTTAAACACCTGAAAAAACCCCACGTGTGGTTTTCTGAGGCCGCAGGTGTATGTGTGAGAACAGGACGAGAACTAAGTGGGTTTTTTTTAGCCCTCGGCTCTGCATATATGCATGCATGATTTATCGAAGTTTTATGTCTTCAAAATTACCTACGCGCACAACTATTGCTGAATATTTAATAACGATGAATCAAATAATTTAACATGTAAACAAAGGCGTTTTCAGAAGGTCACAAAAAAAAAAAAGTAACGCCGCACGAGAGGTCTTTAAGTACCTACCGCAGTCCCAGTTTCTATATTTGTACAACTATAGTAAAAAAATAAACATGTATTTAATTGCATTTTCTTGGTATTTAAAAAAATTCTTCAGCACTATCGACCTTCAGTCTCCCCTCACACCTCACCTGTACACTCTCCCCACACACCTGTACACTGTACACTCTACCCACACACCTGTACACTCTCCCCACACACCTGTACACTCTCCCCACACACCTGTACACTCTCCCCACACACCTGCCACTCCCCCACACACACCTGTACACCCCCCCACACACCTGCTCTCCCCTCACACTTCACCTTCTCGCTCCCCCATACCACATGTGTACCTCTCTCTCTCTCTCTCTCTCTCTCTCTCTCTGTCTCTCCCCTCTCTCTCTGTCTTCCCTCTCTCTCTCTCTCTCTCTCTCTCTCTCTCTCATCTGGGACTACGACACACCTCACCATCCCCCCCTCACACACCCATTACTCCCCCTACCCCCCCACACACCCATCCCTCCCCCCACCTACCCCTCTCCCCTGCCTAACATCTTGGCACGCACACCAGCCAACACCTGGCACCTAATAATAATGCCCAAGACAAAGACGGATCTTTTAGTCTGCACGTCCCAGTTTACCTGTACACAGTTTAAACAAGGGAAGATAAGTAGAAAATTAATACTACTACTTCTACTTCTAACAACAACAATGTATGATAATTATAATAAAAACAACAATAACTAGCAACAACAACAACAACAACTAAAGACAACAACAACAACAATAATAATAAGAAGAAAGGGACAATACAATATTTTAAAATATCGAACCAAAACCACAAAAAAATTAAATTCCATCCAAACATTTTCACAACACTGGACTAGACGAGGCTGTTCACTACACAAGAGGCACAAACTCAGGCAGACTATGATGAATGATGGAAGATTTCAGCTGTTAGTGCGATTTTTTTTTCAGTTTATTGTTCAGGCGAGGCAGGTAGGCGTTCAATAGACTCAGCATACAAGGTAATTAAAAGTACAGTTACTCCGAATGCCAATGTGGTTCGTCATATATAAATAATTATATTATTGTGTAGTTTACTTCTGGCTTCTTTACTGAGTGACTTGTCTGGTGGTTTGTGTTTTTCCGTGGGAACAATTGTCTAGGGGGAGAGATTTTTACCTCCACCCTTTTTCTCTAGTAATAGTTGATTCGGCCAACTAAGATTAGGTTAGGTTATGCTACGTTGAGTTCTAACACGATAAATTAGATTATGCTTAGGTTTATCAGACTTAGTTTGCTTATTAATAACTTAACCTAACCTACCTATCAAAGCAAACTTAACCTATCCTCACCTAACCTAACCGATACAACCACCGAACAAGAAATCTAAGTCCGATCTCTCTCTCTCTCTCTCTCTCTCTCTCTCTCTCTCTCTCTCTCTCTCTCTCTCTCTCTCCATGCGTAGTCTCATATTGCAACACAAACAAGCACGAGTATTATATTATATCTGGTGGTCCTGAGTAACTTATGAGCTCATATCTAGAAGAAAAATAGTGGAAGAGAAAAATGGAACATATAGATATATAAGGAGCAATGGCGACTAGTTCAATACCATGAGCATTGTTATATTGAAATGTACGGATAGAAGAGTATTAAACGTCTATTTGCCTGCAGTAGTAATAATAATAATAATAATAATAATAATAATCAATAGAAATAATAATAAAAATAAATAAATAATCACTATTCCATATATATCTATAAGAAACGCAACAAATACGATAGTATATGCAAATGCGTGGGCGTGAACGTACGTGTGTGTGTGTGTGTGTGTGTGTTACCCTCATAATTCACGTGGGGGCGATACAGTCACGGTCACCAAGTGTGCTAAAAATAACTCCTGAGAAAAGTAACTCACCTGCTTTACCTGAGGCGATTAACTTACCCGGTGTGATACACGAGTGATCGAGTCTTCCATGTGAGTCTCGCTATTATTATTATTATTATTATTATTATTATTATTATTATTACTATTATTATTATTATTACCATTTGGCACCAACAGCCTTACCTGCAACACCTTTCACATATATATTTTACCGTGAATTCATTATCACCTTTCATTTGCTGTGATTTACAAGAGGTTGCTAATGAACAATGTTTTGCAATCATTACACTTGACAGCACACAGATACGACCAATGTACATGTGTTCACGCCCACACATTTGCATACACCAACACCTTGTGATTCGATTAATATATATATATATATATATATATATATATATATATATATATATATATATATATATATATATATATATATATATATATATATATATATATATATATATGTGTGTGTGTGTGTGTGTCGTCAAATTTTAGAAGAGGTGTTCTACTAACCCTTTGAAATTTTGATAAATTCTTAAAACTGCTTCACAACATTGGTGAGAAAGGGTGTTGCTTTGATAATATTTTAGTATCTCTGTTACAATGTGTTTCTAAATACGAATGAATTTGTATGGATGGGATTTAAAAACTGATAACACGTATAAACATATTTTTACAGAACGAAATGGCTTATAATATATAGAAACTGAAAAATTAATTGTATTATTATATTTCTCTTGAGTTCAGTCGTTAAACTATGCAAGTTTATTATGGTCTTGACAAACTTTAATCATTTATATAAAAAAAAAACATCCTAATATAAATGTTGATAAGCTCCTGACCCACAGCCAAATATTGTGAGACAACACAGAGTTCGCCTTAATATAAAGTTATAGCTTGTATTAACTATCTGTATGCTAATTATATGACATAATATCACTGTGTTACTGTGACTTAATCTGGGGAGTTTTTTCTCAACAAGTCAAATTAGCCGCAGCCACTAATGCTTGTACTCTGTCACTCTCCACCTGCTAACCTATCATGATATCCAACCACTGACTAAACATTGAAAGGATTGAATTACTCGCAAAGGACTTTAGGACAAAATTAATCTATGCTATTTCCCTGTATAAAAAAACTGACTACAATATGTTTAGTTTACCGTTGACACCTATCTAATTATTTCTCAAACATGTGTCATTTTTCCTAAGGTATTTTATTTTCACTAGTTAGATATTAATTTGGTAATTTATTTTTTTATAAAATTATATCCAAAGTTAAATAGCAAAATAATGGTGTATAGTCTCATATTTAATTAACTATCTATTTGCTATTTCTTAAGGATATATATACCTCAGATTATGCTACTCATTTTCTAGTTATCCGTTTGGTTGTTAATTTGATCATAATATTCAACCAGAATTTCAGAAAATACAATATACTGACGTCAGCGTTCACTACCAATCACCTGTAGTTCCCACACCTTGTTCACTGACATCTCCACCATCATTAACACCATCAGAAGGATATCTATAGTAACACCTTTATTAAGCATGTACAGAAAGGTGAACCTATAGTCAATAGTTTGGGAGTTTACTAAGAGGGATAACACTAAAGACAATGTATAATATACCTGTTGCATTTATCCATTCCAGGTTTTTTTTTCCTGAGATAATAGCCATAGTATATAAACACTAGTATAGTCTACACCTTACACACCTTTACCTGTCATATTATATAGATTAAGGTAATAACAAATCACCCTTTATCGCCGTAACACAAGACTACCGAAAATTAATAATAACTCAAGCTTATCACCCAGAGACAATTGTCGGTGGGGCAGTTTAAGGCGCGGACTACCCAGTAATTTGTCATGGTCTTGTGTCTACTACGAGGTAAGACGGTAGTACTGTAGACGCCTGGACAATGATTTCACACTTTTTTTATCTACTGATGGTCGATTTATACAACTTTAATTGTTGGTAAAATCTTACGACGTACGTGTGTGTGTGTGTACGTGTGTGTGTGTGTGTGTGTGTGTGTGTGTGTGTGTACGTGTGTGTGCGTGAAAGCGAAACATGTAGTGTATATATGCAAGCATGTGTGTTTTCATGCCTATGTAAGTACTTATGGTTTGAGTGCTAGCCTAATGTTCAATGTCTATCTACAAAATATTCCCTCTCATTCCCTCTCACTCCCTCTCAGGTATCCTCTGCCCATTACTGTCACGCTCCTTTACCACTCATATGCGTCCTTCTTGATCACCACTCGCCTTCATTTACAGACAGTTGTTAGTGGATGAGATACTGCAACGAAAAATAATTACGAAAGCTCTCACAGGTGTCAAGGTTCGCGGGTTCTGAGTGAACATCGTAACGGAACAGTAACACATCGTAACGGAACAGTAACACATCGTATCGAAACAGTAACACAGTATCGGAACAATAACACATCGTATCGGGACATTAACACATTGTATCGGAAGAGTAACACATCGTATCGGAACAGTAGCACATCATATCGGGACAGTAACAACAGAGAATTTCCTTACTAGTTTAATCAAGCAGATAATTATCGAAAGATGAATCATTACACACACACACACACACACACCTAAGTCTCTCAGAAAACTTGACAAATGGACAAGTCGTGCCTTAGGCCGGCTAGGGCGCTGTGGCTGGGGGAGGGAGGGGGGGGGTTGAACAAAGGTAAGGTCTAGTAACTAATGAGTTTCATCTGGACCAACTTTTAAATCATCAGGAGATAATATTTTAGCTTAAGGGTGTAGTAAAAATTGTTCCCTAAATTAAGAAAAGATTAGGAGATTGACAAGAGAAGAGAAACAAGATCAAAACTGGATGATGAAAAACAAATATATATATTTATAAAATTTATTACACGATAAATAAAAGTATATTATAATAATGGAAAACACAAGAACTGGAACCATTTAAAAAAAAAGCTTCTTGATCTTAACTTAAATAAAACTCAGTCGACCTCAACAACCCAAAGTAAAAATAGAAAATGCAAATATATCAACATTTACTTAAACAAACGAGCCATTAACCAGACGAAGCGGCAACACGTGTATGATCTGAGAGCCAATACATCATAGTCTTCACCACTGTTTTATCTCAAGAGTTCTACGACACATTCTATTTTCTGCTGATTAACGACGATAATTGCCACGGGAGGTACTAATGACCTTTTCGTTCCGGAGATCGTGTATTACCCGAGTAGAAAAGCGAATTAGTTCAAGATGGGTGAAACCGGTTCTCCCCCCTCTACCTCTCTTTGGACTGGTCTGTAGGTGAGGTCTGTGAGAAGGACCAACGCTATTGATGTGGTCTGTTGGAGTGAATTCTGTGCTTTGATTTCCCTCTTAACTTTTACTGACATAACTTGTATAATACCAACTTATTATACTTATTTTGTATTATAATATATATATATTTATTTTATCAATTAATATGTAAATTTTATTCCTACAACATGTACTGTATTATTTAAACATTACTAACTGTACGCATACATTATGTAATTTTACCTCCCAATATTCAGAAATTTTCCCATGGTTCTGAATCAAATTTCTATATATAGATTAATTTTAAAGGGTAATCACGATCATACATAGACAAATTATTTAAGTCATTAAGTGGAAATACAATACAGTGAAGTATGATAAATAATTCCTCTTACAACTCGTCCTTTAGGGCCTCCTGTAGAAGAGACAATGGCACGGTTAAATAAATAACACTAATATGATAAAAGGTTCTCGCTCAAAGGTACATTCCTTCAGCAGTCAAAAATTAATGGAATTTTATAAGGCTTTCTAAATGTCAACAACTTATAGACTGGATATATATAATGGTGGCGTTAAACCCAGACGGTCGCCCGGAAGTGTTAAGTGGTTTAGTAGTGTTAATATGTACGGGAAGTGGTTTATGTATGAGAGAGAGAGAGAGAGAGTCCAATTTATTTCTCACTCAAAGGGTATTCGCCACTTAAGTGTGTATCTTCAGTATCTTTAATCAAGTCATCTACTGTCATATACACTACTGTACATCCCTTAAGCTCTCCACGACAACACAAATAAACACAACCACAGCTCTAAGATGCCTCGTTTCCTGCCATCAACTCACCCTAAATAGCTTAAGTCTGTGCTGTCGTCTTCAAGCACCACATGAACGATACTACAACACATGACTAACAACTAACAAAAACAACATAAAATGATAAAATAAATTACTTAAAATCATTCGGGGAATATCGAATATATTCAGATGAACGAACTAATGACAAAATCAGTCCGATACAATAAGAAATAAAGGCATCTTAGTGATGAAAGAGCAGACGAAGACATAATATGCTTACTTACATGCACACACACGCATATACACAAACATATGCACATAGAAACACAATTTATACACACCAATGCAAACAAGGTGTGGCTGTAACAAGATGGTGTGGCTGTAACAAGATGGTGTGGTTGTAAGAAGGTGGTGTGGCATGAACACGAATATGGAAAGGTTATAAAGTAAGTGATGGTAATAATGAATGAAGTAAAGTGAGTGGGAAGAGATACAATGGAGGACTGAAGGTGAGGTGGGTAGGAGAGGCGCCTCCAGTGACCAAGAATTATCATCCAACAGGATGTATACATTTAAAATCAGGCGTCTGGTTCCACTGATACACCTCCGCGTCTGAATATTTAATGTCGTCTTAAAAGTTGAACTCTGAATTGAAGATACATTAATATGCTGATGCTTTTACGCTGCTGGCCGCTACCTCAGAAAACTATGAATAAAATGATGGATTTCGATAAAAAATCTCTGGATGGTGGCAGTTCTCGGCGCCAGTGTGAGTCAGGGTGTATACATTTTTTACATGCTGATTCAGTCACTCTCAAAGGTTAAAATGAAAGGTTATAATTTCATATTTACCAACATACAACTTCTTATTTAATTCAGGATAAATTTATGTTATGCTCTAGTTTATCTATTTATTTATGTATTTATAATCGAAGATAATCACCAATTTTCTAAAATACAGACTTTTTTTTAAATCCCTAAATATTTAACACTGTCACAAGCAAACATTTTAGTAAACGTGTGTATGTTAATGAATAAGATGTTAATTATCTCGTGTTTTAGCCATTTGTTTCCAGTCCACAGTACGATAAATAAAATCTTGGTTACTCGTTTACAGGACGGTGGAAAAAAGGGGTAGAAAACGAGATTTTTTTATGATAAGAACTAATACTCAAGACAGGCAGTTGAGTGGTAAACAGGAGGTGACTGACAGCACACAGACAGCACCTGGTGCTTGAGAACGTGTGTGTGTGTGTGTGTGTGTGTGTGTGTATTCGTGTGTGCGTGCGTGTGTGTGTTGTTAAGCATGGCGTAATGTACAGTGGTGCATTGAGCTGTGCATGGTGAAATATTTTTTAGGCATGTTACCCCTAAGTTATGTAAATATAATTTCGTATAATGATGTGTGACCACGGCTGGTATTTGATACATAAAATATTTTTCTGTATGTATGTAGGTATTTTTGCAGCTTAATGTGGGAGTTGATTAAGTTTAGTTTTATGTTTGTAGTTCCCTGGAGTATGGAGCGATGTCAGTCACTGGCTGGCCTTGAGAGTAGTAGGACGTCTCAGTTTGTCAGTGGTGGATACCTTTTCAAATAGGGTTTAGTTATTCAGTGCTACTCTATTATTATTTATGGGTGTTAAGTGGAATCAATGGTGATATTACAAACTAGTTCATGGTTTATTCACTGTGCATTTTAGTGGTTTATTAAGAATTATATTTATTCTTTATTCTCTTGATTTAATTTATCTTTTGGAACCTACACACTTATTATGGTAAATTGTTTGTTATTAAATTTATTTAAATCTTTTGTAATGTGTATAATTCCAAACCTTCACTCCTGAACTGTTGGGATAAAGAAAGGGATGTTTGAACCTTCCACTAAGTTGTGCTGAGTTGCCAATTTGTTTTTTGTTTTTGTTATGCCATATTTGCCCTCATTAGCATATTAATCTTTAACGTAATTCAAGTTGATAAGTTATGGCATAACAATGTAGAGAAACGTTCAGGGTATTTACCACTACGACGCAATACCCGGAGCAGTGTGTGTTAGTGTCGATCGTTAACATGATATCTTGCCTTTCAACTACACATGTCCACAAGATATTAATATAAACTAAGTCACCTGCAGATCGTAATTCTCTGTACAAATGTCAACACAGACGACAACAACAACGCTCTTCACGCTTGACAAAATAAACCAAACTGAACAAAACATCAAGAGACAACAATGAAATTGGAAAAAAAGGACAGTAGCATTTTACATGAGCCAATATTACGTATGGTAGATGTCTGTGTGTGTGGCTGTACACGATAAGAAATATTTAAAAGTGACCAGAGAAGTTAAAGTACTGTAGTGTACGTCAGATATATATATATATATATATATATATATATATATATATATATATATATATATATATATATATATATATATATATATATATATATATATATATATATATATATATATATATATATATATCAGTCCTTCAGACTGTCTAGAACTCTAGATGGTGGCAGGAAACAGGTCGCTCTACCTAGTCAAATAAATCATTATCTCCTCAACCTGCAGCTAAACAAAAACATCCCAGAATTATACAAGAAGGTGCATGGTGTTTCGAATGTGAAGCAAACCTGTTGAGGCATTATCGAGGACAAAAAAAAAGAAAGCTAGTTCTGCAACAGGCTACATGAGGGCAACTTCATTCAAAAAACATGAAAGCACACTGCATGGCGCCAACTCCTATGTGGTCGAGCTTATTAGAAAAACACTTCTTACTTGTGGGAGCAGAGACGATGTAAACAAGGAAGATAATATGTCTTTTTTGTATTCTGGAAACTTGTGCAAGAACTTTTGGTCTGTGAAGAGGAAAGTATTTAAAATGTTTATTAAGTTAAATCATGTGTATGTTAATTTCATAGTAAACAAGGATACGCTTTGCGAATATTAGCCTCTTAACACCGTACCTATAGATGACTGGTAAATGCTGCTCAGTTGCCAAAGAAGAAGGAGCATCGTAAGACCGAAAGGAATTTGAGTGAATGGTCTGGCTGACAACTGAGGTACGCCAGGGCTGTGTACTGTCACCTTGGCTCTTCTCTCCGTCCATAATTCGTACATTACGTGCACTATGAGAATGGGTGATGAAGCTAAGATATAATACACGTTGCAATGACCAGAGGTTATCGCAATTGTTGTAAGCTGACTGTCCTGTTATAAATAGGTGAGGAAAGTAATGGCGGCGGTAAAACGGCAAATTGGTGAAGTAGAAAAGAGGACGACATTGAAAATATATGCAAAACGAGAAGAACAAAATTATTCAAGCCAGATGTGCTCTCTCAGTGTACTGTTATTCTGAATTAAGAGGAACTATACGTAGAATATGAACTAAAGTATTTGGTGTGTATCTAAACATAAATTTCTGAGGAACACAGAAGGTGAAAAGCAAATATCATCAGGAAAAAAACCCTCAAGTGCCCGATTAGCCTTTTATTTGTTTTGTAAATAAATAAAAAATAAAAAACAGAGGATTTGTTTTCCTTTTCTTACGCTCTAATTTCAAGTGACATTCACTGATTCAGTAAACCAACACCCGACTCAGTTTCAAGACACCAAGAATTGTGAGGAACTGAAACAAAAACTTAAAATCAAAGCGGCAGGAATTAATTTTAACAAAGGGTAAAAATAACTAAAGTACTGTATACATAGGAAATCATACACTCCCCCCCCCCTAAGTCCTATGTGCTTAGCTCCAATGAAAAACTGTATCTCTGTTGACATGCCATTATTTTCTAGTTGCACATTTTATTAACAAATACTGATACCATCTTGTAGCACATAAATCTTAAATGTCAAAAGATTATATCACTGACAAGATGAAACGTAAACTGTAATTTGCTGGTGAATGAGAGTAAAAAACATAGGCCAAAGCATCAATTAACGTCCACGCATTTGACATGAAAATTAAAGGAAAAAACAAGAACTTGAAGAATTAAACAACACAGCCTCAGAACACAGTCACTGGTTCACCAACTCAACCAACCACAAAAATACGAGTTAGTAACATGGACAGCCCTGCTCACCTGGCCCTAATTAACAGCTACACGGGTAATAACCATACGACATGAGGTACAAACGCAATGAACGAAATCGCAGTTGGTTACTCATAATATTCAATCACCCATGCTAAACCGCCTGTGTGCTCATGGCGTGGATAATGTGACGTGTACTGTACCTCGCATTTAACGGAGAAGACAACTTGTTTGTTCAATTACAAGTCATTTCATGGGGATGAGGTGAACGTAATACCCTAAATGACTCTCTCACTGCTGACTGTCTTCATGTGAGCTGCTACAATTCAGAAGCTCAGCTGTCACTAGTTTTGTTGATGCTCACTTTGTGTCTGTATTAATTAAGTACACTATATCTGTGTTACCCTAATTAAGTAAACAATATTCTTGAGGCTCAATAAACTGTTTCTATTTCAATAGCATCGTGGCTCCTTCAGGGTGAGGGTGTAGCCAGGCCTCTCTCCCACCACTGAACATGACTCAAGGTATAAAAATAAGATGAGTGTAAACTAATAAAGCGGGTTTTAGGTCAATTCAGGTTTGCTTGCGTCCCCCTGTCTGGCTGACTGGTTGGTTGTTTGGCTAATTAACTGGTTGATTGTCTGGCTGACTAACTGGTTGATTGTCTATCTAGCTGACTGGTTGATTGTCTGTCTGGCTGACTGGTTGATTGTCTGTCTGGCTGACTAGATGATTTTCTGACTGACTGGTTGATTGTCTGTCTGGCCGTAAGTCTGACTGGTTAACTGGTACAGCACGTCCTGACGTCGGAATCTTTGGTAGAACGATGAAAGTTGATGATGACCCCGAGTGTTCCAAGGCTGAGAAAAATGTTGTAGCAAGAAGTGGTTGTGTACTGACACGCCTCACTACTGACACGCCTCACTACTGACACGCCTCACTACTGACACGCCTCACTACTGATCAGAATCACTAGTTGATTCTGATCATAATCTTACTTTATTAATATAAATTTCCTCAAACTTTATCAATTTTGATCAGAAGTAAACCTTATTAACATCAATCTTAATCAAACCTTAATCTATATTTTAATCAAACTCATATATGTAGAAAGGAAGAATCAAGGTTCCTTCCCCCGACAGAGACAGTTCGTAATCCCTAGTGACTCCTGCGGCCAGACGAAGGTAACAGCTTGACCTACTGACCAAGTTCATCTATCCTAAGGTAATAATGTGTACTTCTTATAGACGAAAATCTAAGTAAATATGTAATAAATATTGGGATCGCCTGCAGATTGCCCCCCCCCCCCTCTCCAATAAACAGCATTTCACCTGCAGATTAATAACCCTAACGCTAATCTAACATAACTTAACATCCATCCTAATTTAACAATAAGCTACCCTTACATAAAACCCAACGTAACCTAATCTACCGTTAACCTCACCTAACCCTAACCAAACCTAACCTAACTCTCACAGGTAGCATTAGAGTGGTTGTTTGTGAAAATTTTATGCAGAAACTTCTCTAAATTTCCAAATTTTCCAAAAGTCAATTCTGTCATCATGGTGGAGGTGACGCCCGCACACACACACACACACACACACACACACACACACACACACACACACACACACACACACGAGCTCTGGGCTTCCTGTCTCCTGGGTTTCGCCCCGAGGCGTGTGTGAGACGTCGAGAATTAATCAGTGTGACGTTTATTGTGCGGATAATTGGGAAACAAGTGAAAATCAGCTGCCCACAGTGATCATCAGGGATTAAAAAGAAATAATAACCTGAGCAGATACGAGGACCCGACATTCACTTCCCCATTTCTTGTGAATTTTTCCTTTTTTTTTTTATTTGTCTCTGAGGCATGTTGTATCTCTCTCTCTCTCTCTCTCTCTCTCTCTCTCTCTCTCTCTCTCTCTCTCTCTCAGTACTCTGAACACCTGAATTCCTCATCCCTATGAAGGAGTTGGAACAAGCTCTCCTTCTGGTAGTTTCCTTGTGCACTTCCCTATCAACGAGTACTCACTGATTAAGTCTCTCTATATCCTAGCCTGCCCTTCCCCCTTCAAGTTATTCTATTTTTTTTTCATTCCTTCTCCACAACATTCATCTATTCTCCAATTATAGTGACATTATATTGGTACTGTTGTTCACTTTCACAAAACAACCACTTTACTTTTAATATTTCCTTTAAGATTATCTATATGAAAAATATTGTAACATTCTAAATTTTCTCTCAGAGTCGACTAACAGGACAGCATCATCTGTATACAATAAACACCACAGCCTCACTTCACGGTCACGCATTCTCACACAGTTTCACTTCACGGTCACTCATACTTATACAGCTACACCGCACAGTCGTTCATTCTCACACAGCTACACCTCACAGTCAGTCATTCTCATACAGCTTCACGCCAGTTATTCATTCTCACACAGCTACACCCCACAGTCATTCCTTCTCACACAACTACACCCCACAGTCACTCATTTCCACGTTCATTTCACGCACTCATCCACCCTTGAAGACCATTTACATAATCAGGGTGACAGTATACCTTCCCTGACACTCCTTAAGTTACTTCAAACCACTAACTCAACACCGCCGTTATTTCTCACCCATTTCTTGCTTAAATCCTAAACAAAAACCCCACTTGATATCCTTTGGTAAGCTTCCGTGTACGCTACGTAAGGTCAGAAATATCCACTGGGTTTACCTGTTTACCTTATCTTATGATTTGTCTAAGGTTGTGAATGTACCTCAAAGTATCTCTCTATATGTAACTGATCAAATATTGTCTCTTTATTTCGTAACACTGAACTGTTTGGCACAATCATTTGCCATCGATGATAATAATAATAATAATAATAATAAAATCACCAACGCAATAACTTTCGTGATAGCATTAGCAATAACAACAATACCAACAGCAACCAGAATAATAATAATAATAATAATAATAATAATAATAATAATAATAATAATAATAATAATAATAATAATAATAATAATAATAATAATAATAATAATAATAATAATAATAATAATAATCCAAGCTCAGATAACTACAATTTATACAGGCGTTCAACTCAGGTATTGCCACACCTAGCCAGAGTAATTAAGAGAAGCGGCAGCCTTGCATTTTACGGGTGTCAAAGTGAGTGGCAGGTGAGAGAAACGTTATTACACGCATCTTCTCTGATATAATTTAGGAACTTCCAGACCTTATGATTACTTAACAGGTGGTAAACAATATCTTATCTCAGTAGTAACTCTCTGTCATGGTTTGATCTTAAATACCGTACACAGCGGCGTGTTTGTGTTAGTGTGTGTGTGTGTGTGTGTGCGTGCGTGTATGTGTAAGGGCCAGCATACACCCATAAAACACACACACACCTTAACAAACGACGCAATAATTCCCCCCAACACACATTAAGTCATCAACGTGGATACTTGTAATTATGTGTCGTAATAACAAACATCAAGGGAGGGCGGCACACCTGTTATGATCACCTGAGACTCCTGTCCACATACTTGAGATCCGAGATTGGTGGTAAGGACAGAAATTCATTAAGTGCTTTTCAGGTTAGGTTAGGTTAGTCAATAATATTTTAACTGTGTGTGTGTGTGTGTGTGTGTGTGTGTGTGTGTGCCATGAGAAATATAATGACTTCTGCCTCTTTCAAAATCTTTGGTTTTTGCAACTTTTCTGATTTTACGAGTTCTTGAGTCGGACATTGAAAGAAAAAGACAAGAAGATGGTTTGTGCTTCGCACCTTTCAAGAGTAAGAGAGAGAGAGGGAGAGAGAGAGAGATAAGCTAGTAAGTGTAAAAGAAAATTCAGGTTTTCTTTATACTCTCAATAACTTCACTAACATCTTACGCAGAGACATTTACACAAGTCACTGCCGCTGAATTACGAGTTAGTCCTATCTTAAAGTTAACGTGTATCATGATTATATTCACTCATTTATAGATAATGATTATTAGGTCTCAACACCGACTATCACGGGAACATAACAGTGGCTAACGAGTAATAATTTTCAATAGGGAAAGAATAATTAGGAATAAAAGTAAAACGATTCAAATCAAAACTTAATTATAATGATCATTAAGATTGTGATTGTAGTACGGTAGGAAAATTGTGAAATTAATTTAAGAAACTTAACACGATTAGGAATACAAGACTTTAACTGATGATAAATCCAATATGCAGAACAAGTAGGACAAGATATTATATACCAATAAAAGGCAGAATCCTTTGGGTATATCATCCAAGTAGCAATACGAACATTACATATTAATATCTAATATATCTAGTAAGTGGAACAGATAGCACAAGTTATAGTAAGAGACGAAAATGTTCATCTCATTCAAGCAAATCTATGAATATTTATTTATCAAGTAAGAACAGTAACTATGTTCAGAGCAGAGGACCTAGTTTCTCTCAGGCCTCTCTCTCGTGGCAAATAACGATGTACTGTGTCTCTTGCACCACGATACATACCACAGCAATTATCTCGATCAAGCTGTGGATAAAAAACACCGGTCAATTTGCCAACTTAGAAAGAAATTGAAGCATCTGCACATTAACCGACTGATTATTACGCTTCTCCAAACTCGTAATCATCCAATCAGTCACAATTACTCCTTACACTGACAGGTGATTGCTACAGGTATTGTGTGCAACAGTTTAGTTCACTACACCTGAGAGAAGCTTCAGAAAATATGTTATGAGTATATATCTATATAATCCACAAAGGTTTATAAATAACAGGACCTTAGTCAAATTGAAAACAATGGAAAATCGCCTCGATGCTCATTAAAAGAAAAGAAGGAATTGGATAGTGTAACATAAGTGAATCCCTTATATTATTTCCCCGCCTTCTCTCGCTCCCTGAAGCCGAGGTGAACCTGCTGTCGGTGGCGTAATGATCCACCCAGGTATCGACCCCTCAACCTGAACCCTGACGTAGCCACCTTTAATTAGCCCCTGCTTATAATTTTCACCCCGGGTTTTTCTCTTTCTGTACTGCTGAACATTGGAGTTTTTGCCGCGATGAATTAGTTTATAATACTCTATATTTCAACACTAATTTATGTCATTCTTAGAAGACTATTAATGTTATCTTTGGCATCTCTATCTCCTGACTACGAAGAATTCACACACACACACACACACACACACACACACCAAAAAATAAAATAAATAAAAAAATAATACACCCAAAGTATTCATATAAACCCAGAGGGAAATATTTCACCATCCTCGAACATTTGAAGGCCAGAGCGACGCCCTCACCTCACCGTCATTTCAGCGATAAATTGTCAAGAAGCAGCAGTAGTGTGGGGTAAGTAACCAGGCTGCCCCTTCAACATTTACAGCCACAAAATACCAAAGTTTAAAGGTATTTCATCAAGTCCTTGTTTGGGAGGGGGAAGACGTCGGCAACACCATATCAGGTAAACAGGATAAATGAAAGCTTTCTCCTGTAAAATACACATCCTAGCATGGTAGTTCTCTCCTATACAAACACACACACACAGATCCCGCACCACCTCTACAGTATACATAATGAGGCTAATCATGTAAAGGTGCAATATTTTTTGGCAATACACACGCGCACACACACACACACACACACACACAACACACACACACACAAACGGTTCTGTAAATATTCTTCTGTAACTGTTGGTAATAATGAGTCGATGTCCATAAATAAATAAAGTATGATAATAGCGAGCAGATGTCCATAACTTATAACTGTTAATAAGTTAATAGTAGTAATTTATACTCGTTGCTTGTAATGAATATATTTCCATAATTTATATCACTAGTAATGAAAAAAATACAACGCCCATAATTATTCTCAACAGGAATAAGCAAATATTAATTAAAACAAAAAATAAATACAATAAATAAATAAATAAAATTAAAACAAAATAAAATACAATGAAATGAAAATAAAAATTACCTTCACCCCTTGCCACAAAAATCGCCCTGAACAGCTCAACTAATAAACATAAGCTGACCATGTCGGGAGATTCAGCTTGACACGGTCTGGTGTGCTCACCCTTGGAGTTCTTGTACACATCTACCGAAACGCATAAACCTCAATACTGCCACATCTGCAACATCATTAAGACCGCCTCGCTGTACTTGTCTTCACCGCATGGAAACCTTTTTTGCATATCACGCGCAGGATGTGACCAAGTTCCAGCGCGGGAGGAGGGAGAGGGGGGAGGGAGGGGGGAGTGGGAGGGGGGAGTGGAAGGGGTGGATGGGTGTAAGGGCTAGGGGGAGGAAGATTGGGAGAGGGGGTTGGATTCCTTTCGGCTCTTGTACACCTCCACCCGCCCACACAAATCCTCCCGCCCACACAACTCCTCTGTGTTTGCATTTATTCATGGATGGGTGTACGTAAAGAAAGCATTAAATACTCAAATCACAGTTATGGATCTTATATTTAAGTTGATGCTGTTTATGCAGGAGGTTAAAGGAGCCACAGTAGTAATAGGTCTGGGTAATAGGACCCGGTAAAAGGCCAAGCAAAAGGACCCGGCAATAAGACCCAGTAACAGGACCCGGTAATAGGCCGCAGTAATAGAAACCAGTTATAGATACCAGCCATTAATAACATCCAATACTATTAGTCCAAAACCTCACTTAATCTAACCTAATCTAATCTAACCTGACATGATCTGACCTAATCTAACCTGACCTGACCTAATCTAATCTAACCTAACCTGGCCTGACCTGACCTAACCTTAACCTGACCTGACCTAACCTGACCTGACCCCTTGGAAGATTCCCCTATGATTGGGGTCCATTGTGTCCCAAGTTTATTAGAACTGGGCCCTATATAAATAAGCACCCCGTATGACATGTTAATGATCCCTGTATCTATTTTACAACTTCATGTACTATTATTATTATTATTATTATTATTATTATTATTATTATTATTATTATTATTATTATTTTATTATTATTATTATTATTATTATTATTATTATTATCATCATCATGTTCGTCTCTACAAACACATATATAAGCAATAATATCAAAGCCATTTTAGGGAAGATTCAAGCGGTATCCTTCTGGACTCCCTAGTAATTAGTAGTGAGCCTCATGTGTGATCATTATCTTTGTATAATTAATGACGACCTTAGGCACAATTTATAAGCAGCGG